>NC_081345.1:27414778-27565325 GCF_029784015.1 Lycium ferocissimum | reverse complement strand
TTACCTCGAAAATGGGTAATAAGTTAAATTTGTGAATGAGGTAAAGGATATGTGGTATTTTAATCTACACTTTAAGGAATCAAAGAAAGTCGAATCTATTCGGTTTGTTAAAGGAGAAACGAGCAAATAGTGAACTGATATGCTGAAGGCTAAGACGTTTATATCTATGTATAAGAGACAAGTTTTTATATATCTATATATGTTAGATGCAATGTTGAATAAGGAAATTTAATGAACAGTCCCGTTATAACCGGACCAAAAATGCGAAGAACACTAAGCAAGAGAAATTTTTATAATATATTTGAAGTACAAAGTTTGTGAATCGGAAAAGCCCCAAAAGTGAGGGAATGACCCTATTTATAGTTTTTCCTCTATGGGCCTTCTATACATCATGGGCCTTTTGGGATAAAGAAAACCTAATATGGATAAGGTTAGGTCGTACGGTCGACACCGTACGACCGTGGCCGGCGCTGCGTATTCCACGCGTGGCGGGCGAATAACCTATTATCCGGGACCAACGGCCCACGATCGAGAATAGTCCTGAAAAAACCGGGCCAACGGCCACGGCCCGATCTCGGCGTATTCGAACCGAGCAAACGGCTACAACCAACTCGGCCATATAAGGATCGGACACGGACCAATCCACGATAAGGAGTTATCTCGGACACAACGAATTCATAAAGCTTCCGGATCGACACTACCGTTCGTTCTCTTCCTTTTACCAATCCCAGGGTTTCACTTTGGACAAACTTTATCCGGTTTTTACCGTATACAAAGTTGTTTTGAAATATATTTGCTGGATACCTTTTTTAACAATTGTTTCTTTTTAAAAAGAAAATTAATGAGTCTTTTTATAACGTAAGTCACATGTATATTACATAATGTGTCGTATAAGGTTAGCATTGTGCAAATCTTCAAACATACGCAGCAACTAGAAAAATTGGAAATGAACGAGGAGATAACTAATAGCAGATTGGGGGTGTATTGGGTGAAGAAGAGAGAGAATTGAGAAGTAGATGTTTATCACTTTACGAACATAGATAAAGATAATGATCACAATGAGGGTTTATAAAATGAAAAACATAAAAAATAATAACAAAGCTGTTGAAACAATTTAGGGGGATATTTTTGTTTGCCATTTTCTTAAATATGTCATAAAGATAATAAAATTTGCTATTTGTGAAGAACTTTAAAAGAAAATTTACGGCCCATAACTAGCTCATAGCTACCTTTTTTTTAAATTATTTTTGGTAGCTTAATTATTCTGTCAAATTACCATCTATAACTTATTTTTATAACTGCAGTGTATTTCCCTAAAAATAAGGTTCCTCTCTCCCACTTAACAATCTTTTTTTTTTTTCCAAATATTTTTCTCACATCTTCAATTCACAACCATAATTTACTCCCATTTATTCTTCACCACAATTAGCATGATTTCTTCTTTTTCTTTCCTTTATCGGCCTATCCATCTCTACGAAGGTAACTATTTTTCGTTATGTTATTGATTGTATTTCGCTTCAATTGTTCATAAATTTCATCGTCTTTACCTTCAATTTTCACAAATTTTTTTAAAAAAAAAATATTTTAGGCCATTGTTAGAGTATCTTCAACAAGCTCTAACTCTCCATTTTAATGGCGGATATTGATACTCTAAGCAAAAGTACACCCGGTTGAAACAAGAAAAGCGAAGAGAGGATCTCCGCCAATGGCCGAAGCTCGGCTTCATAATAATTCGTTTGCTAAATCTCATGGATGGATAGGCCGAAATAAGAGGAAAATCCTTCTTATGTTTGCTAATCATGTGTTGTTGTTTATCGTATGAGTGATAAAGAATAGTATTGATTATAGCAATATGATATTGTGGCATCATCTAGGAGCAAGAGAATAGGTTATTGTTGTAGAAACACCATTGATGATAGTTGTGGAGCTTCATGCTCACCAAGTATTTGATAAAATATTTCAGTATATTTCAGTGTATCTTTGTGTATCAACAAACAGTATATCTAATTTTTCAGTATATTTCATTTTATTATTTCGCTGTATTTAAATGTATTTATCTTTTTTTTGGTGTACAGCCTATTTTTACTCCACCTTGTTTTCCCGATTTTTGTATTTCAATGTATTTTACGCATTTTGTATTTCTAATTTATGAAATAGTTTCTGATATATTTCATTGTATTCCATTGTGTATACGCATACTATAACTTTATATTTCTTAAACAATCAACCATATTTCATTGTATTCCAATGTATATTTTTCTATATTTGAAAGTTTTCGTATCTTTAGTGATTTTTGAATTCAAAAAGTTTTGATTGTGATAAAAGTTGAAAGAGATTTGTAAGTTGTTATGGAATGCGTGAAATATGATTTATTTAATTTAACTTACCATTTAAAAAGAAAAAGAAGAATCTATTCCAAAAATATAGCCTATTTTTAATCAACCCGATTTTGTATTTCCGTTTATTTTCGTGTATTTTACTGTATTTTGTGTTCCATAAATAGCTCCTGATTTCTTAATTTGGAGCGTGTTTCGTTCATATATTTCTCTATATTTCAAAAAAACAGAAATACACCTGTTTTTAAAGAAAAGTAGCTACGCTTGGTAATTTTTTATTTTATAGTTATATCTAGTTGAAAGACAATAAAAGATAGTTATTTATGTAATTTTTACAACTTTAAAAGTTGTGCTAATTATGTGCCCAAATATAAAAGCATGACATAGGATATTATTTTCTCATAATCTGATCCAACAAAGAAGGTAACTCATAGGCTCATACTATTGGGCCAAACATGGCTTAGTCCTTTATTAGGCCCGTTTGAATTCATGTATAAGGTAGGGCTGAATTTACAAATAAGTACTTTTCCTTATCCTGTTTTTGCACGGATTGTCCTCCTCTTGGGTGATCTGTAAATTTTGTCCCTCATTTGTGATTTTTAAATTTTTTTCACTCATATTTATGGTCTTTAAGTTTTGTCCTTCGCTTGAAAAGGGGGCAAATACTTAAGGGTCTGAATTCGAACCCCCATTCAGGCATAAAATAATAAAAAAAGAATTCGCAAGGCAAGGCTGGGGGGCGTGTATGTCGGATCCGGCATACACTCCTTAAGGAAAAACTAAAGTTATGACAGATCCGGCATAACTAAAAGTCTGTCCCATAAGGCAGAACTTTTCCTTAAGGCATAGTTTAGTTATACCTTACGGGGCAGACTTTAGTTAAAGCATAATCAAAAGTATACCCCACAAGGCGGAATTTTTTCTTAAGGCATAGACTTTGCCTTATAAGGCAAACTTTTAGTTATGCCTTAAGGAAAAGTTTCGCCTTAAGGGGCATACTTTTGGTTATGTCTTATGGGGCACACTTTTAGTTAAGGCATAACTAAAAGTATGCCCATAAGGCGGAACTTTTCCTTAAGGCATATCTAAAAATTTGCCTTGAAAAGTAAAATAAAATAAAATATATGCTTCAAGGGAAAGTCTGCCTCCTCCGGCAGGCTTTTAGTTAAGCATAACTAAAAATCCGCCGGAGGGGACAGAGCGAAATTCAAACTCTATCTTGCGATTTTTTTTAAAAAAATTTGACTGAGCGGGAATTCGAATCCAAAACTCATGGGTTTTAGGCAAAGGACAAAACCTAAAGACCAGCAATTTGAGGGACAAAATTTAAAGACCACCCCAAAAGATTATTGCGAAACTAGGAGAAACTTTTGAAAAAGAAAATGGAATGTTTAGTGCTTGGTCCTAGATAGCGACTACTACTAATGAACTATTCAGCTAGGATGATCACAAACAGATAAAAACGGGGTGCCGCTTACCTTATTGAGTTTAAATGAAAAACAACTATTGTCATGAAATTTCAAATTTCACATATAAAATTTCAAAATATTGTGATAGAGTTTCACGTGAAAAATTATAACTTCATGATATTGACTATTTTTTAAAGACATGATAAAAAAAAAGGCTAGTAAACGTTATTTTTCACATATAGAGTACCTCAATGTTTTGGACCGGTTGTCTCTGGCCCAAATGTGGACTTTTAGAGGTTGGAAAAAGAGAAAAGAACAAGGAATTTTTACTTGATGTAATTTCTTCTGAGAGGTAAATTCTAAGAGGTAATTATTGATAATAACTACCTTTTAATTTATTTATATTTAGTAGCTATAGTGATTTTGTAAATTACCATTCATAGCTACACTAAAATACATAAAGTTTGAGTGGGCGTCGATGGTTATTGGCGAGGTTTGCTTACATGGGTTCGAACACAGGTGTTCGAACTAATAATATTTCTTTTCTTACATATTTTCCCTAGCATACAATATGAGCCAAATACATTTGACGAAAATACACTCAAATACATTCAAAATATAAGGAGAAGAAGCTAGGAAAAATATGTAAGAAAAGTAATGTTGTTGGCTGGGTTCGAACGTGGGCGGGCAATGGGAAAGTCTCGCCCAAATACACACAAATACATAAAATACACGCGAAGTACACAACATTTGCTTAAAAGTAAGCTACAAATTGTAATTTGAAAAATGATAGCTACTAATAGTAAAATCCTCATAGAAGATAGTTATATATGTAAGTTTAACTCAACTCGTACTATGAAATGCAAATGCGGTCCAATAATCACAAATTCATGAAGTCCATCGTTTTGAAAAGTCATTTAACGAATCAATCAGTGCTATTGAGGGGAAAATGTGCCTATCTCACTGGTTATGAAAGTGAAAAAAAAAAATGTTGATCTTTCGTACTTGTTTCCCATGGATTGTTTTCATGGAATTGCATAAATGTGTTAGTTCACTCCCACCGCTCTTGATAATTGACCTTTTCTTGGAGCACTTCTAACGTCATAACTCCTAAACTTTATTTTATAGATTTCAAAAGATAAATCAAATTATTTAGAATCTACATATGACTTGAAATGCACTTAAGATTTCAGAATTTACTAGATATCAGCTATACATAAATCAACTGAACTGGTTATTAGCATAATTATCGATTGATCATTATATATAACACATGAAAACATAAAACAAAAAAAAAATACTTTAAAAAGGTGAAAAGATGACTTTTAGTTTCGAATTCGACAAGCATATAATAGTGTTCATATAACAACAACATTCACTACATCTTAATCTCAAACAAGTTGAAGTTGACTGTATGAATCCCCACTTACCATATTCTTCATTTAACTAATTCAGAACCAATATACAAATAATAACACAATTAAAAAAAATATAAGCGGTGCTTTCATAATGAAAGATCTCTTGCTATAGGAGGAAAATTAAGTAGAATATTCAAAGTCGTTTTCAACACTTAAATTGAATATTGGTTATGGCTACATTGGTAGGAGACAACTTCTTTCATCTTTATCACCTACACAACCATTTAAGTAATTTTTTGAACTTGATCGAACACAATAAATATGTTAATTCAATTATTGATGTATTTATATAATACTGATAGCCATTGATAGGAAAGCTTGCAGAAATTTCTACCCTATAGTCGCTAGCAAGTAATAAATGCGTTGAATATGCACTCGCAATTCTTTAATAAAAGATTCCATGTGCATTTGCTATTTTCTCCAAGGAATTTTGTAAACTATTTAATATACATTCATAAAGATATTTTGAAGATCATTGTCATCTCCAATAAGTTTTGGTCTTAATGTCATGAACCAAAGGGATTATGAGAAAAGAAATTGTTAGCGTCTTGAACTCATTCTTGAACTGAAAGACTGAAAATTTTTATCATCATGTGCACTGACAAAGAAGCTAAACCTCAAATATGAGCTATGTCACGTTGGGTCCTCTGATGTGGAAAGTTGTGCTGCAGATCTGGCCAATAATTTGATTTTGAGGGTCCAACAAGTAATACTTGATGCAATATATATATATATATATATATATATATGGACAGAGAGAGAGAGAGAGACGAAGGGATATTAATTAAAAAAAGAAGAGAGAATACTAAACATTCGCATGTGTATATATAGTCAATTTTTCACTACTAAGGGTGTGTGTGTTTGTGGTGGTGGTGGTGTGGGTAGGGGCGGTAGTACATTTTAATTTAGCCCCCATGGGGCAGGACGTATATATAGTTATACATAAGATGACATAGTAACACAATATCAAATGATTGATAAACACTTTGCTTAAAGCATCCTAGATCGGAGTAGCTAGTAAGTTTACTGAAAACAAATGTACGTGTGTGTGTCTAATACCGACATACTAGTCAACGGATTACCTTGACTAATCAAGAGTTTTATCTGTTAATTAACTTGTTAGTATTACTAAACTAAATAATCATCTACAAATTGATAAAATAGCCATTGCAAGTTAATCATCGAAGTTGCACTGCTTAAAGAAACGCAAAATTTTCACGTAACTCGTCAGAAATTGGTTTGTTAGCCGTCATTTTTTAATAGTGTTGGGACTAGGGATATACTTAATACTTACAATCTGCATTCCCTTAGCTTGTCGGTGCAGGATTTTAGAATTAATTAAGCAGATGAACACTTGCTTGTGGTGCAAGCAGAACCACACGTAGAGTTCATGCATGCATCTGACAATCACATCGTAATAAAACTTCACACTGGTTTTTCTGAAAAATAATTCTATTGATCTCTTTCCCTTTTCTCACAAGAAATCTAAGAGACAAAAATTTGATTAATTTAACCTTTTTATTTGATTTTATTTCTACGTTTCTTTAAGAAGATGTAGTTGTCGGAGATTAATTTAGATAATACAATGAAACATTAGGAAACTGACGCAAAATACGATATGAATTGTATATCAGAAAATATTCGAAGTAACTAGGAAGTGTTGGAAATTTTTAAGAATAGTATTATCTCATAAATTCTTATAAAATAACAATGTTTGCTATAATTTTTTTTTTTTTTTTTTTTTTTTTTTTTTTTTTTGTGTTAAACGAGACAGTTTATTAGTGGAAAACAAAAATTAGTATGTAATTTCATGTTCCCCAATTAATACTTTTTCTTACATTTATATTTTCTGTTTTTGTCAGGTGAAGTACCAATTACGTCTGAAGAGAGAAATAAAAAAATATCATAGCCAAAAAAAAATTGAAAAAATAATAACTATACGTCTAGAGTGTTTCCTTTTTATCTTTATTGGTAAGTTGCTAATTGGTATGAAGTTCTAGAATATATAATAGCAACGCAAGTCAAACTGATTAATTCTTTTTTATTCCTAATAGTTTTTTTTAAGATAATAAAGAGGTTTGGACGCCAATCTTGTCAAGATAAGCATACATTTCAGCAATAATTTTGTATTGGTTTGTATTAATTTGTTGACACAATATATCTGATCAATTATTTGTAGAAAATTAATTCTACTCCGAAAAACTGGAAAGAGTGCTTATAACACCACTCTATTAGACTAAGCAATTATTAGAGAAAGTAACAGAAAAAATAGTACGTAATTGTTGGTGGATGGAAGTGGGTTCTTTACATAAATTGTCCGTTGAATTTATTTACTTTTTCTAGGCAATATATATAGATTATACATTAATTGTACACATATTAATCATAGCCAATATATATAGATTATACATTAATTTTAATTAATTGTACACATATTAATCATGAATTATATATATATATCATACATCGTTCAACTATTTTTAAATTAAGCAAATTGAGTGGAGAACTATTTAGGTTAATTCTTCATTTATTTTAAAGGAAAATTCATAAGGCAAAAAAATTATGAAAATCTTGATGCCTAATCCTTAATATTAGGGACAAGCCTCATTGGCGAAAATAATCTAAACTTTACAGTTAGAACTAATTAGAACCCTCAAATACTAAAAGAACAATATGTGATCTTATAGAAAAATTAAAGCACTATTATGAAAAAATTTATTATATTTCTAATACATCATAATTATCCCATGAATGACGTATACTATGTCCTTTTTTTGCTGTATGTTTCTCGAAAAAGCATGACAAATTCTTTTATTTTTTTATATGAATATATACCTAGTACAACATACTATTTGACCCAGGCTTAGTTATTTGTAAATTGTAACTGGGTACTAGACCTTTTTGAGCTTCAAGACCTCCTTTACATGCAGAATTTCTGGAAGAACAAAATGATTACAACCAATTGCAGAAATATGTAATTTTAATCTCTTTTCCCATTATAGTTGTTTATTTGTCCCGGAAACTGCACTATATCATCATAGCAAAAACACAAACTTGAGTCTAATTAAAGTATCTAATAAATTATACGATATCGTTTATTATTCTTAAGTAGTTAATTAGTCAGTACCTGCTAGAAACAGCATATTATAGATTATAGTAACTTTCTGCTAAAGATAGGCTTAATCAAATGCAATTTCATTTCACTGGTGTCATTGTTCCCTCTTCAATGAGCAAACTTGCAGACATGTTTTTTTTTTTTTTATAAAGGAGAAACAATTAGTGGAGATCCTATATGGACAACCTTGGATTAGATCCCCAGAAATATTCTGAGCTACTAATCTCGACAAATGCTCCTAAAATATGGCTAATAAAGAGGACGAATCAATACACTAATAAAAACGAAGTGTACTAATTTGAGGTCTAAAGATACATTTAATACAAAGAAAACAAAGTCTTATATTGATAGTTGAGATAAAAAAAAAAAACGTATAAGGTGTGGTGATGATTTTAATGATGCGAGCGCCTTCTGTAAAATTGTGCAGGTTTTGCTCAAAATAAAAAATATCACATCATATTAAGAGTAGCTTAACAACTTGTATCACAACAAATCGTTCGACAACATGAGTATGAAGATGGCGAAGTAAGGTGGGGGATCCGACTTTGGGAGATCCGACTTAGTGCTATTGCTTGGTACGGGCCTGGTCTACTACCTTTACTCATAGTTTGAAAGACACGTATACACAAAAAAGATCATTGAAGAAAAAATATCGCTCCAATATTAGTTAGGATTTTTACTTGAGTATTGCTAATTTTATCATGACATTATTTTATTGTAAAGACTACGGATTTTTATCTTTGGAGTTAGCTACATTATTTTATTGTAAAGGTGTAACGATTGAGCTAAACCTAGCCCAATAAAACAGTAAAATCAAAGGGAAATTAGATAATTAAAATTGCATTGCAAAATACTCAACAACTTCTTCGTACATCCTGCTAGCATATAAAGAAAAAGACCCTAACAAGAACATAACAGAACCTCTAATCACGTGACACGTGGACTCCTATATAATTATTGAGGCCCATAGAAATATACCTACACCGACTATAATATCGTACTTACTTTAGTGGAATTGGGCTTTGTATACAAAACCCACCCGGACGTACAAAACATGTTCCATTAATCATAAATTAGGCCCAAAAGTGACCCGACTCTTACACTCTACCACCCTTAAAGAACCTTGATAAAAATGAAAAAATCAAGGTTCAAAATTTGGGAATTGTGGATCTGGAGAAAACCTCGGTCTTCCCAAGTTGCTTCCTCCCATGAAAGATCTGGTTCATCGCACCAACCATTGCTCAAAGATCATACGCTTTCGTATCACCCTTTTGTCGATCACTGCCATGGGCTCTGTCAATATCCGCCCATCATTTGCACAAGATGGCGGCCCTGCGACACCAAGATTTGTCCCCCAACCTTCTTCGAGTTGGGAAACGGGAAAACGGGGGTGGATTTTGGACCCCACCGGTAATTAGTTGGGTCAGCCACCGTCCCAATTTCCGCACAACTTCATAGGGACCAAAGAACCTCGCCGACAGCTTCAAATTCTGACGGATTGCCACCGAGCTCTGGCGGTAAGGTTGTAATTTGAGAAATACCCAGTCACCAATCTCAAACACTCTTTCACTTCTTTTATTGTCGGCATAATGTTTCATCCTACTTTGGGCTTTGATTAGATTGTCCTTCAACACTCGATCCATCAATTGACGTTCCCGTAACACCTGGTCGACAGTGTCAAGCTTGGTCTGAGCCACCAACTCAAATGTTGGCTGTGGCGGGTCGTAACCATAAAGTGCCTTGAAAGGGGACATGCCCAAGGAACTGTGAAAATCGAGAGGTACCCGGTAATCCCCGCCCGAGATAACCACTGCCCAATCGATGGTTTGTGTCCCATTACACAATCTGGAGTAAGTTTTTAAGCAACGATTTAATCTTTCCCGATCGTCGTCTCTGGCTGGGGGTGGTAGGAAGAACTAGGCTCGAGAGTCACTTTTAATCCTTTAAATAACTCTTTCCAAAAGCTTTCGTTAACAAAAATGATCAATGTAAACGATAACCGGGTAGGCCATGTAATTTGCATATGTGATCAAGGAATAACTGGGCGATTTGAGGGGCTGTGTAGGGGTGGGTTAAAGCAAAAAAGTGGGAGAATTTAGTGAATCTATCTATGACTACCAAGATTGAGTCTTTACCGTTGGATTTGGGCAAAGCATCACGGTCCATGGCTACACGCTTCCCAGCCCTTTTTTGAATTGGCAAAGGCCTTAGGTGAAGTGGGTAAGATACATTCTCATCCTTATTGCGTTGGCAGATTTCACATTCTCTGATCTGTTGCTTTACATCTTGTAATAAGCTAGGACAGTAGAATATGTTTTTAATTCTGTGTTGAGTAGCTAGTATCCCCGAATACCCATTCCCCCCCATGGAAATGAACGAACTCCAAAAATCAATGTCCGTCAAATCTGCTAAGACCAGCCACCGACCCACACTAGTTTGAGACAAAGGACCTTGTTGTAATCTTTACCCCCGGGACCGAGTTTGACCACGACCAACCGAGCAACGAGGTCTTCGGCTTCGTTGGTCCCCATCATGGCTAGCACTATTTCTAGACCCACCGTCGCATACCAGACACTATTGCAATCAACATCGTCAGCTCTGTGACAAGGCATCGCGACATTTTCGACACCCTTACCGAATTGAATTCGTAACTAAGGCCCAATAGCTTTGTTACCCCTTTATGTCAGAATGACGTTGTAATTCGTTGATCTTTAGAAACTCGAGGCTAAAATGGTCGGTCTTAATTACAAAATGATTAGGTTGCAAGTAATGGCGCCACTTCTCCACTGCATAAAGTAATGCAATCAACTCTTTTTCATATGTTGAAAGCCCCAAATGTTTTGGGCTTAGAGATCAAGCAACGAAAAGCACGGGCCGACCCCTCGGGTTAAAATCGCCCAACGCCCTCCCACTTGATCGACTTCAACCACAAATGGTAATGTAAAATAGGTAATAGGCTTGTCGTTGCACATGGGTTTTGTTAAGCATATTTCGTAGTCCTTGCGAGTGATAAGTGCGCGTGGGTCAGGGGAGGAAAGCTACAAATGGGCGGTTTAGAAAGGTAATGTTGCGGTTGGTTTTGGAAGGAAAAAATGGTGCTCAAAAGATATGAAAAAGAGGTGGAAAGAAAGAGTCGGTCCTCGTGATACCCGGGGATTGGTCGAGCGGGAGCTCGGCGCTATTTAATCTGTGAGTTACCGCGCGCAGGAGGGGACTCAAATCGATTTGAACACCCCTGCATGCAAGGCTCTGTGCGAGTCTGGTCGTGGTCAGAGAGAGAGGCCATGGCTTCCGCCCGCTTTAAGTTGCCACACCATCTCTCTATTATTTTTGAAGAATCTGTTCTAATTCCTTCATTCAGAGCCAAAACCCCACTCTACTGCATCCATTTGATCGAATTTTGTATGTTGATTCTACGAAAGTTTGTAGCCAGTTGATTCAAGCTTCTTTAAATCCATCATCTGGCCGGGAGTTAAACATTGTTTATCAACCATTGTTGCCAGAACAAGGCTCGATACACCAAATGTAACGATTGAGCTAAACTTCTAGCCCAATAAAACAAGAAATCAAAGGGAAATTAGATAATTAAAATTGCATTGCAAAATACTCAAACAACTTCTCTTCGTACATCCTTTACTGCATATAAAGAAAAAGACCCTATCAAGGACATAGAATCCCTAATCACGTGACACGTGGACTCATATAATTATTGAGGCCCATAGAACATACCTCACATGGACCATACTATCATAATATTTTTAAGGGAATTGGGCTTTGCATAGCAAACCCACTCCGTGACAGACGAAACAGACCTATTAATCATAAATTAGGCCCAAAAGTGACCCCCACTCTTACAAAAGACTCCAGATTTTTATCCTTGGAGTTAGCTATAGGAAACTTCTCTATTCAATAAGACTCAAAGCGTTTTTAAATTTTCTATGGTTAATGAAATTTGTAGGTTTATTATTTGAATTTGATGATTAAGGCTTCATTATGAACATTAAAAGAACCCACTGTAGACATCTATAGACGTGTTAAAAATAGTCTTAAAATTTAACAACATTTGTATTAGTTTTAATAATAACTAAAAAAATTCGACACTTTAAAAAATGTCAAAAGTAAACAATAATCTAAAAACGCATAATGCCGACATTGATAAAAATCACAAAGAAATGTCACTATTTGTTTGCCGACGTTAACCTATATGTCGTGAAATTTCAATGTGACACTTTTATAAAAGTCGAAATAAATGAAATTTTTAAAATTTCCGACATTTAAGCTAAATGTATACAACAAGTCACAAGCGATTTGCGACATTTATAGCTATATACGACATTTATAAAATGTCTTGCATGTTAACTTTCTTGTGAAAATACAGTATTACCTAACATAATGTGGGTGCAATACAATTAATAAGTCTGACAGTGATACCCTTGGTTGAGCTTAGTTCGAGGAAAAAAGTAAATGAGTGTACAATAAAACCTAATTAATACTTGAAAAGAAAAATAAGATAGGTATAACAAAAGAGATACGTTTTAATTGTGTAGGTTAATTTTTTTAAAAATCGTGATGAAATTGACTCAAAGAAGATAATATTCCATGAGTATACGATTTCGACTGCTATGCATCCAAGTGGCAAGATTGAGGCCTTTGAAGAGATGGAAGTTTGAGTTTCACCCAAGTAGAAGGGTAGAGAAATGTAATGTAAATTGGAAGTGGCAGTAGCACTTAGAGAGTGTATTTTCAGTTTTATTGAATCCACTGGCAGAATGACAACAACTAAAAGGTTAAATGTGTTGGATTTAATAATAAGGCTTATGCAGGCACCACATGAGCTAATGAATACTTAATGCATATGTAAGGTAGAATTGGAGAGTTTTCAAGCAAGACCTCTTAAGTCATTTGGCAGCCCATTTCCGAATGACTTGACATATCTGTTTTTTTTGCTTCCAGCAAGATCCCCAAAATATTAAATGAATGGTTTTGTCAAGTTTTGTTTTTTTCTAAGCACCTACACTTGATCACTACAGTTCCAAATACAAAAAGGAAAATATGATTATTCATTAATCAGGAACCCACATCATAACCCCAATTCAGGCGCGTTCTACTTTGGCAAAACTTCACCCTAGTTGGATTATTCCTATGCTTGTCAACTTGTAGCTTTGTTGGTGCTCTTCTTGATCCCCTTTATCAGTTCACCTTCCGTCATAAGTCAGCCACATACACCTCCTCGAAACTCAACATTCTCGCTGTGATTAATTTGTCCTGTACGCATATATGTTCTTAGAGATTTATCATTTTCTTTTCTCTCAAATATACATTAATTTGTTAAATCTATCAAATAAAGGTTATATAAGATTTTGTAAGAAAAGTATATAAAAGATTAAAAAAGGTAAAGCAAGAGATATTTTAATTGAGAAATGAAACATTAAGATCCAAAGAGATTTTGTGACTAGCGAAGATTACACACCATGGTCCAACCTATCTTAAGGGCAAAGATTTACAATGACTAAATCAATTAAATGCTCCCTCATCAGAAGCACAAAGAATCTCATACAACTACTTCCTGACGTACAATGTTATTTTATTCATTTATGTGTTTTTCTCCTTGTTTAGTTATTATTTTAAATTGTAATATAAAAAGGAGGATATAATACTGTAGATATACCTTGTATTATTGTTTTCTAACGTTTGTCCTCCCTTATTCTGAAAGAAAGAAAGTATAGGCTATATATTTGCAATAGTTCGTCCGTAAGTGACATTGTATCCAGCTTTGAGGTTATAGCATGTACGCCTTTAGAATTGTTATTAGGCTCGATCTAAGCTTGTTTTCTTTGTATTCATATTTTAATTAATGATGTTTAGCTGTTGTCTAAGGTGCTACATGCGCCTCCACTCATTTAGAAATCCTAACATCCTCATTGATCGGATTGTTCCACCACTGCCCAGCAAACAAAGTGGCTTTGATATGAGATGGAATAATTCTAATCTAGTAGTAATATTTTGCTGGACCTTGCCGTCATATTTAGGTGTCATCATTAGGTTCAAGAGCGTCCTTTATGTATACCAACATAACCTGTTTTGTCTTGTTAGGTGAATTTTTCAGAGGTTTGAGAAGACTAATTGAGTTCAGTTGAGTTGATTGTAAAGAATATGATGAATGTCTAATAACAACAAGCGCAAATGAGTTATTATTAACTTAGTGCATTAATCATATGATATTTATCAGCTGCATCATAAACATATAAAAAATAATTGTTGTGATAAACTAATAATCCATTTCATATGTCGCAAGATTAATGCAAGTGTTAAATGAATTATCTCTTGTTCAATCAATAATATGGTTGATAATATAATAAAAATATTTGTTTTGTTGTAACACCTTTGTTCCATATGGTAAAGGTCCGTCATTGCTTCTGCATTATAAATCATTTCAATTATTAGTGCCTTTTGGCGCTGTTTACACCAAAGAATGGTTTTTAATTAAATGAGGCTGTTAGCGAACTGCTGGTGTTCCAGCGACCTGGTTTGCGAATCATATCATTGTGCTTCTTCAACAATACTGTTAAAATTTGACGTTAAATACCCGCCCATTTCTACACGTTTCTTCATTGTATTGGTCGTCTTTTGATTTATTTGACTTTATTGAGTTATCTTCCACGATATGATATAAGATAATTTATCCATCGCGCTTTGCATTAACTCGTTACCTTCGCGGCACTTCTTCACCACAACATCAAGCAGACAGAATGTTAACCAGAAAAATGTTATCCAATAGAAAAGATGAACTTTATTTTTGCAGTTGAGCTGATTAAGAAATAACAACTTAAGCTCTTTGCTTATCAGCCAGATTCTAGTACCATGTTCATATTCAATTTTCTTTATCATCATAAATATTACTTCAACCATTTATTTTTGTAGTCATTATCTTGAATGATAGTTTTTTAAATGGAAGTAAATTGATACTTTACCATTAAATTAATAGTAAACCCATATACAGCGAAAATCCATCATCACCAAATAACTTTAGAAGAAAGTTTAATACCTTTAATTTTTCTTAACTATCTATCATATATTCTAGAAATCTTGTAACGATTTAACCTCCTGCACTTCCCCACAATACAAGAGAGAAGGTTTCAATTGTTCTTAATAAAGATAATGACAAAAAGACTACATTGTCTGAAGGATTCATTGATTCATCCCAACTGCAGATTTGACCTGTTCTGGATTTGTTTTACCTTTCGTTGAATGATAAATGAACTTCAACTTGAACGGATTTCCTCTGTCTGTCACAGAACGGGTTTGTTGATTTGTTCCACGTGAATTTTCCTGCAACTAGATTCGTCACCTGAACATAGCAGATTGTTGAAAAAAATAGAACCAACAGATAAAGTATTCGCCTTTGCTTTGAGAAAGTCAATAGGCATTGTTTAACTTGGTTTTGGATGTTTGTCCTTTGGTCTGCGTCCAGGTTTGACTTGGATGTTGATAGTTGGACCCAGTTAGAGATGCTGCGAGCCTACTTCGTCACAAATGGAATGGTTTTTAAAAGACGTGGAGAAGTTTGTTACAAGTACTGCCAAGTTAGCATACCTCCGTATCACCTTTTACCTTCATCCAGATAAAATTGGAGCATCTTTTTTTTTGTCAATCCGATGAATTTGACCGAATAATGTCATAAGTACGTAATAAATCCATAACTTTAGAAAATAACAAAACTTCCAGAAGTAAAATCAATTGTTTCAAATGGATATCAGATACCGCCATGGACGTAACTAGCAAGTAGGTCGAGTTCGAATAACGAGTAAAATCAATTTACCTACAGAACAACGTTTAACAAAGTATAGATATTAAAACAAAATGGTCAAAGCAATTAAAAAACTGCTGTAGGTAAAAGGTTTTTAACCTTTCAGATCGGTTTCATGTTTCAAAAAAAAAAGTATTAGCTTAACTTGTCTTCAATACAACTAAAGAATTTTCAATATTGATTAGGAACATCTAATTTTCTTTGGAATTAAACTCAATGCATTATAATAATTAACCAAATCTTTTAAAAGTGTAGCAATAGTGGGAGTTGAAAGTTTGTGTCATTGTGTGTCCTCTTATGTATTGTAATTTGTAGCTCCATAAGTGTTCCAAATTTTAGAAATTTCACATGGGTTTTTTTGTGACTTTTACTCAAATGCCATGAAATCATCACATGGAATACAGAAGGAAAGGATTTTACATGACACATAAGACGAATAGAAGTGCTCCTTATACATTAAACAAGGCAATTTGACACTGGTTCACAGTACATCACAAGCACACACGTAACTCCCTAAAATAAATAACATACCCATAATTGTACTATTTAATTAATTTTGACAAACACATTAATTTGTCCTCATGTTGCATTACATAAAACCCAAAAAATAAAAATCACCACAAGCCCAAAATAAACATAGGTTCAAATTTTATGAAAATAACTATGCATTGAACACCAAATAGTAACACTTAACTAACCTATATGTAGAAAGGGGTGAGGCTACAATACTAGTCATGGATTTTGACATATTTAGTAGTTTAGGCTTACATCCTTGTACTAGAAATCCATTAAATACGCATTAAATATTTAATTACTAACCTTAAGAACTAAAACGGAAGAACGGCCTGATACAGCCTAACGCATGTTTCAAATCTCGCCTCCGCCTTCGG
This sequence comes from Lycium ferocissimum, assembly GCF_029784015.1. NCBI lineage: Eukaryota > Viridiplantae > Streptophyta > Magnoliopsida > Solanales > Solanaceae > Lycium > Lycium ferocissimum. Next base: position 27,548,350 of record NC_081345.1, on the reverse strand, counting down.
TTTGGCATGTGACTCTACCCACCATGATCACTTCTACTTCCTACTATAATTTCTTGATCTTGGAATATAAACAATGGATTCAGAAACTGTACAAGTGCTTTTGCAAGAAGCATACATGCTAATGAATCCAAATCTATCACTTAAACTTCTTATTGATGGTACCTTTGAAGAATTTTGCCAAATGTCATCATCATGATATTGTTGATCATCCTTGGAACACTCCACAAATGCAGCAAAAAATGGATCCTTTCTAAAGCTTTTAGTAGCACTTTTCCTTGGAGAAAACTCATCAAGAAAACTAGTAGTTTTCTTGGATGAATTTGGTATATTTCCAGCTGGTGGTGGCAATGGGAGAAGTTGCCCTAAAGAAGTGCTATTTTTCCTGGAAAATTTTTGCTTTGGAATTCCAGGAATTTGTTCCCAAGAAAATGGTATCCCTTTAGAGAAATGAAGAGGAGTTGTAGGGCTAAAAGGGGAATTATTATCAAGATCATGGAAAGAGAGTGATGATCCAAAGGAAGAGTTGGAAGAGTGAGATGGAGAAGAAGAGAGAGATGATTGGCTCCGTCGAGTCACCGTTGTCGGTTGCCGGAAAACTGGGGTTGATAATGTGGTGTCACTTTGATCATCACCATCATTTGTTGGAGTAGTAGTAGTAAGAGTAGAAGCCATTGATTCTTGATGAAGGGAGAAATGGAAAAGGAAGAGGTTTTGTTTCTCTTATGTTGTCCCTTCAATAGCTTTATCTTTACTCTCTCCTTGTATGTGTATATATATTGAGAACCTTTTATGTTGTGTTTACTATCTATATATTTTCTTTTTAAATAATGGCATTGTCAAGCACACTTGTGGTGAGTCTCGGTTATTTTATGGAATATCAGCTACCTTACATCTGTATATATATTGTGTGTTAATTTTGTCTATCAAAACTTTGATATACTAAGAAATTTATTGAGCCTTTTTTTGGTCTGCTGGAGTTTTTGTCTTTAATATATTTAATTGCTTTGGTATAAATGTTGAATGATTTAATCTTTAATACTGAAGTATTTCTAATTTTGATTTTCGGGTAAAGATCAATTTTCACTCTCAATAGATTTTGGTGAATGAGAAATTTAAGAGATAGTACTAGGTATTAGTAGTAATTAACAAAAGGACCCCATTGCATTATGACAATTGACAAGAATGGAGAGTAGGTAGAAACAGAGGACCAAATGGGAAATAAATAAGCACCTCTTTTCTTTATAAGAAGAAAAAAAAGAGAGAAAAGGTTTCAATATTGCGTACTTGAGTTGATAGCAATAAGAATTTTAAACGTTTAGGTAAGTTAATATTTTGTATATATCTTTATTCAAGAAGAAAATACAATATGCTGGGATTATAATGTTGTCTCTAAAGTAATTGTACTATTGAGGAAAAGAAGTCATGATGATGTTTATTCATCTTATTCAGCAGATGTTTACCATAGTTTGTACTTTGTATAGGAAAAGTTTTTTTTTTTTTTTTTTTTTTTTGTGTGTGTGTGTGTTTGTCCCAAGTCAATGATAAACAAGCTAAGCACCTACAAGTTCCAATATTCTTTGTGGTAATCTCACTTCCAACGAAGCGATTAAGTAGAAGTCCAGTCGAATATTAGTCGTGAAATATTTTTTTTCTCATTTTGGTTGCTATTGTTAATTGAGAAGAATAATTTTGGGAGGGGACATGAGAAATGAAGTATCATGAAGGCATAAAGAATTCTTGGATTCCGTCTACCGTGGCTTATTTTTTCACCTACCAACTTAGTCAGAAATATCATAGTTGTCTGTCTCAATTATTGGGAGGCTTAAATAAACATTGAAATTTCGTGGAGCATGGGTCTCGAGCTACTTTGGTTACTCATAATTAATTTAACCCATTTGATAAACTTCTCTTCATATTCTTTTTTTTTTTTTTCCTTTCTGAAAATTAAATATTGTATATACAAAATTATTTAAGTATGGACTTTCCGGAGGATACTGGTCCTCGGGAGTCATTCAATTTACAAAATGGATATGTATATCTTGATACAAAGGAGGGACCGGGATAAACAAACAAGAGATTCCCCTGATAGTCTATGCTACCAGATTTTGGCTAGATGATCTTTCACTTAGTTGATTCCTCCGTACGTGAAATTATATTAATTGTATCAAATTCTATCACTTATATTTTGCTACTAGTACTTTAGTAATTTGTACTTGAGGAAGTAATTCTTTACGGAATTTATGTCTCTCCATAAAAGTCTTTGTGAACTTTCAAACATTGTGTGGTTGAGGGATAAGTACCTCTTCACTCATAAAAGTCCTTGTGAACTTTCAAACATTGTGTGGTTGAGGGATAAGTACCTCTTCGTCACGATACTAATCGCTTCGGTTCTAATGAAATGTTAGAAAAAAATAAAAAAATAAAAAAGTTTCCAAAAGCAAGACAATCGATTGTTTGAACTTGGAACTCCCACATTGACGTAGGATGGTGCAATTGGACTCTTTATATGATAGTAAGTAATTCTCACATCATAAACTAGCTTTTGAGGTTGTATTAGATTCGATTAATGCCACCATATTATGTTATACACTCTCCTGCTACGCCTAGGTGTACGGGGTGTTGGAAATCGATGGCGCAATGGGACTCTTTGTATGATTTTAGGTGACCTGTGAACTAGCTTTTAAATTAAATTAGACACGAAATCCATTTTCTCACCATTCCATGACCTGAAAATGGGACAATAAGACAAAAGAAGCTACCATATTTAGAACAGGCGTTTGATGTGATCTTTCCTTTTACTGTAGATTCGATTGATGAACAACAATTAATGTAGATTTACTTGTGTTTTCCCTTTTTGAAGTCGCCTCGGGATCTTCAAAGCTTGATACATCCAAAACAACAATTCTCAATTAAATTATGAACTTATTTTTACTTTAGTTATTGTGCTACAGCTAAATAACAAAAGTTTCTGACAAAACACTTGGCCACGGGTTTGTGTATAGCAGAGAAGATGAGGACAAAAAGGGTCATTCACTTCACTCAATTTGCTAACGCCATACATGCAAACGAAGAAAACAACAACTCAACTGCTCGTGATCTGAATGAACTTCTTGTTTTTGGAATTTGGCATGTGATTATGGGACCCTTAACCCCTGCATTTTTTTTAATTTTTTTTAATCTCTATTCTACTTCTTTTTTCCCCTTTATATATAAGTCTATATATGACGTATTGCAACTTTTGTTTTTCTTCTCTGTTCCTTTTTTGTTTAAGCATTCAAAATTAGAAAATCATTTATTCGATTAATTCGGTTACACACTGCATAGATTCACTAAAAAGTATAGCGGTATAACTACGACCAAAAGATTCTTCATTCTCATGAGATCTCCGGCTCAAAATCAGTCCCTATATATCTTTCTTCTGTTTTAAATGATTTTGAGAGAGATATTGCTAAAGGTTTATAAGTTCATCCAAACTTAATACCTTTGGCTCGGATATTGTACATGCACATCAATAAATAAGTAAAAATAATTAAAAATAATAGAGTTTGAATTACGTAAATTTTATTTTATTTTTTTAACCGTCTTTGTTTTATTTGATACCTAATTTTTAATGAGATATTACAATATTTTACTAGATAAATATCTGAATTACGTATATATATTGGTCTTGTTTATCTTCCTCTCCACAAAATTTTACATAGACGTCTCCATCAAATTTATGTTTTCTTCTGATTCATGTATTTCAAAATTTTGGTTTTCACTTGCATTAGAATCAATTAAATCAAAATAGAACATTGAAAGCGTACACCACATGTTGAGGTTCGTCATCTTAAATAGTCCAGTAATTAAAAATAGTACCTTTTATTACCAAAATAACTTAGAAAGATTTTTGTCAAGTTTATTTTGGGGCATATAGTTAGCATTCTGTATTCGATAGATAATTTAAAACAGAATCTGGAAAGAAAGGAAAATAAATTCGAGCTCACTTAATTCATAGTGTGTTCTTAAGGAAATCATTCTCCTCAAGTACCCCGAGGTTATGAAATATATCCTCACAGGATAGAATGAATTAACTCACCAATATGGCGGTACCTCAAATCCTCATGAATTGAGAATGCAACAAACAACAGAAATCACACACAAAAAAATATTTGAAGTGCAGAAAAGAAAGAAGAAGTGATCAAAATTTTCGTAAGTAAAATCTTATGGAAATGACTAAGTATTTATAGCCAACAAAGTATAGGAATGAAGAGGTATGAAGCCTTTTCCATGAAAAGGTGCAAAGGATCATTTCTCATTCACAACTCTTCGTAAAATCCTAACATATATATCATTAACCATGCGCATAGATGTAGTATATTCTAACAATTGTCATGGTTAAAAGTCTAAGTGGGAGATTGTTGAGATATATAATATTAACCATGTGTTTGGATATAGTAGTATTTATTAAAGAAAAGTTATTTATACATTTTTTGTAAAAATTACATAGATCATGTATTCGTATATGTATCCTTTCCTTATGTATTAGATAATTTTGTGTATAGAGTTTATACACAAAAGATCAAAATCATTGGTTCTTATAAGTATAAAGTTTATGTTCACAATCTAAAATGAAAATTGGATAAAGCCATTAGTATGATTGTAGTACAAGATTAAATATAATTTATATATCTTCATTAGTATTGACATAACTCATTAGGTCATTAAATGTACTTATACTCTTAATCTTGATATAGTTATTAGGATCAATGTGATCTGTTCATTATTTTGATTTATCAAAAGGTGCGATTCTATTGTGAGTCAATTGTACCTAATAGGTTGGATAGTACAAATAACATTTATGAAATAATAATTAGTTTAAACAACAAATTCATCAAGAATTGACTCGAAATCTCAAATTCAAAGTAAATATTAAAGTTTTCGTTATTATGTTCAGGTGAAAAACTTACATTTTTAAGTTAGCAAATAATAATAATAATAATACATATTATTGGTAACTTGCTTTGCATCACATATTACTCCCTCTTGAAATTGAAGTTAATTCTACGGCGCGAGGTAATTGAACTATTTCAAGGAAAATAAAAGAAATATGATAACATAATTCATGATTGTAGTTGACTGATGCAACAGTTGAAATGCTCAGGAATCAACCATAGTTTCAGCTGGAAGCAAAATTCACTAGATGATTTATTTGCTAATGAAGGGATGAAGTCATGAAGCAAACCAATTTCTATGTTTTGTACTAATCCTTAGTTATTAATATTAGCAAAAGAAATAATGCGCTATTGGGGGAGTGTCATAATCACCATAACTCACGTGCAAAAGGGAGTTGATCCAAGTTTTGAATTTGCTCAATCTTTTTTATTTATTTATTTCTTATCCAAGTGATAGTATCAACTCGTGATCAAGTGTTTTTGTTCCACTCTGTATGTCATCATAATCTTGTTATAATTCTGTCTTCATTTTTATATATTTACTTGAGCTTTACGCTCCTCCGAATGCTGATTCACTGTGCCTATTCAATGTTTTATTTGCTTTATGGCTGACATAACTCCATAGGTCATTAATCAAGATTTTCCATCTTGTGCCCAGTTAACTTGGTGGCCCCGTTTGAATATGATTTGAAATCACGACTTGAAATCAGATCGATTTGAAGTTGAAGTTTTATTTGAACATGTTATTTGGATTTCTTAAGTTGTATTTTTCTCATAAACATGAAAATCTCACAAGTTGTGAAAACTACCAAAACTTTCTCATTTCTTGTACAATCTTACCAAATGAGCAAACGATAGTTCATAACAAAGTTAATTCGCTATTAGAAGACATTTCTAAAAAATACAACATCTATTAATCTAACTTTAATTCAATAAAAAGGAAAAGCGACGCGAACATGAGTTGTAGTGTAACTACTCTTTAATATAATCCTTACACATGGTACAAACAACCTCTTCACGTCGAGCATGTATTTCCGATCAGATAACTGAGAAGACGAACCAACATTGTAACTTTGAGTCAAGTTTTACATTCAAAAAATTTATCTACCAACTTATGAATCACTTTTACAAATATAAACTTATGGGTCAAGTTTTACATTTAAAAATATTTGACATAACAATTTGAAATCCCAAATCCTACTTCTTTGGAGAATTTGGGATTTAAAATGTAACACCATGGACCTTCGGGCTAAGGTATGATCCTTATGACGGGAACATAATGGAACCAAGATGAGGAGTATAGGAAGTGTTTCGAAACCAATCAAGTAATAAGAAGACTTCTTGGGCAAAGGAAAGTCGGAAGCTACCCTACAGAGCCTATTTTCAAGTTAGTTTGCACGAGGTCTCACTTCAAGCGAGTATTCGGGAAAATATATAAGGAATTTGGAAAAACTTCCTTCATGAAAGTTGTATATCTTTGAAATATCTTTCCAACGGTATATTATCGAAGCCAAACGGATATTTGTACAGAAAGTTATGGCCATTTCATTGAAGGGTCACAGAGCAATCAACTAGACAAGCGTCTGCGACGCAGAACGAGATATGGGACGCGGATGGCCATCTGCGACGCATTTCCCAATGCATTTGGGCCAACTTTGCATCCCAAAGTTTTCAGCATTCTGTTTTTGATATGCTTTAGCATATGCGACCCCCAAAAGCCCATCTGTGGTGCAGATGCCAACGCAGACAACCCTGAGGTTCATTAAAGTCGAATTTTTCCCAATTTTTATTCCATTTTTTAGTTTTCCAAGCCCTAGCATAATTTTTCTCTTCTCTCCTCATATTTCCACATCAAGGTAAGTCTCTCCTGTGTATCCCTAAGTAATTCTAACACTTATACATGGATTCTTAAGAAGATTCTGCACTATAATCTTAGGATTTTCAAGGAAACCCATCTAAAGGTTCAAAATTCAAGCTTTTGAAATTGTTCTTCAAGATTGAGACCTTTCTCAAGTTTTTGAAGCAATTAAGGTATGTAGGGCTTCTATCCACTTGTGGGAACGTCGTTGTTCTTCCCCACGCCAAGTCCATTTGTGAAAATACGAAGTCTCACAAAACCTAAGGTTTCTATTCTAATTCATGATGTCCCTAAGATATAAGTTCCATGATATGCCATAGTTGTATTATTATTTCGTCATTGTGTTCTTGATATTCTATTTTGGTTATTGGGAATCCGTCCGTAATCCATGAACACCCATGCTTTGTATTCCATGGGTTCTTAAATGCAGAATATGAACTAGCATGCTTATTTTCATGAAAATCAACATGTTTTCATACAAGTTATACTATATACTTATATTCATGCTATATTATACTCACGAATCATGTTTACGAATCATATTTACAAGTCATGTTTGTGAATCATGTCTACAAGTCATACTTACAAGTTATGTTATATAAACCATGGGCTCAGATGCCCACCAATATCCCTTTTTTTTTTTTTTTTGGAGTAGCATAGGTTTGCCGAGAAGGCTCAGAAAGCTTGAAACTACGTATGCCAACATAGGATAAGGGTCGATCCAGCCAACCCGTCAGTTTTGGTGGTTGATTTTTGCTTGTTTTTTAGTAGTGAAAGATGCTCATGCTCATGTTCATGTTCAGCTTACAGTTTTAGTTTCATTTTCAGATCTATTATTTCTTGTTCCATGATTATTTCATTCAGTTGCTTTTCAAATGTACTGATGTCCCCTTTTATTGCCCAGGGGCCTGCATTTCATGATGCAGGTAGTGATTTACAGGATAACGGATCCAAACCGAAAACCAAACCAAACTAATTATATGCTCGTTAGGAATTGCTCGTATTAAAAATTGCTTTTGGTAAGCCCCATCTCATTTTTTATATATTTGTCATTATTATATATATATCGTGTTCATGTTGGTTTTATAATTTATATACCGTATGCCGGGGCCTTATTCCGAATTCAAACAATTCAAAGTAGTCAGACTCACATTTAGAGGTTTTATAGACTAGTCAATTATAGGGGTGTTCACGGTTTGATGAAAACCCGATCCAAACCGAAAACCAAAACCAAACTAATTATATGAACTGATATTTACGTACTTGGGTTAGGTTTGGTTTGGTTTTGAATTTTTAAAAATCGATAATATTTGATTTGGGCTTGGTTTTACTAAAAGCAAACCGAAGAAAAAACCGAACCGAACCGATAAATTTTATATATAATTTTTATAATTATATATATACAATATATTGGTTTTTATAAATACTTTTAAATAATTTATATACTTTTTAAGTAAAATTTTATTTATCTCTAATAGGCTAATGAACTTTATACTGTAAGCCGATTTTAAAAAAAGAAATCCATGAATTCAAACTCATTTATTCAAAGAAACAACTATATGAGATTTGCCTAGATTTATTTTTTGTATTTCTTATAAACTTTATTCACATAATTAAAATAATAAATCTTAAGACATTTTCTCCATAATGCAAGAAACTATAACTACCACAATAAAAGGGTAATAACGGATTATAAGTTGAAAAATAATAGAAAATTCTCTCATAATTGTAGGAAAAAACATGAAAGAGAGAAATACCGTTAATTTTCTTGAAAATCGAAAACCCAACCCAAACTGAACCAAACCAATGAATATGTATTATATTTGGTTTGGTTTTAATAATTTATATATATATATATATATATATGGTTTGGTTTTGGTTTTAACCTAAAACCGACCCATGAACACCCCTAGTCAGTTATGTCATTTCAGATGTTTAGTTGAGTTAGTCTCGTTGGCTGCATTACTATATTTCCGCATTCGTGATATAATAGTATTTAAGATTATTTAATCCCATGTTTTACTCACACCATGCATGTTTATATTATATTCCGCATCAGTTCATGCCCCATGTTGATTCAGCAAGCCATGTAGTTCGCTAGGTCATATGCAGCAAAACACCGAGCGCCGTGTTACGCCCAGGCCATGGTTCGGGGCGTGACATAAAATCGTAATATATATGTAATTGAAATTTTGTGCAAATTTCATGAACAAATGCTAATTTAAAATCAAAATATGAAATCATGCTTCCAAATCCTATTGCCAAACGCCTACTAATTAATACCGGTCTTTCATTTTGTGATGATTTAGATGACTTTATTAGAAGCTAATTACATGATGAAATATTGGAATAGGCGAGTTTTGTGCCAAAGATTGCATTGGCGCCAAACAGGCGCGCTACGTGCAGAATCTAAATATATACTTCCTTTGTTAAAATAAGTATTGTTTTAATAAAATAAATTTGTCCCAAAATAATAGTAGCTTTAGGAATTCAAGATAATAATTAGTATTTTTTTCAATTATACCCTTATACCAAAGAACTAGTTCTTCTTAATGGCGTTTAATTCTCAAGAAACATTTAATAGTCAAAAGAACTGATTTAGTAAACTATGCATTGTATTTATTTATTTATTAATGAATAATGAGCTAAAACGACACTTATTTTGGAATGGAGAGAATACTATACTTGAACAACTTTTTAGGAGAACAAAATAGTTTCTTCTTTAATATTCGGGTTGTGTTTAATAATTGGAAATTGTTGTGATTGGATATTAAATTTGGAGTCATTTGGATCAATTTTTATCAAATTTGTAGCAAAACACATACTGGCGAAATTTCTACACAAATAAATTATGATCTGCCAAGATATTTTGGCCAAATTCGGATAATTTTTCATGATTAGCGATCAAATTTTGGCTTTCCACATATATTGACGAGATTGCCATGACTTGTGAAAAGACTAATTTTGTCCGTCAATAAGATATCCTAGTAATTCGCCCGGGGTTTTGCTGCTAAATGCGTGAATGTATTTTTGCAAAACTTTTTGAAATGAGATCAAAATTTAAATAGTGGCATTAGAAGATTTTATTTACACAAATAACACCTTTTACCCTACGTCATCCAAAAAAAGAGTTATTATCAATTTTGGTCGGATTACAAATTATTATTTGATTTAGCCATATTTTTTTACACTATAGCCAAGTGCAAAAAGGTTACATTCTTCCCCACAATTTCTCCACTATGTAGCAGTACCACCACATCAACACCACCATTATTTCTACCACCGCCTTCAATCATTGAAACACCATAAAAAAATCATTGAAATCACCAAACTCGGAAGAAGACCTTGAAATTCACTATTGTTGAGCTCGAAGCTCTCAAATCTAAAAATAAAAAATCCGAAAAGTGTTGTTATTCGAAGTGATTTTTAAAAATAACACGTGTGAAGCCTACTAAAATTTGAACTCATTTGGGATTTGATTTGAAGAGTTTCTAGTCGAAATTTTGAGCTAGTAGTTCGAAGAGGCCGAGATGAAACGATGATATATGAGTATATTTCTATGTATATCCATGTATACATTTGCGTAATATACGCGTGATATATAACGATATACACGTGCTGCAATGAAGTTTTCTCAACTCGGTTTTAACTCCAGACCAATTTAAATCACCTTCATAATCCTCCTCAACTTTTTGTACATAGCCTCGACAATGAATTTTCAACGAATTTCAATCACAACTACTCAAAAAACAATTACTATTAAAATATTTCAGATTTCGAAGTGAAGTTTTAAACGAAGTTTTAATGCTAGCTCTTTAAACTTTCTTCAACTAATCATCAAATCAGAAACTATTAACACCAAATCAATGTTGATAGAGATTTATGGAGAAAATGGGTATTTGTGAACTGTGGTGGTCTCGGTTGGTGAGGAATTGAATGAAGATTTTTTTTTTTTTCCCACAGAAGAGCTGAGTATTAATTCAATTGGTTGTTGGTATAGACTATATTTTAGGACTAAACAGCTGAAAAAAAGGTTTGTAAAACTTTTCCATTTGTGAAAGATTCCTTTCAATTAGTCCAAAGCGAGGATGGACTATAGTATTACTTATGGGTTATGAATATTTATTTCTTAACGCAACTTATCACAAAATAAGGGAAGTCCTAACCTTAATCAATTGGTTTAGATTTGAAATAAATAGAAAAATATAGAACAATCCTTCTCACAATGAGTGTATACTTGTAAGAAAAGTAAGAAAAAAAATCTCTTTTCTTTTATACTTGTTAGCGTGAAGTTGTTCCTGAATCTTGATATACTATTTCTTTTATATTTGTTAGTGTGAAGTCGTTCTTGAATCTTGATATACTATTTCTTTTGTAGGTACTATTAGATGGACAAAGTGTATACTTGCTTCAAGGATAGCTTAACAAATCATTACTTATTTGCGTTCATGCACATATATGATCCACCTAATGACCCGATGTAGTTTCTTTTCTACTATAATAGAAGAGTGGATGAGAATCAGGATCGTAGTCGTCCGCATGACATTTACGTAAATAAGTTCAAAAGTACGGGTAAGGCGCAAATTCCTTTTGGCCCACTTGATTTCTTTACTTCACACGCTTAGCAACTATTCCTTTAAAAGTATGAGCTCACTTGATTTCTTTACTTTACACGCTTTTGCAGCCATTTGACAAATGCTTTTTGGCCATGTGGGCTCCACTCTACTTTGCAATTACAACTAACAATTTTGACTATTTTCTAATGCTGAGAACTGAAATATACGAATTACAGTTCAAATAAATTACTACTTTGTTTTGTTTTATATTATTTTGGTGCTTCCTCTTTTAACTGTTAATTTGTTTTATGCAAGGGCTTTTTCATTTGACAAAATTTAGTTCAACATTAATAATATTTGTTTAGTAAATCCTTTTTATCTATTTCTAATTCATACTTATAAATAATTAAATTTAGAAACATGTTACTTATTGGAGATTAAAATTCATTTTGAGGGCATTTACTTAAGCCATAAGAAGTCATGCGTGGGGTCCTCAATGATGTAGTGATATTTTGCGTAGACCGGATCATTACTGCTCCATTTATATAAGCATAAAATAATAAATATTTACGGTAAGATTTTTTAGTTATTTCATTCAAAGAAAAAGTTTCAGATATAAGGTATGATTAAATTTTACTTCCACATTTGGAAATTTTACTTCCTCATTTGGTTATTGTACAAAATTAACAGAATATTTAAAAAAAATGTGTTAATTAATATTTAAAAGATTTTTATATCTTTTAATAAAATAAAAGTAAATTATGTTTAAAGTGTAGGCAATTATTACGAATAGTCTGGTACATCTTATTAAGTAAGTTGTATTCATTTCTTATTAATAATTTTCTAAAGATACATGTTTCAAAAATATTTATTCTCTATTTTAATCAAATGTGTGAATAAAGATATTCAAAGAAATATTTATCTTCTTTATTAAATTTCATAAAATAGGTACATAATAGCTTCTTATTTATAATTGTAATTTATTTTTAATAATTACATTTTAATATACTTAGTACAAATATACCTCATACGGAGAAGGTGTATAATTTTCATAGCATGAGAGCTATAAGTGTTTGATTTTAAAATATAAGGGGTGTATCCGAAACTGAGTCATAATAAGTTCATGAAAAATTAAAGCTAAACATAGAGAAAACTAAAAGAATAAAGATGGATTTAGATTGAACCCACAAACACTAAGACGTGTGTACACATATTCTTTAAAAACGAGTAAGATACAGTAGTTGTTTTGTACTTTTTTTTGTAAAAAAGAATTTCTTCGTATTACATCCGGAGAGAGAGCAATTAGGAAAAAGGAAATTATATACAATAATAGCATTTGAACCCTTCATTTCAATCGTGGAAGGCAAGGAGCTCTCCAACGCTAACGCTCAGCCCCTTAGTCTGTACGTAAAAATATAGGATTATAACAAATGCTATTTTAATTGTAATTGTGTTTATGTAATAAAACTTTCATAATTTTGTTATCAGACCGACTCATTTTTCGTGTTGGGCCTGTGCTTGCACGGGCTTCACATTATCTAGTAGACAAAAGAATTGCCAAAACTCAATGCGTTCTTCTGCATACGACTATCCTTTAGATTTCTATCACCTTTCATTCCTTTATGTTTTTGTCAAATTAAGTTGGCATTTGATAATTTTGTGGGTGAAATTTTAAAAAAAAAAAAGTATCTGAATTAAAATTTATCATAAGTATTTTATAGAACGGAAAAGGGTCAAATATACCCTTGTACTATCGGAAAAGGGCCAAATATACCATTCGTTATACTTTGGGTCCAAATATACCCCTCCCGTTATAATTTCGGTCCAAATCTACTCACATGTGACATTGACATTTAGGTGAGGTGGACGCCACGTAGCATGCCACCTCACACCCCCAACCCAATTTACTTCCACCTTCTTCTTCCACCGCCATGGGATTATATATCCATATACTACTAACATTTTCTTAACTATATAAACCTATATAAACCTATATATATCATCTGAGTCGAATAAAGTGGTGCGTTTATAAAATTATGCATAATAAAGAAAAAAATAGGGGATTGGACTCTGTTTCTGTTTCTTCGCGTCAAGTAATGACTGAAACATCTCTATATCCCGTGGATAAAAGAATTGAGAATATCAATATTCCGATCTCTGCGCTGCACCCGTTAAATCTATATTACTAATAAAATTTTCTCAACTATATTGTTGTGGTGCTCTCACAACATTACTATAAAATATTGAAAACATGGGATTGGACTGTGTTTCTGCTTTGCTTTAGTAGGTAATAACTGAATCATTCTGTTACCCCATGGATAATAGGCTTGAGGACAATGGTGGTGGAAGAAGTGAGGGGAGGAAGTAAAATGGGTGCGGGTGTGAGATGGCATGCCACGTGACGTCCACCTCACAAAAAATGTTAATGCCACATGTGAGTAGATGTCCACTTTGGACAACTTAAAGGAGAAGGGGCATATTTGAATCGAAAGTATAACTGAAGGGGTATATTTGGACCCAAAGTATAACGAGGGGCATATTTGGCCCTTTTTGGATAGTACAGGAGTATACTTGACCCTCTTCCGTTTATGGAAAGCGAGTTATATTTAGACTTAGAACCTCACTCGGCAAAAAGAGTTTGCAAAATTGAAAATTTGTGTGTGAAGATAAGGATATCACTTGAATACAAAATTCAAACCAATTTTTTATTTTTTATAAATAGTATTTTTGGTTCCTTCTCCATTTCTGAGAGCTGAGAAAGTAAATATTACTGTATTATTTCTTCCATCTCTTATTCTTCATCCCATTTCATAGATGCATCGCATTGAGAATTGACTCGTCGGATCAACCAATTGGACGAAAAATACATTGTATTCCATTTATTTGGCAACTAAAATAGATCTAAACGGATTGTGTGGCACCCGGACCGAAGAAATTGCAAAATGAATTTAAAATAACATAAATATAAGGCCCGAATTTAACCTGTGCAGAGCAAGCTTACACTGGCCCACCGCACGGGGGGAGGCGGGACACTGCAAGGTGGGTAGTTTATCTGGGCCGTTTATTGAAGTTCAAGTAAACTTATTTGGCCAAGCTTAGTGTTACACCTCAGAAAATTTCATGTCGTTATGCGGTAAATAGGCCAACGTAAGTTAAGGTGTATATAATATCCCTACTAGTAAAAAAGAAAAAAGAAAAAAAGGGGGTACTTAATGATTCTAATTAAGATTCCAAAGACATTTGAGGCAAGAGACGAAAGCCCGTGGGAGAGAGTTAAGGTAGAGGATATCTTACCCGAATACAAATGTACTGACAGGTATTCCTGGTGATTTACGGGGTTAGAAGTTGAACGGATCGAATCGGCAAAATCCGAACTGAATCAGAGAAATTTTGCAGACACCAGTCACTATCGACAGGCCGTCGACATGTCGACGGACCGTCGTGCTCCACACCGTCGATATCTTTGCCGGGCGAGACTGGGGCGTCAGTCGACGGAACAAGTCGACGAACCGTCGACACGTCGACGGGACCATCAACATGCTTCTGCAATCAGAGATTCTTAGGTGTTAGTCCACGGAGCAAGTCGACGGACCATCGAAACGTCGACGGGTCGTCGAACCGCTTATTTGGAACTTTTTAGTTCCAGCTATAAATAGACGAGTCACACCCTAAATTTTCAGATTTCATTCTCTCTCCAAGTCTTGAAGGTTCTAGAAAAATTCTCTCATTATGTTATCATATATCCAAAGGAAATCAAGGAGTAAACACCAAGAATTAGTAGAATCAAGTGTAAGAGTACTTTCTAGGGTTTGTGGAAACCAATAATCTCTTTGGTGTTAAAGTGGGGTTTTCTCCAAGTGAACTATTTACATCCAGAGTCCATTCCTACATCATCAAAGGTAAGTTTTATGTTCAATTCATGTTATTAAGAATATTGAGAGGTTAAAGGACTTGGATTATGGAAGGGAGGAGAATATAGAGAGTAATATAGAGATAGTGATATACTTGAATGATGACTTAACTTGAATAATAGTTCTTGATATGTTATGAGCACAATCTTGTGTTGAACAATACAAATGATGTTAAAAGAGTATTATATGAGAATGAACATGAAGTTGTAAAATAGGTATGGTTATGAATGATTTTGAAGGTAGATTTAAGAAGTAAACAATGTTTAACTTAAAGAATTTAGTGATTATGTTATCATGGGTGTTCTTATTGATGTTTGAGGGTTATCTTATTTTATGGAAGAAGTTGTCGAAACGAAGGAAATGTCGCCAAATTTTCAATGACTCTCAGTTGCTTTAGCTTAAGATTAAGTATGTTTCCGGTTGTCTAATCTTAGTACAAATTCTCGTGAAGGTAGCGTCGCGAGCTCAAAAGGAAAGCAAGTAGGCAATAGAGTTAAAAAGATATAAAGGTATGTAGGGCTAGCCCTTACTTCAAAGGCATGATTCTTATACATTGTGATTTCTTTCCGGAAAATTCCCATGACCTCCTTCTTACATTCCAAAAGATGAAAGATAAAGAGTATTAAGAGTTTCCTACGAGATAGAGATGGGATATGTTCTATGGTAATAATGATGATAGTGATGCTTTCATGAGTTTAATTGTCCTACCTTATGATCTCATTGATGTTACTTCTTGTTGTTGTCTCACCTCATGATATTAGTTCTCCCGAGGTGAGGCATAGAGATGATGGTTATTCCGTAACGTAATCGGAGGTTCCCGACCTTACGTCACTCCGATAGATTTATAGCTTTTACTTGAGCTCCCATGCATGCCTCATATTATGTATATGTATGATTACATCGTGCCTATATGGCCGGGCAGTCACTACTACGATAGGCGTAGTGGGCAGCTATGATGATGATTACACCATGTCTAGACAGCATGGGCAGACACCACTAGTGGGCGGCTTGCGATGTTTACCCTGGACGTGAGAGGCCCGGACGCGGGCTGATGATGATCACATCGCACCTATATGGTCGGGCAGTTTACATATGCATACATGACATGATGTTGTTATTGGTATAAGTTACCATGCATGATCCTGCCTCAAGAGGCAAGCGGTTACAGTTACCTTTTCTTCTTATGCTTTCTATACTCCTTGTTATGTTACTATGTATGCCTTACATACTCATTATATTGTTCGTACTGACGTCCTTTCTTTTTGGACGTTGTATTTATGCCCACAGGTAGATAGGGGGATGGTCCAGATCCTTAGGAGCCGGATCAGCTTGCACAGGAGCGCTTCCCTACTCCGGAGGTGCAGTTTTTGATGCATTCTTTTGTGTATATATTCGGGCACGACGGGGTCTTGTCCCGTCCTTATGTTCAGTACTCCAGCTAGAGGCTCGTAGATACATATGTGTGGGTAGCGGATGTCTTATGATCACCCCAGTGTATATTGTTATGTATCATTTTTCAGCAGTGAGGGCTTATGTGTACCTATATGTATTATCTTGGTGATTACGTGTGTACAAGTTGGATATGTTGGTTAGCATGATGAGAGGTGCTCGGTAGTCAGTTCCGGGTACCCGTCATGGCCCACTGGTTGGGTCGTGACACTTAGAAATCTACTTATTTTGAAAAGTATTTTTGTTCGAAGTTCTTTTCAAATAAATACTTTTGGTGAATAACGAATTATGTTTGGCTAATCAATTTTTTCGAAAGTGCTTTTGAGGAAAAACTACCTCTTTTAACTTTTGAAAAACAACTTCTTCTATTGTATTACTATTCAAAAATACTGAGGGCCCATTTGGCCATGAGAATTTTAACACTTTTTTTAAGGAAAATTATTTCACTTTTTTTGAAAATTAGCCTTTTGGCATGAAAATTCCCAATACAACTTGAATTTGTATTTACAATTTGAAAAATAACTAAAATCTTATTTTCACTTTTTTCACTTTCAATACATTCAAACAACCAAATATTCTTTGCAAAAACTATAACCAAACACAACTCCATCTTTAACTCCAACTCCAAAATTTCAAATAAAGTGAAAAAGATTTTCATGGCCAAACGCCTACTTAGTTTTTCCTAAAAGTTTAGCTAAACACTTCAATTTTATTTTTGACTTCCCAAAAATTTGACCAAACTGGCTATGGTAGCCCTTGGATAATATTTGTAAATATTTCCAGTCTAATTAACACCTGCAAATACTGAAAATTCAGTATTTAAAATAGATAATGGTAAAAATACCCTTTAAATATTGTTTTTTTGTGAGTTTTCTAGCTGAGCTATCAGGTGTGTTTCGTATCACCAACTATTTATCAAATTCAAAACACACCTGAATTATCACGTATTTGTGTTTCCTACCTGAACTATATCACCATGTATCAAAACACGAACCTGCGACTTTTGTAGCACAAAAAAAAAAAAAGTTGAACTAAACTAACACAAAAAAAAAAAAAAAAAAAAAAAAAAAAAAAAACATTTATAGGTTTCACGCACAAATTTAGTGCGTGAAAGGACCAAACTGCAAAAATACAAGTTTGGCCTTTCATGCACGAAATTCGTGCGTGAAGGAAAACAACAAAAAGTCGGCCCTCCTTCCCACCAGAGACCTGAACCTTTCGAATCCACAAATGCCCCACCATTAACGCCCCATTTCAGTGGTCCCCAACCCCCCAAAACGTCTTTTTTGTGTTGTTTTTCAACCCAAAAGTCAATATTCCTGGTATATTGAAGTGTAGGAACAAGTTTCTAAGGTTAGATTTTGGAATAGAGCGGCGCGGAGCTCATTCTGAAAAATCAAAAACACCTTCATTCTAGGTATTTTACTACGAATTTTTTATTACATTGCTAAATATATTATTACCTTAGGTATGGTGGGAGTGATCTGTGGTGGATTGCACATTCTTTTTGTCCGTTTTTGGGCAGTCCGCACCAACCACTGCGACGACCCCTTTTTTTTTTAAATTTGTTTATCTATTGTTAATTAGTTAATTATTTATTAATTGTTTATTTAGTATTTGTTAATTGTTCGATTAGCGACTTAATTATTTATTAATTGTTAGACTAGCTAATTATTTATTTAGTTTTTGTTAAGCCAATTGTTTATTTGTTAATAATTTCTTAATTGTTTCATTAGTTAATTAATTGTTTATTTGTTAAATATACGATAATAATTTATTAATTTTTTGATTAGTTACTTAATTGTTTATTTATTAAATATATGATAATAACTTGTTAATTATTTGATTAGTTAGTTAATTGTTTATTTATTAATTATTTATACTAATTGTTTGCTAACTAATTGTTAATTATTTGACTTATTAATTTTTAATCTTTATATTTTAGGATTGAAAACCCTTAGTTTAGGATTCATAACCCGTAGCTTAGGATTGAAAACCCTTAATATAATTTTCGATAAAAGATTACATAACTAATATTACTTATTAATGATTGATTTAAAATACGTAAAACAGATGGGTCACCACAATCCTTAATAAAATTTTCGATAAAAGATTACATAACTAATATTACTTGTTAATGATTGATTTAAAATACGTAAAACAGATGGGTCACCATAATCCTTAATAAAATTTTCGATAAAAGATTACATAACTAATACTACTTGTTAATGATTGATTTAAAATGCGTAAAACAGATGAATCACTACCCTCTTGATCCGGGGCCACTTCGACCGAGAGTTCTTGTATCTTCGGCCGAGCATAGGTCGCAACATATATGGACATCCACTGCGACTCGAGGCTCGGAGTCCGTGCCGGTTGGGGGACTCGACATGGGAGATCTTAGGCGCTCGCCCCCACATCCTCGTGTTACGGTTATACTACGTCGGGGCGGTATCTACCGGTGCGTCGAAGTTGGTCGGGTACGACATGATAGGTCTCTAGTGACGGCATTGATTGAGAGGTGGCGGCCGGAGACGCACACATTTCATCTCCCGCACGGTGAGGCTACCGTTGCCCTTCGGGATGTGGAGGTCATTTATGGGCTATAGGTTGATGGACGCCCGTTGTATATTGAGGAGCCTCTTTGTCTTGCTTGCCTTACCGGGATGAGTTGACTAGGCTTACCGATTTCGTGGCTACGGATGGTCGTATTTTCGGCAGTCGGCTTTTATTGTCGACCCTTTATGCTCACTTGCGCCTCGCGGCCACGCGGACGTCCGATTGGAGAGGACACGCCTGAGGGCGATGTTGACCAACGTGCGCGTCTATACCTACTCATCATATTCGGGGCCATCCTGTTCCCGAACACTTCGGGTTCGCATGTGAGCTTGAGGTATCTTCGGTATATCGATGATCTCGCCGAGTTAGGATGTTATAGTTAGGCGGCTATTTGTCTTTGGGCTACATGTATCGAGATTCCGCCGATGTTTTATGGGCACGAGGGTAGAGGTCCCCATTTTGCTCCCGCCCTTCGTAATATATTTAAGTGTGTGTAATTAAACACAAAATATATTTTTTAAAACGACGACTAATAAAATATTTTTAAATGACTATATCGAGATATGGGTGTGGACTAGGTTGAGACCTTTTTAGCCCATACCAGCTCACCCTCCCGCTGACTATCTTACTGTGCCGATGCCATACGCGCGGAGATGGTTGCGAGGCGTACGCCGACATGGGGAGACATACCACAGCCTTCTCCCGTTTAGGGATCAGCTAGACCGCATGACGGCGCAAACGGTATGTTCATATTTTGGATCCAGACGCTAGACCACATAGCTACTATTTTAGTCTTTTATTGTTAACTAGTTCAATTCTTTTTACAGGCTTTTATATGGACGCCGTATGATCATATTTTAGATGAGCTGCCGGCGTTTTGTAGGGCTAGTCAGTATGTGTGGATGTCGCGGTGTCCATTGATACATATGGATATCGTTGAGTATCACGCGCCCGATCGCGTGTTACGGCAGTTTGGGTATGTACAGAATATACCCGCGGCTACGGATTGGGAGCATGACCACTATGTGAGGGACGAGTGTGCGGGCGTCGATGATGCATGGCGACTCCATATGCAGCAGCAGGTCTAGAGTTGCGATGTGAGGATGACGAGCCTAGATACAAACATAATTGCTCAAGTATTACTTAAAGATGTTGCCGAAACGCCAAGGTAACTTATCCAGTAACTTATCCTACCTAGTACATTATATGTCTTATATCAATTGAAAGATCGTTACTAAATGTTGTTTGTTTAAACTTATGCAGGTTCCCCATTAAAGATTGTATTCAAAACGTTCAAACCGTAGATAGTAAAACTATAAGCAATAGAAAGGGATTTCTCGGGCGTAGACGCGCTTTTGAGATGGTCTTTGGAAATTGGCATACTTCTTTTCAATGTTGCCCGAGGTATATGGCGGCTCTACAACATTTTAATCATGGTACTATTGTAGAGTGGCGGCTTATAGAGGGTAAAATCTTCAACTTCGTATTTTGGACATTCAAACCATGCATTGATGGTTTTGCTTCACTTCCGATGATATCCATAGATAGTACGCATGTATATAGTGCCTACGACATCAAGCTCTAATTGCGATAGGAATGGATGCCAATGGGTCAATATTCCCTCCTGCTTTCGCAATTGCCTCTAACGAGAGCAACGACACATGGGGATCTTTTTGACCCATTTGAAAACTCATGTTATTAAGGATCGTATCGGCATATGCGTGCTATCTGATCGTCATAAAGACATATTGCACGATATGGATAATTTACCGGGGTAGCAGCCTCCCTTTGTTTACCATCGCTATTGCTTAAGGCACTTGAAGGCAAATTTGCAATCAAAGTTTCACAATAGCACTCTAAACAAATTGATGTGGGAGGTTGCGATGGGCATCAACAACGAAAATGAAACGAAAATAGATCGATCGGGGCGGTGGTGAACATTGGTATACGTTTGGTTGATGAAACTTCGAAGTTGAAAAATGGACGCTTACATCTTTGATGGAGGCAAAAGATGGGGCATGCTCGCGACAAACAGCTGAAAGTCTTTCGATAGCTTGCTTTGAAATGCTCGAGGACTACCTATCACCGCAATAGTGAGAATGGCTTTCAAGCGAGTTGTGGAGCGATTTGTGGTTAGGACAAGACGGAAGGATAATATTGGCGAGAAGGCGGGACATGGATGCCAAAGCCGCTTCAATAATATGGAGCATTATAGAAAAAAATGTGGCGTCGCAAATGGCCAAGTATGACCCGATTCAACATGTGTATGAAGTTAGGATGGGTTATTACAACGGTAAGAGGTGGAAACGTGCATCTGGTTTATGAGGCAACAAGAACATGCACTTGTGGTAAGTGACAAACGTACCCGTACCGTGTTCTCATGCTATCAAGTGCTTTGAGAGAATGAGAAAAACGGTAACAAGTTATGTGGCGGAATACAAGGTCCACGTTACCTTAGAGCATATTCCGCCCGATTCCACCACTTTAGTAATGAAGCTTATTGGCCAAACGGCCGTTTTCGATGGTTGCTAACAAGGATTACATTAGGAAATTGGGCATTAACTTATGGAGTCGTAGACCCGATCAAATGGATGTTAGTGAAAGAACTTACTCTCATGAAGTGCTTTCTACATGTAAGCAATATGGCCATGACAAGTGTTCGTGTGGGCAACAAGGCCGCGGTGGTACAAGCACGTCTCGAAGTAATAGAGCCTCTAGAACTTGAACATTGTATTGTTATTGTAATTTATTATTATATTGCTTTGAATTAGTATTGTAATTAAATGGAATGAATTATTTTTTAATTAGTATAAACCTCTCGTATTGGATGAATTATTATTAAATCAAATATTTATATTTGTACATTCAAATATAATAAAACACTTAAATCAAAACCCTATAAATATGACAAGTTTCAAAACTTACTTCGGGGCACTTTAGAACCCACAAAACGACGATCCAAACGTTTAGGTGGACTTGATGTAATGAGCCAACATTATTATACGCAAAAAAAAAGATATTAAGTTCTATATAAAATATTGATATTTCGAGGTTTTAAAACATGACTAATCTTTCTTAAAGTATGGAAAAAAATGTGATTTTGAAAGGTAACAAAAAAAAAAAAAAAAAAAAAACAAAAGGCCTCCTTCACGCAATTTAGAATGCGTGAAAACAAACTTTATTTTTTGCAGTTTGGTCCTTTCACGCACTAATTTATGTGGTTTTTTTTTTTTTTTTTTTTTTTGGTTTCAACTTTTTTTTTTTTTGCGCTACAAAAGTCGCGGATTCATCAAAACACACCTCGATTAGTACCTGATGCAGCTGGAAACTTGCAAAAAATTGATACTTAAGATGTGTTTTTTCAATTGATTCCTTTAGTTATCCGCATGTATGTAAAAAACACAAATAACTAATAATTCAGGTAAAAAACTAAAAAAAAAAGATGGCTGACGCGTGTTTTAACCCTTATCCCCATTTAATAGTAGTGAAATTGTGATTTATGTGTAGACTAGACTAGACGGACAGAATAACAGACAAGATAAAATTGGTTTTAACCACAAATAGCCTCCTAATATACGCGGTTGCAACTAAAAATTGTATTTTCTTCTTTGGTTCCATGCGAATCTTCTGGAATATAATCATAGCACAACACCCCCATCGATTTGTGGTCTTGACAGTGAAGTAGAAGAAACCCTAGATGGAGAAACAAGCATCAAGCTCACGAGAGTTACAGTGTGTAGGCAGGCTCGAAATTGCACCCCCTAAACCTGTCGGTTTTCTCTGTGGTTCTATTCCTGTCCCAACCGATAAAGCATTTCACGATTTCAATGCTTCTCAACTTGTACCCTCACCTGAAAGGTACCTGTCTTCCTTTTTCTTTTAGCTGCAATTTGTCATTTAGTTTGTGCTCTCCCGTTCCATTTTATACTATGATATCTGATATTAGCGAATCGTAAGAGAGATTTAAGTTATACTCTCTGTATGTGATACTTTTCGCTTCCCGATATTCAAACTTGCATCAACTTTGACCAGCATTTTAAGATTGTGTTTTTTCACCAAATTGATATGGGAAAAGTTACAACTTAATAGTACTTTTCATCTAGTTTTCAAATATAGAGTTAATATAATCCAATTTAGCTTAAGTTTAGTCAAATTGACTCTGGAAAAGCAAATAGTATTACATGAATTGGGACGGGGGATTAGTTAAAAAGTTAGTTTGATAGGCACTAACGGTGTGGTCCGGTGATCAATGAAGTAGGTTGAGAACTATGAGGTCTTAGGTTCAAATCCTAACAGAGTCGAAAACACTAGGGTACTCTAAGCCTTGGCAGACAGGGTTACCCGTCCTGTCCATTCCATTTTATATTATGGTATCTGATTCAGCACCAAGTAATAGTTGAAAAGTTAGTTTGATTGGTGCCCAAGGGTGTGGCCTAGTGATCGATAAAGTGGGTTGGGAATCATGATGTCTCAGGTTCAAGTACAAACGGAGGCAAAAATACTAGATGACTTCTTTCCATTTGTCCAAGCTTTGGTGTATAGAGTTACCCAGTCCTATGCTGGTCTATGCTAGTGGGAGATACCACATGCAATTAGTCGAGGTGCGAGCAAGGTGGCCCTGACACCACGGTTTCAAAAATAGTTTGATAGAGATTTAGTGAGTTTGAATTGTTAAAATTTGTGAAGAGTTGTTCGAAAAAGGAATGGTCAAACATTTGGAAACAGTCTAAAATAGAAAAAAATGTCATATGAATTGGAACAGAGAGTATAGCACTTATTACTCTTTTAAAATTAGAGTTCTTAACTCAAATAAATGGTCTATTTTTTTTTTCCTTTTTATTAAACCTGAACTAATATCGTCTTATATGCTTACAAAATGGAGGCACCTGTGGTATGGTCCTACAGAATCCTGACAGATTTCATTGGAAGTAAGCGGATTTAGTTACATGTGGTCTTTTAAATTTGGGGGTTGGTCCATAAATTTCTCTCATATAACAGTTGATATATGTAGTTATTTGAGTTTACATGACTGAGAAACTTTTGGTCCAACATATTCAAACTCCAAAGAACTTCGTTAAAAGTTTATATAACGCTAAACAAAAAACCTCTTCAAAAATATAGATATACACACTATATATAAAGAAAACAGATAACATAATCAATGTTTCAAAAGGAAAACTTGTGACTTTCTGGTGACTCTTTTCGGGGCAAGACCTCACTTGGCCAGCACTTAAATAGGTGGGGTAGTTGCTCAATGTACGCTTTACATCTTGGACTTAACTGCCGTATGCGCCCTGCTTCTTGCACGATTTACACCTTGGATTGTCTGCTATGTATGTGGATGATTCTTTTTTAATTGCTTTTAAATATTGACTATAACTTATCTGTTGTTGTATAATTAGGATTCAGTGAGTTAGAATATTATTTGCTTCGATAAAAAACTCAATATTTATACACCTTTTCTTTGATACTTATAAAAGCTCATTGGATACGCCCAGTGCCTTAGAGCTAACTAAGTTGTCCTTTGATAGGTAAAATGTCACACCTTGTTCCTGTGCCTTTTAAAACACTCGCCAGCTTAAAGAACAGAGAATACTTTATTCAGTTGCAATGTCAAATAAGGCCAGGAAAAAAATGAATAAATTTACCATGATAATAAGTTGTTCCACCATTACTCTTGATAATCATAGCTTTGAATCCAAGAATCCTAACTCCACTTCCTTTTATTTGCAAAATTTCATTGCACATGACCAAATGTTGAACGCATTTTAAAATCTTGGAAAACTATATTTGCTCAATGTTATATAAGAAGATGGGTAATGGACTAACCCTTAACTTTAGGTTAGGTTTCCTTTGGGCTAGAATAACTTGCTTGCATTTTATAATTTTTTTCTTATGACCGAGAAATCCGTTTGAGGCCAACCCTTACGACCAACCACAACCTTTGAAACTTGGGGTTAATGGGCTCCCCTCTACCTTTCTCCACTTAAATACCAGGCTTAGCTTACATGGTACAAGGCTTGAATGCCCCCAATTTATAAATTTAAAAGACTATATTCGTTAGTGTTATATACATACTATAACAAAATATGGCAATGGACCAATAGCCAACTTAAGGACCATATGTGGTCAATTCTATTGACTTTTAATGAATCCGTTAAACTAAACCAAAAGTGTTCCCTCCTCCTTTTTTTCTTTTCCTGATGTAAAACTTGAAGGATTATCTGTTCAACATTGTATAAGTAGGAGGGGAACAGAATAACCCTTTAACTTAAGGGACCTTTTGCGTTAAAAATTCTTCAAATGCGATGTCCACTTATTGTTATATTTTTTAAGAAGTCTTACGCGTACTTGAAGTGCTCAGCTCTCCCTTTATATAAACAAAGGAGCTTGCTGCAACGAGGTGGATCTCACATTTTGAACCTGTAATCAACAAGTTAAAGAAAGAGCAACTGTACTGTTGCCACCAACGCCTATGCTGTTGTATTGTATTTATTATGTAACATCAGTTCTATTAGAGAGATTCGCAATGTCGAAGCATTTTTCTCATATTGAGCTTTAAACATGTATCTAAGGTTTTGAATGACATTAATAAGCTATCTTAAATTTTAAGTCTTTGTGGAAGTAGACACTTAATTTTCTGGACGTGATGAATTAGGTGTTATTTGAATTTGAAGTCCAAGTTTTCTCTAAGTCAGAGGGAGGGTGTTTGGTTTACCTTGAATTGTCTTATTCAGTTCTTTTTTACTAATAACTTTTAGGGTTAGAGCTCCGAGGTATCGGATGATTCCTATCGAGACTGATCTAAACACTTTGCCACTGCTTTCAAGTATTCCAGATAAGGTACTGCCATTAGTGGCCAACCAATCAAGGACGAGTGCAGGTAGTGAACGTTAGTTCTATTATCTCATTTAAAGGTTACATTTTTTTTTTTAGCTTGTGTTGTACTGCTTTATTAACTGTCAATATGTTTTTCGTACTGTTAATAAATTGCATTCGAAGGACTGATCAGATTAGTTAGCCTGGGTTCACATAACTTTTGTGGACTTCATGAGCAGAAGATTAGAGTTCTATTTCTGGAACAAGTTGCAAGTCTTAGAATCAGTGTCTCTCAAACATGATCTTTTGTTGCTCGGTGAAGTTTTAGGGTTTAGAACTTCATATACTAAGCAGTGTTATCAAAAGTGAAAAGCGCAAAAAAGCTCTAAGGTCAGCTGGGGCTTTAAGCGCAAAGCGCAAATAAAGCGTGGGCTTTAATGAAAAAAAGTGCAATGGTGCAAAAATACAAATATATATTTATCTTTAGTCCAAGATTGATAATAATAAGCATGAATAACAAATATATGGACAAAGAAATTGTAAAAATATTACAATAAAGTGAAATATCAATCATCTAGTGTCACCTCTTCAAGAGAGGCTCATTGGCAAGGAAAAATATGTCTTATAGCCTTGATGATGACACTGAAGCGCACATAAAGCGAGGCGAAGCGCTCAACATGGTTTGAGCCTCGCTTCAGGGCTTAAGCGTGCCTTTGAAGTTTGATAACACTGGTACTAAGGGCCCACTCGGCCATGAGAATTATTCACTTTTTTTCGGAATATTTTTTCACTTTATGGTGTTTGGCCATAAAAATTGCAAATACAACTTGAAGTTGTATTTGGAATTTGGAAAACAACCAAAACTTGTTTTTCACTTTTTTCCCCAATTTTTTCACTTTCAATACATTCAAACAACCAAACATTCTTTGCAAAAACTATAACCAAACACAACTCCATCTTCAACTCCAACTTCAACTCCAACTCCAAAATACCAAATAAAGTGAAAAATATTTGATTTTCACGGCCAAACGCCTACTAAGATTAAGCAGATGTATTTGCAAAGAAAATAAAAACGCTGAGGACAATCTGGTAAGATAGTGACATAACTCTGGAATACGGAACCAATCAGAAACTTCACCCGTTAATCTACGTGCTAAATTGCAGTATTCCAGTTTCTCCATTCTTGTTCTGCAGCTTGAACTCCTCCTTAGACTTGAACACGTTGCTGTATTTGTTGAGAAGCAATGAAAATAATTTTGAAAATAAGGATCAGAAAGAAGTAATGTGGACTGGATAACTGGAGGAGCAACTTCCCTTTCTGAATAGAGGATCTTCCCTTGTGAGAGGAAAGAAAAGGAACTTCTTACTAATGGAAGAGAGAAGGAAAGAAGGTGATGATTGATTGCTTTGTTAACCCATTTTGGTGGCTGGATCAAATTGACTAGCTCTTGCCCACTTTCAAAAACTTTGAAGAAAGTGCATTTTTAACCTACTGCGATACAAAAGGTGCCTTTGAAACGTGATATGATCAGTAAACTGAAATCCTGTGGAGGCCGCTACCATCTAGTTTGAATAAGATGGCTAGTCCCTTTAAAAATCGGAATTTAGAAGGGCTTAGGATGAGATTGGTAATCCCTTTGAAATTGGACAGTGTTCAATGTCTTTCGTATTTTTTATTTGTCTGCATAGATGATGGAAGTAGTCAAATAATGAAGCGTAGCTGCTTAATAGCAAAAAATTGTGTGCACTCAGGAAAAAGTCACTATTGTTTTTGATGCACAAATATAAGTGCCCCTTTAACCTTTTGTTATGCAAGTAGTTAGCATCTTTTTGTGATATCATTGTTTCCTGGTTTTACAGGATGGTATATGTCCTTTTGGAGAATCTAATGGATGTCGAGCACTTTTAATGTTGCTTTTTTCTTAATAACATTTGATTGTGTATAAAAGTTTTTAACATGTCTTCGCTGTCCTTGATCAAAAAACATGTCTTCGCTGTTGTAATGTGAGAGAGATAACTTCTGCTTTACATTGCAGATTTACTATGGGAAAGTGGCACACACACGTCAAATCTTGCAAGGAAAGGTGAAGCTCTTGCTGTATCAGGTCTGGTGGAGTATGGAGATGAGGTCGATGTCATTGCCCCAACTGATATTCTGAAGCAAATCTTTAAGATTCCATACTCAAAGGCTCGATTATCAATTGCAGTACATCGTGTTGGCCAGACTCTAGTTTTGAACACAGGGTAATGTGCTCTACTAACATGCAGACTGTTTCTGAATTTGACGCCAGTTGTCACTCTGTTAGTCAAAGTTCTGAGATCTAATTCTTCCTTTATGGCTCTATCGGTCCCGGATCTATTCTGATTATAAAACCTGGAGATGTGAAAGTTTCATAAGTAGTACTGTAAGTTGGTATTTTGCCATTTGAAAATTTCTTAGAAAATATATTTCTTAATATTTAATGTTAACATTAATCAATAGAACCCGCAAGGGTGGCTCAGTTGGTTGAGCATGGGGCTTCCATAATGGAGGTCTCAGTTTCGAAACCCCCTTCCTACGACCAGGGGTGAATTTATGTAGGAAAAATGGGTCACGTGAACACATGGTTTGGTATATTATGTATATAATTCTTAAAATATATTTAATATTAACCGAAGAAACACATGGTCAAACAAGATTGAGTGGAGCACTGGTTAAGTGTTGGGTTTAATCCCTTAAGGTCGCGGGATGGAGTCCAACTAAATGCACTTTTGCGTCTTTTTTAAAAAAAAAAAATTCTTAGCAACGATGGTGAACCCATCCTCTTGAAATCCTGGATTCGCCTCTGCCTAAGACAACAGGGGATTTGGCTTTTGGTCGAGCTCGTTGCACATGGCTTGCCTAGTGCTGGTTATCTCTCCAATGTGGTTTGCGGGCTATTACACAGGAGCGGGGTTTATCCTGTGTGCACCCAAAGGATAGCGGCTGCGGGTCCCCTTGTATCAAAAAAATATTAGTCAATAGAAACATCTAGTTGTCTCCTATCTAAATCCCGTGTATCTTGCTTTATGAGACATGGTCTTAAATTACATGGATATTAGTGAGTTACATATGCACATAGTGCTAGACAATCTTAGGGCTCAGCAACTCATTGAGCGGAGTAAAAGGATACCCTATGGACCGAGCATTCTGCTCCCGGAAGAGGACATTGAAGATTAAGGAAGTGAAAGTAATTCATTAGTTAGTTATTTGAATTTGCATATATTGTTAATTGGTCAAGCTTTCAAATGACAGTTATACGTACAAAGTTAGTTGTTCTTAGAAGTTTGGATTCTAAATCTCGTTCATGGTGTATATTCCTTCCATTTCAAGTTGAATGTTCACTGTTCCTTCTAATTCTTGCGCAAATAATGTGTACTTTCCCGATGCTAATATTTGAATCATAGCGTGCTCTACAAAGAATTTGTCTGGGACCCGCATTTGCTCTTTCTAATACGATATTATTTTTCGAAAACCAAATTGAATGTATGGTCTATACATTCTCTAACAAAGACAACCAGTTCACATCAACTTGAAAGGCTAAACATTGGGTCCGAAGTGGGAGCGATATCCAAGGATATGGATTGGAACAGATTGGGAATAAATGGAGGAGCTATGTGAAATAAATAATGGATAAAGGCAACAAGCAAAATGCTTTAATATTCAGAAGAGAACTTAAAAAAGCTATAGGAGTTTTGGAAGGTCCTTATCAAGTTTATCTTTGTTTATGATGGGCTTGAGTTCTGTTTACAGCGCAGTTTTCATAACTTCGTATGGGGGGTGAAAGTTTTTCTTGATATTAGTGTACAATTAGACAATTATTACCTCTAGCTAGTGGTAAAATCTTTTTGTGGTTTTACGAGAATATAATTTACGAGGGATTCAACTGCAATGCCAAATGCAGGCCTGATGTTGAAGAGGGGGAAAAATTGATCAGAAGAAATAATAACCCACCAAAATGTGCAGATCAGTCTTTGTTTCTAAATTTCGCTATGCACTCTGTTCGCATGGAGGCATGTGATTGTCCACCAACCCATACACCATCGAAGGAGTGGCAATGTGAATCAAGAGAAAGTTCACCTGAATCTTCTGAACACCCAACACAGGATAGCACTTTCTATGAGCAACGTGGAACTTCTACTCAGGAAGAAAAATCTAACCCGCCTTGCACATATAACGAGCTCAAACAGGGTGACTCTTTTTGGGGCAAAAAGAACAGAAAAAATAAGGATCAAGGTGCTAGAAACAAGGTCTCACAAGTAAAAGAGAAGTCGAGGTACTCAGTGAAAGAGTCTGACAAGTATAGACGAGCTAGTAATGATGGATTCCTAAGGGTTCTATTTTGGCAGTTTCACAATTTCCGTATGCTTCTAGGAAGTGATTTACTCATCTTCAGCAATGACAAGTTTGTTGCAGTTAGCTTGCACTTGTGGGATGTTTCACGAAAGGTAAACCTTAACCAACTTCCGCACTCTTATATCCTCGTCAACATGTGTAACTGATGTCTGTGTATTTTGACAGGTCACTCCTTTAACATGGCTAGAGGCGTGGCTTGATAATGTCATGGCTAGTGTTCCTGAGTTGGCTATATGCTATCATCAAGACGGTGTTGTTCAGGGCTATGAACTCCTAAAAACAGATGATATATTTCTCCTAAAGGGCATATCTGAGGATGGTACTCCTGCTTTTTATCCAAATGTAGTACAGCAAAACGGGCTTTCAGTATTGAGATTCCTTGAGGAAAACTGCAAGCAAGATCCTGGTGCATATTGGGTATTTTGCTAATTTGTAATATACTGTATTTTAGCTCTTGTTGTGTTGTTCCTTGTATATTTAATTCGCATTATATTTATTTCTGTAGCTATACAAAAGTGCGGGAGAAGATGCTATCCAACTCTTTGATCTATCTGTCATACCTCAAAACCGACCTGCTGATGACGCTGATGATAATTCTAGCTCTGTGCCCTCTCTAATAAATAGAGGGAGAAGCGATCCCTTTCTTTCACTGGGGACGCTATTGTACCGGATTGCTCACAGACTTTCACTTTCGATGGTCTGCACTTTTACTGTGTTAATAATTAGTGATGTCCTCTGATTAGCTGTAGCTAATACTGCAACTTTTGAACTGCAGTCTCCTGAAAACAAGTCTAGATGTGCGAGTTTCTTCAGAAAATGTCTTGATTTTTTGGATGAGCCTGATCACCTGGTATGTTGTCTCATTGTATTGATCAAATATGCCTAGTCCCTTTTATTTCCTTGCTTAAACAAGAAACTGTCAAATGCCAGTGCCGTTTTGAGTCCTTTAACTTTACTACTTGTCCTTAGCAAAAAACCTCTCTATTGTTTGATAAAACTTGCCGTTTACCATGTTTTTGATGTTGTCTGAAGAAAACGCCATGTAACACTGACTTACAATATCTATATTATATTAAAAGCATGAAGGGCTTTAGAAATGTCGATTGAACTTTTTGCCCTTCATTAAAAACTCTACAACTGACAAAATTTTCATTTACTATTTTTCTCAAATTATTATTTAATTATTTTACTTTATAAAAATATATCCTTTTTCGTCCAATTAGATTTAGGAGTATTAATTGGTTACGTTCAACTCAATTTAAATTTTGGAGTATTAATTGCACCTCCAGATTTTTCTTCCATTTAATTATATATAGATTTAGGAGTATAATTGCTTACGTTCAACTCCATTTAGATTTAGGAGTATTAAATTGTTATAGTTAGTTACACTCAACTCTATTTTTATTTAGGGCTATTAATATATATATTATGAAAGATTTTGTTGCAAATATACTATGACTCAACAATCATATTCTTGCGGCTGATAATTAGGGATGCACCAAGAAGCTTTGAAGTTAGTGAAAACACATGTAAATCCTCATGTTCTTATATTATTATGGATATGCTCAGTATGTAGTGAATCTACTCGTTATTACTATTTATTTTAGGTCTGTTCCTTAATATTTTGTTGTTCTTTTTGTTGATTCTTCCATTCATTTTTTCTTTCTAATTTGATAGTGTTGATTAAGATTTGTTTTCCCTTGGTAAAGAATAATGGAGTAGAAAAGCTTCAACTGATGTCAGTTAATTTGATTGCAGAAAAAGTGAGACATTGGTTATAATCACTTGTTTTTTCTGTTGGATCATACATCTTTGATAGCTAGATCACAAGTTTTGAGACTTGAGGCACAACTAATAGGTTAATTTTTTCGTGATTTTTTTTTGATGTTGGTGCAATATTTATGTTGAGGGTTATCATGGAATTTTTGGCCAAATTTATTTTAGGATTTTTTTGTCACGCTTTTTTATTTTGTAAATATTATTATGATAATTTTATGATTAGATGACTAAGAGAAGTAGATGGCCGGAGTAGATTGGTGTATGTGCTTAACTTTTTCGCAATTTTAATTGTAAAGTACCATTAGGGTTGTTTTTATTTTCAGAAGGGGTGTATTTTTTTTTTTATGTTGGTGCAATATTTTTGTTGAGGTTTGTCATGGAAACTTTGGCCCTTTTTTTTTTTTTTTTTTTTTTTGAAACTGGTAACATTGGTATTGATAGCACTAGGGCAGTGCAAAAGCCATATTTACAGAGGAGAGATGCCCACAACCAACAAAATCTGAAAATCACTTACAATTGTCCGATCAAATCTTTTTAAGAAATCTCCTCCTCTACAAAACACTCTTTACACCAGAATGAAACAAAAGAAGACACTTCAGCTTAATGTCCTGCACATGACTACCCCTATCTTCAAAATCTCTGGAGTTCCTGTCTTACCAAATTATCCACCAAATGCAAGCAGGAATCAATCTCCACCATCTCTTCTGTCTAATTAATCCTCCCAAACGGTTCCAACTCTTAAGAAGATCAACAGTGTTTGCGGGCACACACCACTTGATCCCCACAATATTGAGAAAGAATTGCCATAGTTGGATAGTAAAAGCGCAGTAGAGAAACAAATGGGTATTAGTTTCTAAACTAGTCTCACAAAATAGGCATCTGAAACACAGTTGAAACCCCCTTCTCCTTAACCTTTCTTGAGTCAAAACCGCCTGTCTTGCCACCAACCAAGTGAAACAAAGAACCAAGTGAAACAAAGAACCTTAGTAGGAGCATTTGTTTTCCAAATAGTCTTCCATGGCCAATCAACAATCTGGAGAGCACTGTTGCTAATTGTTAGATAGGTAGACTTGACTGAAAAATTCCCATCTCTGTTATGATTCCACCTCAACTCATCCTCTGGATCTGTCAACCCCTGAAAATCCTCCAAAGTCTTGAAGAACTCTACTACTCCTTCAATTTCCCAGAGCCCTCCTGAAAGTAATGTCCGACCCTTGCAACCCCTTAACTGTAGATATTTTAGGATTTTTTTTCAAGCTTTTTTATTTTGTGAATGTTATTACGATAATTTTATGATTAGATGACTAATAGAAGTAGATGGCCGGCGTAGATTGGTGTATGTGCTGAATTTTTTCGCAATTTTAATTTTAAAGTACCATTAGGTTGTTTTTATTTTTGGAAGGGGTGTATATTTGGTAGTAAGCTAACCGGATAATGAATTTTACTTGAAAAAATACTTCTACATAATCTCATCCTCCTCCTGCTCGCTCAAAACATATTTTTGGGATTTTTAGAAGTCAACACTAGAAACACTCCACATGCCTTCGTTATTAGAATTTTGTGGATCTTTGTATACTTTGAGCTGGAATTTAATAAATTTTTACTTTCTCTATTTAAATTTTATGTTCCTCTGAATCTGTGTTGCAGCTATGTGCATTGTTTATGTTTTACAAATTAACTTTACAAATTTTCCGACCTTTGTAACTGGTAAGTAAGAAAGGACTGTATTTACTGTTTTTTCCTTTATATTTCATTTTAAAATTAGAGATAATTAATTATTTTAGACTAAAATTTATACATCCATAAACAATTCATATATCAGGACTTGATATGCATTCCATGTTGGATATAATGGTAACTACACTGTTGGATTTTAGAATTAAACTTTTAAATTTTTGGGATATGATTTCACAAAGAGAAGAAGAATCCATTGGCAAAGCTGGACTTTACCTCAAACCAATTTTATTTATGAGATTTTTATAAAATGTATTCATCCATCAAACATATTATTAAAAATATTTATGAGATTTTTTAGAATTGTGTATTCATCGAAATGAAATACATGCGCAAAACACGTCACACGCGTAGGACATCGTTTATAAAGAGATATTATGTGAGATGCAAACCGAATAATGTATTATTATATATAATAAAATATTTATAATTACAAATCTTAATTGATTTTCTCACCTTTGCAGGTTCATAATATATTCCATTATTTTGAATTTATACATTACGTCAAATTAATATATTTATTTATTTAAATGAATGTTAGATCTATTGTAATGCTAATTATTATTTATTTGTTCTTCTTGTATACAATCTCTTTTATTAACACGGTGTATTGCACGTACACTTAAACCAGTCACTTAAAATGTGGTTTAAAGGACGAAAACAGCCACCTTTGTAAAATGTAAACCATGTTGGAAGCAACTCATCGCTGTTTCTCTCCTCGAAGTTCATGAAGGTAAAAAGAAGGAAAAACTAACAGAAATCCATGCATATTTATCATGCATTTGGTTATTCTCTTTTTTTCTGCTTTTATGAATAGACAGTGTTGATAGGTAGGTGAGCGAAGTTGCTTCCTTGCTTGCTTCACCATAGTACTTTAGTCTTATAAATTTCAAACATTAGCTTCGAATTGCATATATGAGTTTCCTGATGCAGTTAGCAGTCCAGGGACTTGATTTCTAAGTTTTGAGAAACATAGTTTGGTTATAACTCTATTTCTTGCTTCTCTCTATCTCTCTTCTATATTGTAGAATAGACAACTGATAACATGAAATTATGGCAAATAGGTTGTACGTGCTTGTGCTCATGAACAATTTGCGAGGCTCCTTTTAACATACGATGAAGAGTTAGATTTGTCATCTGAAGCACTTCCTAGGGAGTCTGAAGTTACAGGGGCTGACGCTGAAGAAGAACCAGTTGAATCTTTGATTTCGGTTTCTGTATCAGGTGCCCATGATTTCCTGGTTCCTAGAGTTGAACCAGGCAACAACATTGAAACATTGCCAGCTACTGGATCTGATGATTCTGTGAGGGTAACATCTGATGAGGCTATAACTTCCCCAAGAGCAATTACAGCTCCAAGGGAGAGAAATACAGCCAGTCTGGAAGATGCACCAAATAGCAGAGAGAAAAGCTTTTCAGTATGTGATTTGTCAAAAGTGTCTCCTAAGGTTCAAACTGTTGCTGATCCAATCTCCACCAAGTTGGCTGCCATACATCATGTTTCTCAAGCTATTAAGTCTCTTAGATGGAAACGTCAAATGCAAAGCAATAGAATGGATCTGCAGAATAGTGGTCAAAATCAGGATGAGCGGCCTTCAGCACCGAGTTTTTCTATCTGTGCATGTGGAGATACTGACTGTATTGAAGTTTGTGATATTCGGGAATGGCTTCCAACTTCAAAATTGGATGATAAGTTGTGGAAATTAGTTCTATTGCTTGGAGAATCGTACTTGGCGCTTGGACAAGCTTATAAAGAAGATGAACAATTGGGTCAGGCCTTGAAGGTTGTAGAGTTGGCATGTCTGCTTTATGGATCAATGCCTCAACATCGGGAAGACTCAAAATTCGTTTCTTCCATGGTCGTTTGTACATCAACCAATGTTGAACTTGATGAAAGTGAAAAAGCTGGGTCTTCACAATGTGATGATTGTTTCATTTATGATCAATTATCTGACAGTTACCTCTTTTGGGCCAAGGCTTGGACGCTAGTTGGGGACTTGTATGTCCAATTCCATTTGACAGATGGTGATAAGATGCCAGTACAATCAGAGCAAAAGTCTCTAACTAAAGAGTTGAAGATGTCATCTGAAGTTCTGAGGGAGGTTGAAAGGCTCAAGAAGAAGCTTGGACAGTCTAGTCAGAACTGCAGCTCATGTTCCTTATTAAACTGCAGCTGCCAGAGTGATAGGGCCAGCAGTGGCAGCAGCGCTAGCAGTAGTAGTGGAGATTCACGTTCTAAAAGTTATGGCAGAAAGCAGAACAAAAAATCACATACCAAAGCAAACTCCCATGCACATTCTGGAACTTTTGTGGATATTCATCAGAAGGGTGAAAGCACCACATCCGAGAGTAACCTCCCGATGCATAGCAAGAATATTACCAGAATGGAAAGCTCTATTAAACTGACAGATGTTTCAGAGGCAAAAAATTCTGGACCTACCGACTCTGATAGAGATGATGTCGAGGGAGTGAAAATGGAAGGAACTTCAGCGTATACATGTTCTGAAACTTCAAAGGAAGAAACTGAAAGGAAAAGTGGGGGTATATTTAAATATATTCGAGGTACTGTAGCTGGAGATGCTGATTTCTATCTCTCTGTTGCCTTGAACTGTTATGAAGAAGCTAGAAACGCTATGGTTGGACATCTTACTAATTCAGCAGACTTACAATCTTTAATTAAGAAGAAAGGATGGGTGTGTAATGAGTTAGGCCGTAGGAGGCTGGAAAGAAAAGAGCAGGATAAAGCTGAAGTCGCTTTTGCTGATGCAATAAATGCGTTTAAAGAAGTAGCTGACCACACTAACATTATATTGATAAACTGTAACTTAGGTCATGGCAGGAGAGCCCTAGCAGAAGAGATGGTAGCAAAGATTGAAAATCTCAAGGAACATGCAATCCTCCAGGATGCATACAGGCAAGTGCTCCAGGCTGCCAAGAAGGAATACAGGGAATCTCTGAGGTTCTATGGTGCAGCAAAAACAGTCGTAAATAGTGTTAGTGAAGAATCAGATTTGGATTCAAGCAACTTGAGAAATGAAGTTTATACTCAGTTTGCTCATACATATCTAAGGCTTGGGATGCTATTGGCCAGAGAAGATACATTTGCTGAGGTTTATGAGAACTGTGTCCTTGAGGATTCTTTCAACTCCTGTGTTAGTAGACCTAGGATAGACCGTAGAAAGCATGAGATTTCAGCTAATGATGCCATTAGAGAGGCTTTATCCGTCTATGAGTCACTGGGTGAGTTACGGAAACAGGAATCTGCGTATGCATACTTTCAGTTGGCTTGCTACCAAAGGGATTGCTGCTTGAAATTTTTGGATCAAGATCAGAAGAAAAACAGTTCTTCCAAGGGCGGAAATAGCTTTCTTCATAGAGTAAAACAATATTCTTCATTGGCTGATAGGAACTGGCAGAAATCCATGGATTTCTATGGACCAACGACACATCCCTTGATGCACTTGGCTATTTTGGTGGAGCGAGCTGCGCTATTACTGGATCTGTCAAATCTTCTTCACTCTAACGTGGTATGGTTATACATCTTTGTGCTTTGCAGAATCTTCTCAATGTTTGTCTCTTTCCGTTTCCAGTGGTTGATTAGTTACTTTTTTGATCTTAAGCTTGATTTTCTTTGAGTATATATGTGCATTGTTTTTGAACTATCACTGTGGTTTATCTGTGCGTCTCTCTTTGTTTCTTGTGTTGGTTGATTACTTACTTTTTAGCTTAAGCTTGATTTTCTTTGACTATATACATTCTTTCTTTTTCAACTATTACAGTGTTTTGACTAGCTTTGTGTTTGTTTTTAAATGATTGTGTTGCATCTTACCCACAATTTGCTTTAATATCCACAAAAAAATTATGGGGCTGATGGTGCTTTGTACTATATATGTGCCTGACGTATAGAATTCACTCATTTTTTCTTTAAAAGGTCTGAGAATGCATTTGCTGTATTCGTCTGGTCCATGTGGTTTTGGTAACAAAGAATGCAATGTGTAGAAACAAAATGTTGATGTGTCCGACATGTGTGAGAGAATGAGTTGTCTTTTTGTATGGTCTTGGGCAATCTTCATCTCATGAATGTATTCGTCTGGTCCATGTAGTTTTGGTAACAAAGAATGCAATGTGTAGAAACAAAATGTTGATGTGTCGGACATGTGTGAGAGAATGAGTTGTTGTCTTTTTGTATGGTCTTGGGCAATCTTCACCTCCTGAATGTATTCGTCTGGTCCATGTAGTTTTGGTAACAAAGAATGCAATGTGTAGAAATAAAATGTTGATGTGTCTGACACGTGTGAGAGAATGAGTTGTTGTCTTTTTGTATGGTCTTGGGCAATCTTTACCTCATGAACTAGCTTTTTAATTTGAGTTAAATCCAATCTGATTTCCTTGCCCTACTAATGTTGGCCCCCCACCCCAAACAACACACACACACACCAAAAAAAAAAAAAAAAAAAACTCCCCCAAAGATGTATTATCCATGCTCCAAATGTCCGGTCCCAGGTGTGTGGAGGAAGGGCCTAACATTAATTGAAGGAATGAGTTGTCCCCTTTTAATTTTTGACGATTTTCACTTGAGCTAGCTGTTAGGGTTCAGTTTGGCTGAAGGTTTATTTTCTTATTACTCACATAGACGTCTTTCTGATTTTCATAATTTATGTTTTGCTGTTTCTAAATCCACTGAATCTGACCTAAAGGTGTGGGATTACACTGGGTATGTTGTTGTTTCTTAAACGGTAAAACCTGTTGAATCCGACCGAAAGTTGTAATTTCCTATATATATATATATATATTTTAAAATGCTATAGATAGTTGGATGATGTCCCACTTTAAGTTTTCATTAGAACATGTGCTGGTTGGAATGGCGTTTTAAGCTTTTGTGAGGATGTCATCTATATATTTCAAGTACATTGAGTGCGTGCTACATAAAAAGGCTTCCTACTACTTATGAAATGAAGTTGGGAAAAAAAAAAGATGGAATTATTTCACGCTGATAAATTTACTTTGCTTTCTTTATAAAAGGGATCAGCTTAATTCTCAACCCCCCCCCCCCCCCCCTCCAAAAAAAAAAAAAAAACCCCTCCTCTTTATTTTGTTTTTTAAATTCCAATGTAGAAGATGAAATTAACTTATATGCACCTGTTCTCAGCTTTTTGTTTTTGCTCATGACTCATGAGTGCTGTCTCAATTTTGAAATAAATTAGTTAGCTACATGTTAGTTATGAGATGCGAGCTAACTGATAATATCCGTCACATATTGTTGCTTAATGTTTTTTTGGGTAACCGTGTTGCTTAATGTTGTCTTTTGTTCAACACATATATTATTACGTAATTACTCCTATCCCAATTCATGTTGTACACTTTCCTTTTTAGTATGTCCCAAAAGGAATGCCATTTTTCTATATTCAGAAACAATTTACTTTAAAATTCCCACTTTTTACTTATAAGATGATTTACAGCCACGCAAATGTATTCAAAATCTCACTGTGCCTTGTGAAATTCCCTTAACAGAACTAAAACATAGTATTTGTATTTGCTTTTTCTGGTACTAACCTCAACAACGGAATCAAGGACCTGATATTTCTTTCATAATTGTCTGAGCATTGAAAAATAATGTTTTGAGTTTCATTGTTTGCCTTGTGATAGTTTGGCAAATTTCATCCTTGGAACTGTAAATGGCACTGATCAGTTACTTGTATGACAGCTTCTGGAGTCTGCTCTGACTTGTATGCTTGAAGCTCGCCATGTATCTGGAGACACACTGAGTAATGACAATCTTAAGATTTGTGATAAATATTGGAGCCAGTTGCAGATGCTATTGAAGAAGATGTTGTCTGTAGCACTCTGTCCAACTACGAATAAATCTTCAGCCAACTCTCAGCAGAGCGCCTCAAATAAGTCTGCTGATACCGGAAAGCTTAGAGAGCTTTACAAGATGTCTCTGAAGTATACAGAGTTCAGTCAACTGCAAGTAATGCATGATTTGTGGATATCTTAAGGTACATGCTCGCTAAAATGTGGAATGATCAAATATTCTTGCACAAGACACCGGTTTGTAATTAGCATGACATTTGATCCCTCTAACGTTCTTAGGCTGTGTCAATCGAGGTTATTAGTCTCACTTGCAAATGAATCAGGATGTATATAATTGTGAAACTGCTTGTCATTTCCCTTCCCATTCTAAATCAGGTGTCAGTTGTCATCAAAGTAAAGTTTGGGCTTTCCTCTTTCCCGGTGAAAGTCCATCCTAAAGTTTCAAATCTCTTGGGACTGGATTGAATCTTCCAGTTTTTATTGGGGGACTAGCATATGAACAAGATACTCGGTTATAGCTTTGTGTGTTGAAATTATTGAAGGTATTGGAGGTTGTATATGTACAGGTTGGTTTATACTTAATAGTTGTACCTTGGGATGGATTGACTGTACGTCAAAAGGTTGTGAAAACAGACTCTAAGATAGTTTTATAGTACTAGAAAGTGGTATTTTGGTTCTTTTGTCTCGTATTCTCTTTTCTAGTGTCATTTTTAGTATCATGTTGCTTTATTTGTATGCTTATTCATAGGCAACGAAATAAGTACTTTTGATTTATGGGTTGTTAACGCATAACCCATATTGCATCATTCGTT
The DNA here is from genome assembly GCF_029784015.1 of Lycium ferocissimum. Taxonomy (NCBI): domain Eukaryota; kingdom Viridiplantae; phylum Streptophyta; class Magnoliopsida; order Solanales; family Solanaceae; genus Lycium; species Lycium ferocissimum. The sequence goes on along the minus strand of NC_081345.1, from coordinate 27,507,750 downwards.
TAACTTGAAGGAAATGATAAATCGGTTGTATATGCCAAATGCCAATTTCCAAGCCAATATAATAACTGTAATTGCATTAGACAAATGCTTGCAGAAAACTCATGTAAGACAAATGAAGAATGTATCTTTCTCATAAAAAAGACAAATCAAAACGTTTATGACAGAAAGTCAAAAATTATGTGTTTCCTTGGAAAATTTGAAAAACTTGTTTCTAAAGTTACGACTGTTTTTGCGAAAATCGTTTTCCACTCAAACACTAAAACCGAAACTTTTTTTCCCTTTTACTAAAAACTGAAAAGCAACTATTCTTAGCGATTGTCTGAAGTATGATCTTTGAAAAATTGAAAAAAATAAAAGTAAAAAAATCTCATGATGCTCATACTACAAGTCTACTAAAGCTGAAGTGTTTGCTAATTGAGCGAAATCTTGATGAACTCAAAACGTAAATTATCACCCACGTGTAACTTGCCGATATAAAATAATTTACATTTCGCCCTTTTATTTAGTACGCGTTTGGTCATGAAAATTAAATATTTTTCACTTTATTTGGTATGAAGAAGTTGTGTTTGATTATAGTTTTTGCAAAGAATAATTGATTATTAAATATATAGAAAGTGAAAAAAGTAAAAATAAAGTTTTAAGTGTTTTTCAATTCTAAACACGCACTTCAAGTTGTATTTGAAATTTTCATGGCCAAATAAAATCGAAAAAAAAATAGAAAAAAAGTGAACATTCTCACGGCCAAACGAGTCCTTAGAAAAGTTTAACAGGAGCCTCTTGTATAGACCGAGACAATCTAACACGTCAATCCTACTAAAGAAAAGTAGTGTATAAACACGAAAAGAAAGCCAATCCAAAATCATTTTCTCTAAACTTAGTCATTAAGGACAAAAAATCTCAAATATCCAATACTTATCCAAGAATATCCCTTTCATGCTCTTATAAATAGTGACTGAAAGTGATGCAGAAAAATCAATTATTTTCTTCAATTCCATTGCTTTTCTTGTTATTTGCAGCGATAATAACATCAATGGGAGATTCACAAACTTCACAACCCTCAAATGAATCCAAAGTTCATATAGTGTATACTGAGAAACCTGAAGATCAAGAACCTGAACAGTATCATATCAAAACCCTAGCTTCTGTTCTTGGCAGGTTCGAATTATGCCCCAAATTTACCCATTTTTCTTGCTTTGAATTATGATATAGAAATTTGGGGTTGTGGGTTGGTTTGGATTGATCTTGTTTCTTGTCAATTTCATCAAGATTTGGTGTTTTTTAAGTTAAAAATTTGATTTTTTTTCTCACATGGGGTTAGATTATGTCCTTGTATTCATCTTCAAGATCCATTTTTTTTTCTTTGGGTGTGTTTAAAGTGTCTTGGAAAATGTTTTTTCTTTTCTGGTGAATTCATTTTTGAGTGTTTGATTGTTAAGAATTTTTGTTCAGAAAACAAGGGACAAAACTTCTATTATATTAGTACTTGTTTTTGACTAACATTTGGACATTGTTATCTACTTTTAATGCTGAAAAATACCTTAATTTTATTGTCATGCCATATGCTTCAGCTTGTCTAACCAACCAAACATTGGAAAATGATTAGAAAAATGATTTCATAAGTAGTAAATGATACTAATATTTTCCAAGGATACATCTTCCTCCTTCACAAATGCTTACGATGATTGCATACCTGTAATTTTTTTAACAGCAATGGCGAGGAGCAAAGTTAGTAGACTAGTTCAAAAGTTATAGGGGGAGTAATCTTATTAAAGGATATTGTTGGGTTTTTGTTTTTAATTTATAGCTCTATACCTCAAAAATGTATGCAATACTCAACTTTAGGAACATTTGGTAGTTTTCGAAGCAAACTTTCCAATTTGCAACCAATCCCATATTTGTAGTAATGAATCAAAGTTAGGGGTAAGGTCTGCGTACATCCTACCCTCTGCAGACCTCACTTGTTGGATTACGCGTCGTTGTTGTATGGTTTGAAGATCATTTGCTTTTTCTTTGGTGACGAAAAAAGGCATAGAGCTAGCTATCAATTATCAGTTGTATGTGATTATTATACTACAAATTTTTGTATGGGAACACATTTATTAATGCATAATTTTGGTGTAAAAGATCCTGATATTTTGTGCCTGTTTTTATGATAATTAAAAAGTGAGGAGGCTGCGAAAGAGGCGTTGATATACAGTTACAAGCATGCAGCCAGTGGATTCTCAGCAAAGCTGACTCCTGAGCAGGTCTCTGAGCTCTCAAGTAAGTTTTTATTTTCTTCCTCTTTCAATATCATTGATTAAACTATTTTTGTATTGGTCTGTATCTGTTTCTTAGATGGTAATTAGTATGGTGAATTTGAATATAACAGCCATAATGCTCGTATGTTGAAGTAATTGATATTCACGTTGAAAGTTGAACATAATATTTTGCATTCATAGGATATTGAACACTTAACACACATTTCTCTTTTTCATGGTTAATCTCAAATTCAAAATATGATTTTAATTTTATCATTAATAGTCTAACCACAGATGTAGCTGGTGCTTGATATTCAGCAACCTTGCTTAAACTGCTGAATTTATAGTTTTCTTTCCGTTAGGAATGCTTGCCCCTTGCTACAATGATCACAATACTTACTGTTGACGTCTTCTCCTAAGTATCTCAGTGTCATATCGATCCATCTATAGAATTTCATTCTTGATGTCCATCCAAACGTCTTGCATTTGACATAAAGCATTTTGGTTTTGGAGTCTATTTTCCAGGGTAAAAGCTTACCCGCATCAGGTGCTTACATCAAAGTAACAAATGCATGACATTTGTTGGAATATACACAATTATTACTTGACCATGGTTAATCGCATTAGTTTGGTATAAACATTCGGTGCGGGTTAGTATTTACTGTTTTCCAGGATGTCTAAAATGCACCTGAGTGCTTCACTTTTATATGTTCTTTACCCTGTGGATGGAAGTATGCAATTCTTGGAGTTGAGGATAGTTCCAACGTTAAGTCAAATCCCTCCTACTATATGGTCATTGTGTGTCTATTTTGGCTCCATTTCCTTAAACCTGAATATTGTAAGGCAATAATGCATCAGTTTTTGCATGTACCTTTCCTGGAAAATATGTTTCATATGATTTTCTGCATCGTTCTTTTGGCGTTTTTAGGCTCTCAGACTAGCCTATAACTAAGATGTTTCACTTTTGCAGAGCAACCTGGAGTGCTGCAAGTTGTTCCAAGCCAAACAGTTCAGTTGCACACTGGGCGCGTCTGAAGGACAACACTTGAGACATCACCTCCAAAACAAGTTTCTTCATGTATTATAGACTTGTTATCTATGCTTGTTTCTATTGTGTTTTGAACTTGGATTGAAAGAATATCCATATTCCCTAATATAATTTGTGGTACTTAACGCTGTAATGCTTGCTTTAACTATATAAAAATAAAATCGTCAATATCCTTGTACAAGTATTGTATTGTGTTACTTTTATGTATGAACACATTAAAGGATGGTGAATAATTTAGGCAAGAGATGCTAAAACAGCAGCAATGCATTTTGCATGTGAGCATGTCATTTAAAACATTACATAAGCGGAGTCTATATTTATTCGACTTTTAAGAAGTGAAAAGTGAGAAATTTCAAGATTGAAAAGTAATTAGGAACAGTTTTGTGGGTTTAATATTTTGCTCATTCTCTCTTTTGAGACGAGGGTTTGCAAGGAGTTAATAAGAAAATTATGATAATACATGCAACCCGCGATATATTAGTAAATGTATTTATTTTGTTCGAGTAACATTTTGTTGTTTCTTCTTGAAGGTGTTAGTCTTCGATAAGGCAGCACTACCTAAAACATTTTATTTTATCAAAATTGAGTTCATACCTAAGCCAAAAAGTCCACCTTCAGGAAAATGTGTCGAGTTAAAACTCTTGCTGGGGAAGATCTTTAGTTTGTTTTCCACCAATCCCTCACATTATATTTGAAATATTTCCACAAGGAGGAAAATAAACAGATTTCACAATCATCAATGTTTTATTGATGCATACAATTTTAAACATGTTCTAAATGAAATTACTTTTTATCAACTGGATAGTGCACTTCAGTGGACGTCATTTCCAACCAATAGATAAAAGTTTCAGAGTCAAGTTGAGAATAAGTGGAACACTACGATAAAATTACTAGGTGAAGCGAGAAGAGTTTTAACCTTTATATTCTATTAAAAGATTTTTTTACGAAGTCATGTCATCTCCACAATACATGAGTTTAGTAACTGAAAAATAACTAACTTAAAGGCAAGCAACCTGTTACAATATGTTAAAATGTACTTATATGTTAGAAATATTTTCATAAATTTAAGTTAAATCCAAGAAAGTAGTTTAAAAATAAAAAAAGAAAATTATAGAGAATTGATTGAGGTTGGGTCTTCCTTTCATTTCCAAATCCCACTCCACTTTTTCCTTACAACAGCACCAAGTGAACTAACACCACATTTCGCGCCAGATAAACCTGACCATAGATCAAGAAAAATGGTAACAACTTTTACATATGGCAAAAACAAAACATAAACGGTGTTTCTACAAAATCAAGAAAGCAAAAACTGAGAGAAAGAAATTGTTCTAAGAAAACATGGCACAAGCTGCAACAAAGAAGAGACCTCCTATATCCTCAAAGCCATCTCCCAATGTCCTTCCTTATCAAACACCAAGATTAAGAGAACATTACTCCCTTGGCAAGAAATTAGGCCAAGGCCAATTTGGTACAACATATCAATGCACAGAAAAGGCAACAGGCCTTCAGTATGCATGCAAATCAATCCCAAAAAGGAAACTTTTATGTAGGGAAGATTATGAGGATGTGTGGAGAGAAATTCAAATAATGCATCATTTATCTGAGCACCCTAATGTAGTGAGGATCAAAGGAACTTATGAGGACAATCTTTTTGTCCATATTGTTATGGAATTATGTAAAGGGGGTGAGCTTTTTGATAGGATTGTTCAAAAGGGACATTATAGTGAGAGGAAAGCTGCACACTTGATGAAGACAATTGTTAAGGTTGTTGAGGCCTGTCATTCTCTTGGTGTCATGCATAGAGATCTCAAACCTGAGAATTTCCTATTTGACAGTACGGATGAAGATGCTACCCTTAAGGCTACCGATTTCGGGTTGTCCATTTTCTATAAGCCTGGTTTGTTTCTTGGATCATTACCTTATTCATGTTTTTATTGGAAATTTTAGTAGATCCAAATGGATTTTATGTTGAATTTGGTTTGTTTTGATTGATGACAGTATTAGGATAACAACAACATACCCAGTGTAATCCCCCACAAGTGGGGTCTGGGAAGGGTAGTGTGTACGCAGACATACCCCTACCCTGCAAGGTAGAGAAGTTGTTTCCAATAGACACTCGGCTCAAGAAAAAGCGATGAAAGTATTAGGATGACAGCAGAAAAGAGGAATCTCGCGTTCCAATAGAAGCAGAAGTGTGATGTGGATTATTCAAGAAACGAAGTCGATTTGCTTTATAAAAAGAAGATATCAATAAACTTCTATGAAGCGGTTCTCTTAATTATGAATCAATGAGTTAGGCTAAACTGTTTAAAAAAAAAAAAAAAAAAAAATAGGAGCAAAAATTTAACTTAATCTGTACTTGTTTGGCTTTGTGCCTAGACAGCCCACATTTCACAAAAATAACATCGTTCTGATTTTTCATCTTTCATTTAGAGTCCTTTATCTTTAGCTAAAAATGTTTTTGGCATTGGAAGAAATTTTTGAGAACTTGTTGATCTTCCAATTGATTTCCACTTTTCTATCACCTTTCAATAGGATGTAAATAATGTAACAGAACTCAAATTCAAGATCCTGTTTCTGTGTCACATTATTAGATCAAATTACCCAAAAACTTCTTCCCCTCATTGATTTTCATCATCAACATTCTTGTTTTCATTTTAGCATAGCTGAGATCAATCATTTTGTCGTATAACAATTTAAACCTTATCTAGTTCAAAAGTATTTCCAAAATCTAATAAGCCTGCAGTATATTTCTGACAAAGGCCTGCTTTCATGAGTGAGAGAGGAGAATAAAGTTTCCATATTGATATAAAAATTGGGCACTACACTGATCCAAAAAGAAAAAACTATTTCTCAAGCCTGCACTTTAACTGATTGTTCTTAAAAGTCACTGTACTGGTCATATATATCCCTATAAATGTACTCATTGAATAGAATATCCAGTGATTTCGATAGTATTGGAGAGATTAAATTTAGTCTTTCACATTTTATGGCAGGGCAATATATCTCTGATGTTGTGGGAAGTCCTTATTATGTTGCTCCTGAAGTGTTGCATAAATTTTATGGGCCTGAAATTGATGTATGGAGTGCTGGAGTCATCTTATACATCTTATTATCTGGGGTTCCTCCCTTTTGGGCTGGTAAATTTACAATCTTGAACTTTCATTAATCTTCTAATTTTCGTATTAGAAAAAAATTAATCAAAAATTAACTATCTGTTCTTTCATTATTTGTTTTTTTTCCCACTTTCCGGACTTGCAGAGACAGACAATGGTATTTTCAAGCAGATATTGAAAGGGAAGATAGACTTTGAATCTGAACCTTGGCCTCATATTTCTGAGAGTGCAAAAGACTTGGTTAAAATGATGCTCGACAGGGATCCTAAAGCGCGAATAACTGCTCATGAAGTCCTATGTGAGTACCACCTATTTAAGTTATTGGTAAAATATTAGCTGATAAGGTAGTAGAAAAGTTTATAGTTTCATTATTAATATTTGTTTTTTTTTTCAAGGTCATCCATGGCTTGTGGATGATACAGTTGCTCCAGACAAACCTTTGGGATCTGCAGTGTTGAATCGCCTAAAGCAGTTCTATGACATGAACAAACTTAAAAAGATGGCTTTACGAGTATGTACTTCCTTTTTACATCTCTTGCTTTATTTCTTGGCTTTCAATTGATGTATCTGACATATATAGAATTCTTAACTATGAATATAAACATTAGTATAACAGTCTGAATTGGAGATGCAGTATATCTCTTTGATATACTTTCTTTGAATATGTTCGTGTGTGTTATTGAGATATTCACATCAGTCAATTCATTAGCATGCATATTCTTCATAGTATGACAAACCTTCAAATAATGATATTTTCTCATGACCTGTTGTTCAAGAATCAAGTATAGAGCATCATCACAGCTTGATTATCAGCTGTTTATGTTTCTCTTAGCACGTTATGATTAGGGACTCCCAGCATGGTTTCTATCATATGGTATGAAGCATATATGTGCCAATAGAGTTTCAGTAACATAAAACAAACACATAGTTCCATGGAATTAATTTGATTCCTGTGCTCGTGATATTGTTTGAAAAAGTTCATAATATAGAGGAAGAAGGCACTTTAGATAAAGCTACATGTTTGGATACCATTTAGTATGGTCAGGAAAATCCTTCTAGATGTTGAAAGGAATTTTTGGTAGACAATAATAGAGACATTTTGTTCAAAGCTCTCAATTCTCAAGTACTTATAGGACCTTCAGCTAAGATATCAAATTTGGCAACTTCTCAAAACAAAAATCTCACTCCAGAATCTTAATATTCAACATGTGCATTATGATGATTTCAATAAGCTACTTTCTGTTTTGCAGACCCTTATTGTGTATATATGAACTTTTGGAATTTGCATACTAGATTGATTTCTGATAATCGCAACACCCTTATACGAACAGGTCATAGCAGAAAGGCTTTCAGAGGAAGAAATAGGAGGCCTAAAGCAGTTGTTCAAAATGATTGACACGGATAACAGTGGAACAATCACATATGAGGAACTGAAAGATGGCTTGAAAAGAGTAGGATCTGAGCTAGTGGAGTCTGATATCAAGGCCCTGATGAAAGCGGTAACTTCTAATTTCGTTTGTTTTAGAATCTCTATAGATTTGTGAAATGCCTTTTGAGTTATATTTTACAAGACCATTTACTTAGCACATACATTGTCCATGATCAGATAAAGGCATATAAATTTGGTTGCTCAATGGAATAATTTTAGAGAGCGAGTGGGAATATTAATCCAATGATTTTAGTCCCTCTAAAATAAGTAGCAAAATGACACGGTGAGATATGTCTTTTACAGGCTGACTTTGACAACAGTGGCACAATTGACTACGGTGAATTCATCGCTGCAACACTGCATCTGAATAAGATGGAGAGGGAGGAGAATTTGCTTGCTGCATTCTCCTACTTTGACAAAGATGGCAGCGGTTATATCACAACTGATGAGCTTCAACAGGCTTGTATAGAATTTGGCCTTGGTGATGTTAAATTGGACGACATAATTAGAGAGATTGACATAGACAATGTAAGTCTCCTTAATTATACTCCCTGTTTTGCAAAAATAAAATTAACTTGTCCAATACAATCAAACCTCTCTATAATGGCATCGTTTGGAATGGATATCTTTGGCTGCCATAGTGAAATGCTTTTGTAGTGAAGTATAAGGTAACATAATATGAAAATGGTTCCAAGGAAAACTATGCCGTTATAGTGAGATGTTATAAAGGATGAATGTTATAGAGGGATCCGACTGTATTTTAGTTCATCCGTGTCCCTTTATAGGATTTTTCACAACTATCACAATTAACCAATCCGTTATCTGGAACACTGTCCCATCTTTTGGACCTAACATAGGTTACATACCTCAAAACATAAGATTGAAAGATATTACAGTATGCAATATATTAAACAATCTTCTTACTTCTACAATTTTGATTTACTTTTTGTTCTGATTTCTGAGAAAGTCAAGCTGATATAATTTTCTGTTTGGCAGGATGGACGTATAGATTATGGAGAATTTGCAACAATGATGAAGAAGGGAAATACAGGATTTGCAGCCAGAACTATGAGGGGCAATTTGAATTTTAACTTGGCAGATGCTCTTGGAGCAAGTGACAGTGAGAAAAATCAATAGAAGGTTTCTTCTAGAACTATTTTCTCCTTTCTAGCTAACAACCTTTTTTTCGATAAAATATCTAATTACCTAATTCAAAATTTCAGGCTGAACTAGTAATTCAGCTGTTTACATAATCAAATGCACATTATAGGACAATGTGTCATACTAACATTAATTTTGATTGTTTAGTATCCGATATGATCCTAACATGATTCTTTACCAGACCAAGCTGACAGAAAACGTTGGACCAATCAACAAACAAGAGAGGTTGTAAGGCTTTCAACCGGATAAGAGAGGGATTAAGTAGAGCTGTATTTGCCGAGACAACGTTGGAGCGTGACCAACATAGATTGGTGATTGGTGCTCTATTTTTTGTCGTGGTAGATAGGTTTAGTGCTATAGTAGCAAAATTACAGTTGTTGCTACTTTATCATATATAATTAGAGGGTTTCTCCTCTAGTTCATAAATTCAGATTACTGTTGTCTGTTCCTGAGAAGTGCTGTATGAACCTTCTGTTATGTCTATATTAATTTGGTGCTATTAGAGGTGAGTACCTGTTCAGCATTTTGCTATATGTCGAAAACACTAAAATTATTGTCGATCTTATTTACTCTATGTGATCATCTGTTTTTTCTCCCCAATTTTATAGGCTTGATTTTTCATAGCAAATGACATCATTTTGTGTTTGTTTTACTATCAATGAGATTCTTTTTTCTTCTAAAAGGGCAGTTTAGTTTCAATTATTTAATTTTAAAGAAAAAATTGATTCTTATCATAATTGTTTGTTAATCCATTTCTCTCAATTGATAACTTTATGGTTGAAATTTTCTAAATCACAAGTTTCTAATCAGACTAAAGGACATCTGCAAATATGAAATACAAAAGCAACTGTAATAATGACTGATCCTTAATCTCAACGATTAGTACTATTGCTTATATGCGCTTTTAGCTTCTGTTATGTTTTGTCATTAGCGAAGTTCGCATCATTTTCGAGTAAATGTAGTTTTTCTTTTGGTTTTCCGATTATAGCAGTATACCATTTTGCCGACTAAATTCGGATTCGCGACTGAAAATCTCACATTAAGAGGTAAAGTGCTCCCTAACAAAAGACAACTCCGTACCCAGGAAACTCGAACCCGAGTAAATGTAGTTAAATGTGAGGCAGCATAGGTAATCGCAATATTGAGATTGGAGGCTAATACAATTAACCTCAAGTCAAAATCCAAAAATGATGGATTCAAGTGCAAAGGTGAATCCGTGATTTAAAGCTCGTGAATTTCTATAACAACCTCAAGTTAATAGTTAATAATAAAGGCTATTGAATTCATATGAATCCCTAACCGGTCTTCTAGATCATCTTGTTCAAGTGTAAAAGACCATATTATATGGATAAGAATTTTTGACACCTAAGGGTGTTGCCTAGCCGTCTATAAAGTGAGTTGCGCATGATGAGATCTCAGATTCAATTCCCAGCAAGACAAAATATTAGGTTATTTCTTCCCATCTGTTATTTGTGTTTGGTGGACAGAGACATAATATGCCATATCAAGAAATATATACCATTTCTAATGTGTTTTTTATTCCAAAAAAAAAAAAAAAGAGTTCAGGGGGTAAAATTGTCATTTAAGTACAACTGCAGATAGGATAGGATAGGCTTTCATAGATAAAAAAAGAAGTGGGGATTGAGAGAGACTCAGAATTGTCAAGGAGCCTCTCTCCCTCCAACAATGGCTACTCTTTCCCTGTGTTCTTCTACTTCATCCTCAACAACACTATCCAAGAACCAACCTTTTCTAAACACCCTTTCTGTTCCCAAAGCAAATTCCAATGTCACCTTTCTCTCTAACTCATTTTCTTCCCTAAGTCTCCGTTTCTCAAAACCCAATTCTTTATCCTCTTTTGTGCCCAAATTCTCAGAATCTGAAGTTTCAGTAGCAGAAGTTGAAGAGCCTGAAGCAACCCCAGTTGTTGAAGAAACGAGCTTGGAACCAAAACGGGAAGAAATCTTTGCTGTTGTTATGGTGACCACTCACTTTCATTTATGTGCTAATTTGTGTATGCTTATCTGTTCATTTTAAATTTTGAATTCAATATGGGGTGCAATTTGGTTTTTTATTGGAAATTTATGAGGAATTTGGAAGTTTGGCGGAAAATGTTAGGTTGTCCAGTGTTTGGTTACCTGGAATTGTTCATAATGGTTTTTTCAGAGGAAAATATTCTCCGCAAAAGTGAAAATGATTTCTTCCCTTATAAGCGGAAGTCATTTTCCTTTATAAAGATTACAACTTTGGTTCAAGATTGGCATGTTCTCAACCTTTAATATCACAAGAGCAATATGTCATACCTAGTGGTGGAGCCAGGAATTTTAACAATGGGATTCAAAAAATTCAAATTTGCAATCTGAAACAAATTTTGAATTACCTTTGTCACTACGACAAAAACTTCCTTTAATTCAAAGGGATTCAAAAGTTCCAAAAAAATTGTTTTTTTGCCTATTTGCACACTATGATTTTCCGACCGAAGGGATTCAGTTGAACCCCCTTACTTGGCTGTGTCTATCCTACACCTTGTACTGTATATGCGACCAACTACTAGAAAATGTAAAGAAAAAAATGTGTTTCCAAGGTCAAATATTTCTGGCAGGAAAAAGTCCTCAGGAAAGAATGTCCCTACATACCTTGCACACTTTGTTCAAATTTCGTGTTTGCCGAAGTAGTATTGAGACATTGATGCTGCCTATGGTGTATGTTGTGAAAACATGGAGAGTGTTAGATGGAATTGTTTCGTGCTGCTATTGATATCAATGCCATTTATGCCATTCTTAGGTTTAGTGACATCTTTTAGGGTGTCTTAAAGGAACAATATGCATGTCTATGTGTTTGTGTTATGTGGACTTCACAGTCATGCTGACTTTGGGCAATGTTAAATAGTCCGTGCCAAATAAACTGAACTTACCTTTTGCGTCCTTAGTATTCTCGGTGGAGGGGTGGTGTTAACAAAAATCATAAAACTATAGTTATGCTGAAGACACTAAGAAGGTTTAGTACTTGGTATATCCTTTATGCCGTGCTCTGGATGCCATCCAATTTCAAAATCTCAGTCTATGTTCTGTTTTGATTTTAGTGTAATTTCTTTTTTGGAAGTGGACCATCTATTTGGGTAGGCACTTCCTCTAGTTATGTGCTCAAGGGGATCAAATTGCAGATTCTAAGTTATATAACTATCATCTAGTTCTAACTTTAGGTGTTATATACTTGCCAGAGGGCATATATCTCTATTCAAGTGTACAAGTTTGTGGTAAAGTGCATGTGAACATTTAAGAAAAAGTCTAGTAATTGTTGTTTTTTGATTTCGGTTTCATCTTTTATTGTTTGTCAACTATTGTACTTAACTGGAGAAAACATTCATGCTACTACTTGTTTGATGGATATTTTCTTCTCCATGTGGAAAATACTCACTCTTTCAAGGGGATTTATAGCTGCTATTTCAATCTGATCACTGTTCCTACTGCTCAAGTTTTCAAGTCCTCTAGCTGTCAAACTCCTTCATGCTTTATTTTGTTTTGTTTTCTTTTTTTCTCAAATGAACGGGACACTACCCTACAATAACTTCATTGGGCTGGTCATTGATAATTTAGGCTGTTTGTTCATTTTTCCTCTCTCATTATTGATAGGTCGGATCTCGCCAATATATTGTCTTTCCTGGGCGATATATCTACACCCAGAGGCTTAAAGGTGCAAATGTCAATGACAAGGTGAGCATATTCTTTGTCTTTTCTTGATTGGCGGCTTATTTCTTTTTTAGTTTTCCAAAATCTAGTTACCTTCTCTATGGCCTTGGCTTTACTTATGTTAGTTGTTTCCTCTGTTCTCCCTATCTCATATCAACATTGTGGTGTACAATTAAATAGAGCTTGCTTGCAGCAATTCCTCAATGATATCAAAAGGCATCAGTTTCAACCAATATTGGCATTTGCTTCCCATCGTTCTATTGTCTTTAATACATCTCTAACACTTGATATAAGGGTAATACGAGGGATTAGGAGGATTTTTGGATTGCATATACTTACTGCCCTGGAGTTGAAACTAGAGGAATTTTTCGCCAGTATAGTATTTTATTTTATGTCAAGATTACTCTTTGGCATAGTGACAATACTCTATTTCAGATTTCTTCCACGACTCAGTATCTTTGTTTTGAAACATCTGTGCTCGATCAATTCTGCAGATTATCCTAAACAAAGTGTTACTAGTGGGAACAAAAACAAGTACTTGGATTGGAAAACCAGTGGTGCCAAATGCAACAGTCCATGCTGTTGTTGAAGAGCAGGTCAGACATCATTCTTCCACTGTTTCCTCTGTGTATACCTTGTTTACTTGACATCTCTTTTTGGCTCATTTTTTAAATCCCATGCAGTTGAAAGATAAGAAGGTTGTCGTCTTCAAGTATAAGAGAAAGAAGAACTACAGAAGGAACATTGGTCACAGACAGGTATTAAATAACTTTTTTAGTGATATTAGAACAACTATAGAGTATATTGATATTTTCTTTTAACCTATTTGTTTGCCAGTAAAGCAAGACTTACCGTAGTCTATCATATTTTATCTATGTCGCAAATAATTCCCAGCAACATGAAAACATTCTAAATTAGTGATCTCGCAAGTTGCAGCCATGTATGAGAAATGCCCTTAAACTGATATTTGTGCAGAATGTCATATATTGTCCTTGCTTATCCCAAATTAATTTGGTTTCTGTTAATGATGCAGCCAATTACTCGGATAAGAATAATGGGCATTACTGGTTATCAAGACTCACCAGCAGTCACTCTTGCGGACCTTGAAGCTGCCAAGTGACTTCGGAAGCCCCGTTGAACTTCATCTTTTGTTGTAATTTCTACCCATTTTGCTTCTTTGCATGTATCATTTGGTTGATCAATGTACTTGAGTTTTGAACTTTGAAGAAATCTCCTTTTGATTTGTGTTCAGCCAATTATTCTTTGCACTCCCTAGGCCAAAGATGTCCTCATTCATCATCTTTTAGATTGCAAGTGATTATGATGATGTCTTTATCTTCCTTTCAAGTACTAAACATGTCATGTACATGATATTAATATGTGAATTGAGGTTAAGAGATTGTTAAGCCGAACGCTTCTCCATAGACTGAGGGAAATGTTAGTACTATATATTGAAATGAAGCTAAAGAGAAATTTGAGTTGCATTGTTCCCAAATTTATTGACAATGGAGAGATGAAAACCTAGATGAATTAGCTAATCCACTCATTTCTTTGCCATATGCATAAATTTTAATTTTTTTCTTAGTTAAAGAATATTTGTAAAATGATCTCATGGATAAGTGCACATCATAAACATCGACTGATACACACGTGGCTGCTATCTATGATAACCTTTGATGATTCATATGTTTTCACCAAAGTTAAATTAAAAACAAACTTACAGAAGTAAAAACCGGTTACTAAAAAACAAGCTATTTAGTAGGACCCTTTCACATGTTCTTACAGAAAATGTTACCCCAAAATATGTATTATTCCTATACCATTTCCGCATGTTTTCCGTGCCGTGCACATTCGAACAAAATATAACCGAGTCTGACAAAATAGAGATTCTACAAAGATATCACAATGTTGTGTTTCCATAAACATGGCAGTTAAGATGACTAAGATGAATTTTTGAATCAGAATCCATAAAAATATCTATCTGCTACATTTGACAATACATTAAACAATACTACTGGTAATTTTGGGTCGGACAACGAATGACAGGGTAAAAACATAAGGAATTGGTAAAAAACACAACATTTTCCACTATACTCCCAACACATTGGGCAGTTAAATGTGGATTTCAGGTGCCATATAGAAAATATAGACCTATCACTAAGTTCTGCCTCTCCGATTTGCTCTAAAAATAAAATTAAACTATATTTTCTATAAGTTACTTTCCAAGAGGATCCAATTGGCCTCCTGGGAGGAGCTCTATTCGTATATTTTCTTTCTCTTCAGGATGGTAGGTAATATCGAGATAAAACCAATGAGGAAGAGCACAGACAAGGTCTTGAAATCGTATAGATCTTTGACTGACTTCAGCTCACCAAGGGCTAGGCCGGCCTGACAAGTTAAAAAGAAAACATCACATATGAGATTACAAAAATACAAAGGAGTGATCACTTAGGTCTCAGAAGCGAAATTGGCATTGGGAGCCTCAACAAAAGATGCATCTTAGCCTTGGGTCCGGTCCGAGGCTAAGTTGAATGCAGCTGGTCGAGAAGCACACGCCAATACGGAACAAAATTGAGTAATACAGTTGAAAAGTATATCAAATACGGACAAGCATGACAGGAAACTACTACCAGCTGAAGAAAGATTACCTTGACTGTAATATATGCGGCTGGAATGAGACCAATCAGTGTGGCCGAGAAGAAAATATGGAACGGTATATCCACGATTGGAGATGCCAAATTGATGAAAAGATTTGGCAATGTTGGAGTTATTCTCAAGAACAGCATATAGTTGAGCAACTTATCCCGACGCTTGGCTATCTGAAACCACAAGTTTCACATTAGTATGAAATTGGTAGATCAGCAGCACATTATCAGTAAACAGTTTCAGAAGATCACAGACCTCTGACTGGAAGAATCTCAATTTTTCAGGCCACAACCAGTTAACTACAGGCCTGCCAATTAATTTAGACAGAAAAAAGCAGGATGATGCACCAGCTGTAGCATTAAAGACAACCAAGAAAAGCCCTTTGAAAACACCAAAAAGTGCTCCAGCAAGTAAGGACATGAATATCGTCCCAGGAATCATAAATGTCTGCATGAATATGTATGTTGAGCAGTAACCCAGAATGAATTTCGCAGGGTAAACTTTGGCATATGTTCCAATATTATCCCTGAAGGACACAATCAAGATAATAAGTTATAACAGAATGATACCAAATAATAACTAGAAACTAGAGGTCAAACATCATATTAAAATTTCATGTCAAACAATATCCACAAATAACACTTGGTAACAGAACCTATACATAAAAAGATTTTAATTAAGAAGCAACATTACAACCAGACATTCATGAATCATGAACGACGGTAAAAAGACTGCTAATGGTTTTTAATCCAAACGATTGAAAGTGAACCTTGTTATTAGAGATCCGGACCAGTAGGGCCCCATACTTGCCAAATCCCACACCAATCTTGATTTCCAAGCATTAATCGCATTTTAAGAGACTTTTTGAGAAAGGTAACAGACTCGCATTCTAAGAGACTTGAAGACTCGCCAATTCATAGAGGTTGAATTAGAAAAGCAAAACTAAATTATTAGTAGATTGCATCAGATTTTCACATTCAAAGAACAAAAAACTTTTTTATGAAAGAATACAACAACAACAACAACCCAGTGAAATCCCACAACGTGGGGTCAGGGGAGGGTAGAGTGTACACAGACCTTACTCCTACCAAGGTAGGACGGCTGTTTCCGAAAGACCCTCGGCTCTTCACTCCATTTTACATATAATCTGCCTTAAATCATTCCAGTTAACTGCCTTTAATCATTCCAGTTAACTCATAATGGTTTTTTATTATGCAGAAATGTTATAGGATCCTGTTACTTTACTAGACATTGGAGCACTGTCCTGCACAATCTTGCAAAATTTATCTCAACAACCGGTACACAATAGAATACATTTTTTTTAATAACGGTGGTGTCCGGGCTAGCTTGCGTGCATCTCGACTATTACACTGGTAACTCTGCCAACCAAGGCTAGATGGGAAGAAATCACCTGGCGTTTTTGTTTCTGTTGGGATTTGATCCCAAGATTCCCATCGTTTTCACGCACTCACCCACTTCATCGACTGCTGGGCCACATAATAAAATTACACCTAAACTCCATTATAAGAAAATTGTATTTTTCCTTTCATCATAATGTGTATCAGCTTCTGATTAGTTTGTTCTTAACTAACTCAGAGATCAAGCGGTATAGGCTCAATCAAATGGTTCAATATGTATTACTTTGATGAGATAGGCATTCTATTGACAATAGTACTTATGTACTTGAACGTCTGGAAATTGGTACTAGGTGATATAACCCGTTTATCAGTTTGACAGAGCTTCCCACAAACAACTGCTCTACCTACCATTTTCCATCTGCTACATGTTCTTGGCATAAGATGAAAAGTGATACTAAGCACCTAAGCCTTGCCATTCTATATGTGTTCCATCTAAGCACCTACTCATGAGTTGATCTAAGGAAACCACAAGTCTTAAGGAGATTAAATAAAAGCATTTAGTAGAAAAACATACTGAATGAGAAACAGCCTGGAATTATCACACCTGAACTTCTCCTGGCACACAGACAAAACACTCAAATGGAAGAGAAATCTAAACTGGAAACAACGAGAAGTTTTCTTTTACCAGAAAAAAGTTAAGATTTAACTTAAATAATTTCCTATATTCTATAATCAAATTTAAGGCCCCAAATTCTGAAACTAAGAGTATGAATGAGAAAGTGACACTCCCTCTCTGCCCCCCCCCCCCCCCCCCACACACACACACACACACCCAAACAAATGCGCACACACAAGGAAGCATTTGAGGAGGAATGCTGCATAAAAAATGTTACAGGAAATATACAAATAATTGCTCCTACATGCAGCTCAAAACTAATTGTAGTGCAATTAGTGCGAACCGCATATATAGGGCTCAACCAACCTCTTCGCTGCACATGCTTAGTGTTCTCGAAATGTTAAATATATGATAGTTGGAATCCTAAAATAAAAGTAATCAAAGCTTTGTTTTATACTTCAAACATTCACATAAAAGGTATATGATTGACTACATATTTCGCGGCCACACCAGATAGACACACGACACACTGCAGGATTACAATCACACAACAAAAGCACCTGAAATACGTAACAGCGTTAAGCCCTAAGTAACACTCGATATGTGGCACGTTACAGAAGCTTAACCACGAAAATGATTAGCAACCTAACCCCACAAGTTACTATGTCCCTTTACATTTGACACCCACAGGAGCTTAATCACGGAAATGGATAGCAATTTAACCGCACAAGCTACTAAAGTCGGTAGCATCTATATAGCCACTTTGATCAAAGGGTGGTCAATTGAAACTCCTTCACTAGAAAATTACACTGTTTAGATGGGTAAAAATATATTCTTTTATGTATATATACAATACATGTTAAATTCCCTGAAATTCTTCGTGTAGTTATTCCTTTGTATTTTGACTGCCTTTAGTGAAATCCTGACTCCGCCATTAACTATGGTCTCTTTACATTTGACACCCGACACGAAATGCACAAGAAATTTAGCAATTCCAAGCAAAAACCATGATACAGCTAAATTTAACAGAGATGCAAGTTCCATGTTACAGCAAACTATACCAATCAAAAGCAGGAAAAGCAACACAAAATCAAACACAATCATCACCTACTTGAGCAACCGAAGATCAGAAAGCGAACGAGGCAACTTAAGTTTCCCATACTCAGCAGCTGGCATTGTCAAATATATAGAAAACAGCCCTATTGAGAACACCACAAATACACCTAAAGCTGCTGCAAACTCCCACCTTGACAATGGAAATTTCCCTTCTTTATACCTTTTACCAGTTGGTGAATCTAAATTCTTTTCCTCATCCCTTGTAAGCAACCTCTCAGTATCTACTACTAAACTCCTTGGTGCAGCCATTGATAACAACAATGATGCTGGTGATGATGATGTGCGTGACACCCTATTCTTCATTCATTTGAATTTAAAAAAAAAAAAAAAAATCCAAACCCCACCACAAAAAATTCAAGAAACAAACTATTCTTCCCAAAAACAAGAAAACCCCACAAATGATAACAACAATGATGATGTACTTGACACCCTATTCTTCATTCATTTGTATTTATAAAAAACAAATTTTTAATCAAATCTCACCAAAAAATTCAAGAAACAGCAAACCCCACAAAGATAATCCAAAAAAAAGTACCCCCAAGATTCAAGAAATTCAAATCGATTAACAAATTTGTTTTTTTTTTTTTTTTTTTTTTTTTGGAATATAAATTGAAACCAATCAAATCCCACCAACGTATCCCCAAAAATACAGAAAAATTTGAGATTTAATCAAATTAGACAACAATTTTTTTTTTCTTATATAAGATCAGAATTACTGAAACCCCAAAGATCCACAAAAAAATACAGAAAAATTAAAGGGTTGAAATTAAATTGGACACCCAATTGGGAATATAAATAAATACATAAATAAAAATGAGCAGCAAAAGAGACTATTGGTAGCTGAGATTTGAACTGAGTTGAATTGAAAAAAACAAAGAGGACGGTGAAATGTTTAAATTAGGAATTTGACATATATATATATATATATTGGTTAAAATGCAAACCAATATCCTACATGGAGTAATATTGGTTTATTGGGAAAAGGAAAAAAAAAAAAAAATGGGATGCGCATGAAAAGAGAAGTCAATGATGACTGAAGTGGTAGTAAGAAAATGACTACTAGGATTGTTTGGACCCGCTTTTCAAGGGACTGAGTATCGAAAAAACAATTTCTTTAATTTCTTTTTTTAATAAAAAAAAATTGTACCAAAAGAAGCATATAAAAAAGAAAAAGAACGATTAATTTATAATTAGAATCTAATACTTAGGTATCAATCACTAAATTTTTATAAGTATTCAATTTCAAAGAGAAAGAGTACATCATTACAAATCTGGTAACATGCATGATTCTAAGTAGGTCATAGTGAAAAATAATTAAACAAGCTTTGTTGACTCAAATCACATCAAAGCTAAAATGATCTTTCAAGTATCTAGAAGGTTTATTAAAATCAAATATATTACAGATTTAATTTCAAGTAGATTTAATTTTTGTTTCTGAAATTGAAAATAATAAAGTATTAGCACTTGTTCATTTTTCTTATTATGCAATGTGAGTCTTATAATTTTCGTTTTAACTATCCGAACAAGGTGAAATTTAGACGTCTTGAGTTCGAGCTTTGGAATCGAGATGTCTTTGGTTGTAAGAGTATTATCCTATTTTTCAGTACGATTCCCAATTAGCAATCCCCCAAAAAAGTAATGCAGAACGAATGAAAAACCAACAAAAAAAAAAAAAAAAAAACTTTAAACAAATATATCAAATAACACGGTAGAGGGTGAGTGGTTGTTTTTAAATGTGACCCGATGATGTTAGCCAAGGCAACCTGTCCTTTTGGTGGGACAATTGGATAGGACTTGGACCCATTGCTTACCTTTTACCTACTGAATACAGAGCAAAGAGAGTGAGGGTCTCTGAATTTATAAATGATGGCAAATAGAACATTCTTACTCTTTCCAGTCTATTGCTTGATCATATTTGGCAACATATTGACAAGATTGGCATTGAACCAGACAAGGTTGATTATCCAGTTTGGCTACCTGATCCCAGTGGTAGATTTACTTGTAAATCTGCTTGGGATCTCCTTAGACCAATGTCACGACCCAACCAGAGGGCCATGACGGGCACTCGGTGCTACCCACCCGGCACCTCATCGCACATTCACATTCACATCTACAGTGAGCCACACGGCCTACTCATGATTTCTATACATCAATAATACGAATCTCATTGGGCAATGACACTTCTTATATCAACATCAACAACTATGCCCACATCCATATACACGAGCCAACGAGGCTAACAAAATATTGTACAAAATTTAAGCCGACAAGGCTAAAAGACATCTAGCTATACACGACCGTCTACGAGCCTCTAAAGAAAGTATATAACATCATATAGGCGGGACATGGCCCCGCCATGCCCATAGGTATGTACACTAAATAACAATACCAACATTACATGACTCTAGATCAAATGGAGCTCTCCTAATGCGATCTCTGAACAAGTAATCTACGAATCGAGTCTATCTCCCTGTTCACCTGTGGGCATGACGCAGCGTCCACAAACAAAAGGATGTCAGTACGAATAATGTACTGAGTATGTAAAGCATAATCAACATCATAAGAGAAGCATAAGAAATAACATAAAATAGAAAAGTCATGGGATGATAGAGCCACTTGTACCTCTAAAGGACAATCATCATGTTTTCTCACCTTTTTTCCTAATAGGAACCTTCCATTTTCAATGCTTACTTATGTATTAGTACCGTACCCGGCCATAAAAGGTTCGATGTTTCACGTACCCGGCCATGACAAGGCTCGGTGTTATACGTACCTGGCCCAACCAAGGCTCAGTGTTATACGTACCCAACTGCAGTGGTGTGCGCGCGATAGATGTCGTACCCGGCCATATAAGCTCAGTGTTACATAATAGCCATATATATATATATATATATATATACACACACACACGCGCGCGCATACACACACACATAGGTGTGCTTAAGTCACGTCAACATCATCATCATCCGTGTCATTATTACTATTATCATCATCGTTATTATCATCATCGTTATTATCATCATCACTTTGAAGAGCTTTTACCGAAGGTATCTCAAAAATATCAAAAGTCATGAACATGCTAGCATTTCTAGGAACAGGACGTTACGAATATCTTAGATGGCATCCCTAGAATTTATCTTGTCATCACAATCATTATCATTATAATCACAAGAAACATTGTCAACAATATCAAGAGGATCTCGAGGGTCATGAGCTTACAACATTTATAGGAATAGGAATAGCGTGAATATCTCGTATAGACGCAAAATGAGGAAAACATGCCTTTAGAAAGAAGGGTTAGCCTTACATATCTCTTTGTCTTCTTAACTACTTAACGTTCACCGTCGAAGCTTGGAAAATCTACATTTAGAAGGATTCATACCATAGTTAAGCCTTAATGATACTCTTAATTTCAAACTAGAATAATTCATGAGCTAACGAAAATTGGGCAGCATTTCCCCTATTTCATCGACTTCCACCATATTACAAAACAACCCCCAAACAACCATAACAACATCCACAATATCATAATCAAGTGATCATATTCTATTAAGTCTTCCATATTCATTCTCATATTCAACTTACACTAATAACTTCACACCAACCCTTTGTACATTTTCATACAACGGCTCCTCATCATCATTATTACCTTCCATAACAAGATTATATCCATATTATACTAAGAATCATAACTCAAGTTAGCTTACTACTCAAAACATTATGAAATCTATATTTAAGCTTCATTCTCTACTTCCTTTCCTTATCCAAGTTATGCAACAACTAAACATGCTTAACAACATGTAATAAACATGAAAACTAACCTTTTATCTCATAGGAAGGAGCTTTGGGGCAAGATATCAACTTGTGCAAAACCCTAGTTACAATACCCAAGTAAATCTTGAAATCTATTAACCCTAGGGAGCCTTCTAACACATGAACACTTCAATTCTTGCTATTAGATCTTTGTTTTCTCTTAGGTTGGAGTGGAATATGCTTGGATAAGGGTTTGGAGCTGTCACGCCCCGAACCATGGCCTGGGCATAGCACGGCACTCGGGCCTTGCTTGCATGTGTCCGAGCGAACCTCATGGCTTGCTTGTCAACATGGGCATCAAAACGATATAATCTATATGATGCAATTTAAATGAATCATGAAAATGTAATTTGCGGAATAAAGTCTTGAAATTATCTCATAGCATGAAAATTCATGAAAACGTAATAGTCTGCAAACATGAAAGCATAACTGACTCCGTGAGCTAATATCTGTCTATATGAAACCTCTAAAACATGTCGAATACTAACTACCGGGACATGGCCACGGACTACCATAAACCGAATACTAATGCGGACTCCATGTTGAACCCCGAGAGGAGTGGGCTCACCAATAAGTCGATAACCGAGGTGATCCTCTTTGCGCATGTGTATGTTGCTCCTCGAAAATCGGTATCGCACCGTGAAGTGCGGGCCCCGAGCAAAAGGGACGTTAGTACATGGTGAATAGTACTAGTATGTAAAACCCTTTGAAATGAAGAACATGGCACAACATAGGTATAGGACATGAACTCGAAACCGAATATAACTTGAACATGAGCATGAGACGTGAGTAAAGTCGAAAACAAGAAATCAATGAAAATACATGTATATAAAACTTCTTGTAACGTGGGGAATGCTATAGTGTAACCGACAACATGATGCGGTACTTGCGTCCTACCGAGAGAACACTCACACCTTGCCGGGGGATATGAGATTTAAGTAATAATAAGCATGTAAGGATCCAAAAGCATAATGAAGGTGTTGCCTCCTGGCGACAACCCTTATCCTACGGTGGCAACGTAGTTTCAGGCTATCTGAGCCTTCTCGGTTAACTAAGCAATCCCAAAAACATGAACATGATATAGTTGGCTAAGAAGCCCATGATTTTCGTGAAATAACTTGTAAATAACTTGAAATCATGATTTCACGAAATAACTTGTAACATGGTTTCATGAAATATCTTGTAATATGGTTTCATAAGATAACTTGTCATAGTATTGCAAACATGTTCTTGATTCATGAGTAATAACAATAGTTCAAAATTATATATATATTTGACTTGAAAACATGCTTGTAACTTGCTACATAGAATCATAAAATTTCATATAAACATAATGAGAACACATGAGGAAGAATTCATGATTCATGGATTAAGCTAGGGTTCCTAATAACCGTAATGGAAAATTAGGAATACAATAACGAATATAGATACAAAGTTCATGTATATAAATACATAAATACGGGCTACCAATATGTTGGGTTTAATGCCCTAGGGTTTGAACTTCATGGATATTAAGAAACGAAGCATGGGGAAGAACGTAGAGATTCCCACATGTGGATGGAAGTTCTACATACCTTAGTCGCTCCAAAACTTGAATTAAAGACTTGAGCTTTGAAGAGGATTTCCAAAATCTTGAATTCTTGAACCTTGAGATGGGTTTTCTTGAAAACCCTATGTTAAGAATGATGGATTCTTGCTTAATGATCATGAACGTATGTTGGAATTGACTTGATTGCATGGAATAGGCTTACCTTAAAGTTTCTTGAAGGTTGGGAGAGAAGAGCTTAGTCCTTAGGGCTTGAGAGACTTCTTTAGGGTTCTTTACCTCGAAAAATTGGTTTAAAACAAAGTGGGAATGAATATAACGAAATTTGGCTCTTAAAACATCGTGGTCGGTGCGCGGTCGCGCGTGGAGGGTACTTGACGTGGAGAAGGCAGTACTTCGCGCGCGGGTGATCGCGCGGTGATCGCGCGGCGGCGTAACACCTTGCCTGCGGTGCGTGATCGCGCAGCTGAAATGTACTTCGCGCAGCACTTCGCGCAGAGTAAAACGGGTATAACTTATAGCACAGATATATGTTTGAGCTCCATAATATATGGTTGGAAAGGTATTTCAAAGGCCTACAACTTTCATGTTTTGAGTTTTTTCTCAAATTCCTAACGTCACTACCCGAAAACTGGCCATAAGTACAACTGTCTCAGACTTAGACGAATTTAGAAGGCCTTAAGAACTTCACTTTTTGGTTTGACTTCAAAACGACTGTTTATCACCCGAATGGATTCCTATAGCTAAAATATGATCTTTATACTAGTTTCATACGTTCACATCTAACTCGGATTTACGGGATATTACCGATATGGTTTAGTATGAAAGTACGAGGTGTTACAATATCTCCCCCCTTGGGATCATTCGTCCTCGAATGATGGGTCGTGGTTAAGATTGGGACTGGATATGGCTTGAATACTTGAACATGAAGGAAACATGACATAAAACATAAGAGCTTGATATGGTTACGTGGGAACATGGTCATGGATCATGAGAACTGAATACGTGATTACATGGAAACATGTACTTGGGGAACATGAAACTGAGTAGTGACTACATGAATGAGAATCATGAAACATTTGTCCTCGATTTGTGACTAGTGGTTAAGAATCGCTACTAACTTTGGAATCTACAAAATTTATGGCAGGACTTCCTTCATAATTCGGACCCTCACGAAATTTCTCAAACGCCTGCCAAATAACTAAAGGACCAACACACAACTCACATAACACCTTAATACACATGATGTGACATAACATGATTACTGAATCTTGAATGTAGCTAATATAAATACTGAGCTAGCTTGAACACACGAATATTGGTTGAATGATTACATGATTACTATACATGGGGTTTGGAAGAAATGCGTAGGCACGAATGACATGAATACTGGAAATAGGCATGAACACGACATGATTACCTGGGCGTGAGATGTATGACGTGGGACATAAATACACGAAGACTGGATGACATGAATACATGAGTGCTAAACTGTCATGAGATACGAATACGTGTGAAAATGGATATCGTAACATGGAATCTGGATGTCGAAAACATGATTGTTACAACATGGGGATTTGAATACTAAGCGCGTGTAGGATTTGGATACTTAGAGACTTAATCATAGATGTTCGTATATCACCACAATATTGACATATAAGATAAGAGTACGACTTAGGCTCGAATGTGAGCACAACTCGATGCGAATGAGATAGAGTTAAGTCATATACTAGAATATGATTCCTAACATACATATTCATAAAGGTCTAGCGTAGGCATGACATGAATACATCAAATCCGAGTAGAATACTTTTGAGATAAGTACCATAGAATACCCCGAAGGGATCTCAGGAAGGAACTCTTGTTTGCTCAAAAATATAGATATGAATATCTTGGCATACCTTGCTTATTATTGTAAGCGGATCATTAAAGGAGTGAGAGAAAGGGATCATTCGTTCGAATCAGGCACTTTATCTTAGAACATAAACGTGGCATACGTACATCAAACGGAAAGACATAACATGGAACATGTATACATGGAAATAGGGACTTAATATGGCATAAGACATGAATACATGAGTAGTAGGACATGGCATGGGTACATGAGAGACATGGCATTTACATAAGTACTTCTTTGAAGCATACATACATAACATTTGGACATTAGTTCATGAATATTGAAGTGTGAATAAGACATAAGTGTGACTTAAATGGAGTATAAGTTGTAGACTTCACTCTTGAGTACTAGAGACATAGGGATGGATAAAACATCACTTTTGGAACTTAGATATACTTAAAGAATGGGACATGGTTCAACATAGTTTACTCTTATTCACCGTAAGTCGACACCCTCATTATAGAATAAGACTCATGAAGGCAAGGATCATAGGCATAAATGCTTCGTTCGTCAAGCACCTAAGGCATAAGTAGAAAGTCATCTTGAACTTAAACAGGCATAAGTACTTCGGAAAAGAAAATGGCATCCTTTGTGCCAAGCTACGAGTACTTTAAAACAAGAACCAAGGAACATAAGCATGAGTTACGTAGAATCGTGGGTAGGACATCCATCTTGACTTACTCTTATCATTACCTACCAACCCCACTGTTATGCTATCTCATATGTGGATGCTCAAAGAAGTCGGTTGTGGGCACGAGTACGTGAGAACGTAGGTAGCATATCTTTGGAGTTGAAATAAATCATTCACCTAAGGCATTCTCCTCTTGTCTAAGGAATAGGTGTGCATTCCATAGGATTCTTAGTCTCTAAACTATTATGTCACCTTCCTCAATCTTTATCAACGTCAACATCATATTAAGAAGTCACTTAGAGCTAGAACGTGGTCATGGGTATAAAAGCAAGATAAATACGTGAGACATGAATGCGGTCTTTAACCTTGGACATGAGTACAACCCGATGTGAGAAACATGAAAGAACATTCCTCGCATAGCTTACTATCGTATGAAGTCTTAATTCTTGTATCTTAAATATGGAGTGCAAAGCTTTAACAAGGGCATAAGAGAGATATGCTAGGCATGTGTAGAGTACGTTTGGGCATTGGTACTACATAGTGCATGAATTATTCTGGAATTGGAACTGTTATACCCTTAAAATCCGCTATTCGATCTAGAACTTTATCTCATAACATAATTACCTAGTACTTGATCTCAATAGCATGACAAAATCACATTCTACGCACCTTATCTTGGCTACATGAAACTGTGATCCTCTGACATAATCTCCTTAACCTATCAACTTACAAAACACATAATCTATATCGGCACCTTATCGCACGATCTCCCCCTTAGTTCAAAAGTCGACGTTTAAAGCCTCGTGGATCTCTCGAGTTAGCGATAAGTGGTCATCTAGTGGTTCTCGCTAATTTCCTCTAAAATATGCGAAGACTCATTTCTTCTGCTTACTTAAAGCAAGTCTTACTTACTGGGAAAACTGTATTACTTAAATGAACGGGTTTCTAATGTATATAACTGGCATACTAGGCTTTGTCAGTCTTGAGGAAAACTCTTTTCTGATAACCCTTAAAGGCTCTTCTTCTGTAGCTTGCTCTCTTATTGCTTAGATAGTTTTCTTCTTTCACCAATTTCTATACCTCAATTTAACTTAAACCCTTTGTGTTCTAACACGCCTTCGGTGTATTCAGACAGTTACCCACTTAGTAGTGCTAACTTGACTAAGTACTCAAATCGTACTTCTACTAACTCTGCTGAAAATTTCTAATTCACTGTATCTATTCAAACTTACTTACTATACTTCTGTTAACCACTTGCTAGCATCACATTATCTAATTCTTCTCTGAGCACTAAAGTGAAGCATAAGGTTATTTCTAACTTTTCCTCCTTATCTAACTCTATTTTGGGGTTGTATACTATCTTTCTGAACTATAGACATGAATCACACCTAGGGAAATTTTATTTGTCTCAAACAAATGAGAAATTGGAACAACTAACCCCAAACTCCCTGTACACTTCCAAAATTATATCATACTATACACATCAGGGATATATACTTAATCACATAACCTAAGAGGGAATTGTCATATCTTTTATCTCATAGTAATATCTGCTTCTTGTAGTAACTCACTAACATCATGCTCTCTAGGTCTGATTCTGAATAAGCTTAAATAAATTATGACTAACCCTACAAAAAAAATTCAATATTGTCTGCTCATGATTTTCTTATCGCATCAATCCCTTCCTAGTCATGTACATAGATCATATGACAAAAATATATATATCCTTAAAAAAAGTCATGACTTTCTAGTATTACAGGTGGTTGGCTCTTAGGCTATTTCCTGCTCAAAACTACCGTGGATAATTTATGATTGCTCAGCCTAATTTCATAACATGTTACTACGTAGGATCTTAAATTTGAACTATCATCCTTATACCGTAGCTCCATGGTCGAGATAATCCAAATAAACTTATTCGTAAGGTATATAACTTACGTGTACTACCATGCCGAAACTTGTTTTTAAAATGGTATTAAAACCGATAAACACACCATGCACTATTTGGTAAGTCTTGGGTCTCAAATTTTCCTTCTCGCCGCTTACGCATTTGATACGTTCGAATTCGATGAAAAGAGAAAAAAAATGTTACTTACCGCTCTAAACCCATGGCACGAATTAGAATAATTCCTGATGCCTCCATCGGAAAGCAACACATCGATAATAACTAGCTTTACATCTTCCTCATCCATTGAGATGAGGCGTATTCGGTAGAACGGGAAACAACACATGAGTTCGAGTGATTTCTGAGAACACAGCTCTATTGCACGATCTAGAGTTGAAAGAAGTGAGACAATCTTAAATGTCTTGGTGGTCAACTGTTTATATGTGTGGCGCGCACACACATATAAAAGTGACCCCACTGGACACGGTTTCATAGACTCCCTAAGACACTAGAACCTAGGCTTTGATACCAAGCTTTGTCACGCCCCGAACCATGACCTGGGCGTAACACGGGCGTAACACGGCACTCGAGCCTTGCTTGCATGTGTCCGAGCGAACCTCATGGCTTGCTTGTCAACATGGGCATCAAAACGATATAATCTATATGATGCAATTTAAATGAATCATGAAAATGTAATTTGCGGAATAAAGTCTTCAAATTATCTCATAGCATGAAAATTCATGAAAACGTAATAGTCTAAACATGAAAGCATAATCGACTCTCGCGAGAGCTAATATCATCTATGAAACCTCTAAAACATGTCTGAATACTAACTACCGGGACATGGCCCCGGACTACCATAAACCGAATACTAATGCGGACTCCATGTTGAACCCCGAGAGGAGCGGGGCTCACCAATAAGCCGATAACGAGGTGATCCTCTTGCACGGTGTATGCTCACGAAAATCGGTATACCGCACCGTGAAGTGCGGTGCCCCGAGCAAAAGGGACGTTAGTACATGGTGAATAGTACTAGTATGTAAAACCCATGGCACAACATAGGTATAGGACATGAACTGAAACTGAATATAACTTGAACATGAGCATGAGACGTGAGTAAAGTCTGAAAACAGTAAATCAATGAAAATACATGTATATAAAACTCCTTGTAACGTGGGGAATGCTATAGTGTAACCGACAACATGATCTGGTACTTGCGTCCTACCAGGAGAACACTCACACCTTGCCAAGGGATATGAGATTTAAGTAATAATAAGCATGTAAGGATCCAAATCGCATAATGAAGGTGTTGCCTCCTTGCGACAACCCTTATCCTACGGTGGCGACGTAGTTTCGAAAGTTATCCGAGCCTTCTCGGTTAACTAAGCAATCCCAAAAACATGAACATGATATAGTTGGCTAAGAAGCCCATGATTTTCGTGAAATAACTTGTAA
The DNA here is from genome assembly GCF_029784015.1 of Lycium ferocissimum. NCBI lineage: Eukaryota > Viridiplantae > Streptophyta > Magnoliopsida > Solanales > Solanaceae > Lycium > Lycium ferocissimum. The sequence continues at coordinate 27,478,107 of NC_081345.1, read as the reverse complement.
ATAACTTGAAATCATGATTTCACGAAATAACTTGTAACATGGTTTCATGAAATATCTTGTAATATGGTTTCATAAGATAACTTGTCATAGTATTGCAAACATGTTCTTGATTAAAAGCGAGTAATAACAATAGTTCAAAATTATATATATAATTTGACTTGAAAACATGCTTGTAACTTGCTACATAGAATCATAAAATTTCATATAAACATAATGAGAACACATGAGGAAGAATTCATGATTCATGGATTAAGCTAGGGTTCCTAATAACCGTAATGGAAGATTAGGAATACAATAACGAATATAGATACAAAGTTCATGTATATAAATACATAAATACGGGCTACCAATATGTTGGGTTTAATGCCCTAGGGTTTGAACTTCATGGATATCAAGAAACGAAGCATGGGGAAGAACGTAGAGATTCCCACATGTGGATGGAAGTTCTACATACCTTAGTCGCTCCAAAACTTGAATTAAAGACTTGAGCTTTGAAGAGGATTTCCAAAATCTTGAATTCTTGAACCTTGAGATGGGTTTTCTTGAAAACCCTATGTTAAGAATGATGGATTCTTGCTTAATGATCATGAACGTATGTTGGAATTGACTTGGATTGCATGGAATAGGCTTACCTTAAAGTTTCTTGAAGGTTGGGAGAGAAGAGCTTAGTCCTTAGGGCTTGAGAGACTTCTTTCGGGTTCTTTACCTCAGAAAAATTGGTTTAAAACAAAGTGGGAATGAATAAAACGAAATTTGGCTCTTAAAACATCGTGGTCGGTGCGCGGTCGCGCAGCTGGAGGGTACTTCGCGTGGGTGATCGCGCGGCGGCGGTGAACATCGCCTCGGTGCGCGCGCGCGATCGGAAAATGTACTTGACGCGATCGCGTAGCGAAGGCGAGACTGCGTGATCGCGTACTTCAGTAAAAACGGTATAACTTATAGCACGAGCTCTGTTTGAGCTCCATAATATATGGTTGGAAAGGTATTTCAAAGGCCTACAACTTTCATGTTTTGAGTTTTTCTCAAATTCCTAACGTCACTACCCGAAAACTGGCCATAAGTACAACTGTCTCAGACTTAGACTAATTTAGAAGGCCTTAAGAACTTCACTTTTTGGTTTGACTTCAAAACGACTGTTTATCACCCGAATGGATTCCTATAGCTAAAATATGATCTTTATACTAGTTTCATACGTTCTGTTACACCTCGCATTTTTGCACATTTGAATATTTCGAGTTAATGGCGGGAAGTTGAGGACGAGGTTATATTTTTAGTTTGGTTGGATGCGCAAGTCGCTTACATATTATTGGAATGAAGCGTTAAGGGTAAATTTGGAATAAGGAAAAATTGGAGGCTAAAAGTTGGAAAATAATTTTCATAAAATGGCACAAGTGCATACTATATATTTGTGGAGTGTGTATAAGTATGTGGGCCCCATTATTTTATGACCATGTGATTATATGGACCAAGGCTTATAACATAAGTCATCTTTTAATTAAAAGAAAAAGGAAGAAAAATCTAGAGAGTTTGAGAAAAAAAGAGGGCCAACCGGCCATGTGCAACAATATATATATATATATCTATATATATGATGACTAAGTAAGAATAAGTCATCATTTTCATTCAAGGAAAAATCAAGAAACTTGGAGAGAAAAGAAGAAAGAACAAGAGAGAGAGAGGCACGGCCAAGAGGGGCTGGCCGAACCAGCCCCTAAAATCTGACCTTGAAAAATATTTTCCTTAGGTTTCCATGCTAATTAGAAGGCCCTCTACGACATGGAATGGTTGTTGAAGCAAATCAATCGTTCGTTGTGGCTTTGGAGGATTCTAGCCGTGTAGAAAGATGGGGGAAAGAAGGTATGGTTCAATCTTTCTTGCATGTTTTATAAGTGCTTATGCATGTTGTAAGATGTAGAAATGAAGGAAATTCATGAAAAGGCTTCATGTTGAGACTTGGCCGTGTGGTGTGTGTTGTGTTGGAATAAAGAATAAATTGTATTCAACATGTTTGTGTGTTGTTGTAATGTGTAGAAACGGATAAAAATTCATGAAGTTGTGTGTGATTAGTGTGATGGCCGAATGGTAGGTGTTGGGTGTGGAAGAGATGAACAAATGTTATTTAGTGTTCTAGCAATGTTGTTATCAATATTATGATGAAAAATGAGTGTTTGGTGATTCATGTTAAAGTTGTAGCGTTGCGGGCTGATTTGGAGAATTAACATGATGTTAATATGCTTTCTTGAATTTATGGAAACAATGTTGTTAAGGAGTGGATTATTAGTATCGTCGAGGAACTTTGAAGGAAGGAAATGTGTTATTGATGTTTCAATGTTGCTTGAAGATTTCGGGTAAGGGGACCCTTTGGTTGAGTTGCTTTGAATATTGTATGGATTCCTTGGAATGTTCTTAAAACGTATTTGAAAGGCCTCGGAATAATAGTGAACGAATGATCAATAATGTGAGTATGAATATGCGTAGCTTACTTGAAGGTGAATGAGATGTTATTGTTCGTATTATTGTTGGTTTGGCCGGGTTGCATTCCCGGGGTGTTGTTTGATTGAAATCGGCCAAGTTTAACTTGGTGGCATGGTGTATGTGCAGGGGAAGTGCTGCCAAAATTTCGGTAGCCAAATGTCGTTTAAGAATCCAACTCCAAAATGCACTAACCAAGATTTGGTAAACTTGACCAAAGTGAAAATTTTGGCGAGATTGGAATGGAGATTTGGAGCCGGCAAGAAGCGGAAAAGGTATGTAAGGCTTCACTTTCTTTCTATGGCATGTCTTAGACGTACTAAGTCGACTACGTGTCCCGAGGACCATTCCTTCTCTCGGAATCTAAGATTGAAAATAGTTACTATTCACTCAGTAGAATTGAATTAGAACTTGCGCGAAATGTCGGAAAAACTTCGTTAACATCCAGAACTACCCAAATAAGACTCGATCACTCTAAGACCCTCCCAAGTGACGCCATGAACTGTAATATACGTAAATTTGATACGCCGCCTCGTTTGACTCGAGGTGGGCCCACTATTCCCGAATTTTCTCCTAATGTTCCATTTAGCTTACTTTTATTCTATAATGTAAGGAAACTTTTGGACATCTTTTTGACTACTAAACAAGAATTGTTTTAACTAAGCCCTTAACACCAATGCATGATTTTTCCTCACTGAAGCTTACAAGTGTTTTCCAAAATATTCCTTCTCTTTAAAAACCAAGTTTTCAATATTGCCATTTTCCAAAATATACATCTTTCTTTAAAAACTAAGTTTTATAATGTTGCCAATTTTTATGACCTAAACAACGACTATAATCCTATGATGACTATGAACCTAGGATGCCTATGATCCCATGACGACTACAATCCTATGAAGACTGTGATCCTATGACTACTATGATTCTATGGTGACTACGATTCCCTGTTACTTGTGATTCTACGATGTCCGCTATGCCATGTCTATAATCCGATATGCTATGACACGTTCTATGTTGATAGTCTCGCCTTATAATCATCGTCCCTTCAAGGTGAGACAAAGCGGCCATGATTACTCCATAAAGCGATCGGAGGGTTCCGACCTTACGTCACTCCGATAAGTACCTGACTTCTCTTGGGCTCCCCTGCATGCTATGATATATATATATATATGAATAAAAATGTATTTGGGGAAAACTGGGAAAAAGGGCAGAGCGCTATAGGCGCCGGTTACTCACGGTGCATGTATCCGTACTTGACTTGATATCATCCCGGACGCGGATGCCGGACGCGGGAATTATACTATGTGGGCGGTAGATATATTCGGTACTATGATATACTATGCTATGCTATGATACTATGATATACTATGCTATGCTATGATACTATGATATACTATGCTATGCTATGATACATTATGATACGATATAAATTCTACTTTCTATGCCTATGAAAAGAAATGCTTGGTTTTCAAAAAAAAAAAGACAACAAGCATGCATGATATCCGCCCTGGAAAGGGTGTTCCTATGCACAGGTTATTTTCTTGATCTCACGATACGATATCCTGTTTTATTCACGTTTATATTCCTTACTATGTTATTATTCATGTCTTACATACTCAGTACATTGCTCGTACTGACCCCTCTTCTTCGGGGGGCGCGTTTCATGCCGCGCGGTACACCCGACGACGCAAAGCTAGCATAGAAGATGTTCCAGCGAAGTTGGCGAACTCCGTTTGCTCTGGAGTGTAGCCGAGTCAGCGCACACGTGCTATGATATCTGATTACAGTTAGAGACTTTGCAGACAGAGTCGTGGGTCTAAGGTGTCAGTTTCAAAAAGAGTTTCACCGGTTGACGTGTTTTATTATACAGAGCCCTCATGTTTTCAAGCTGTATTTACTTTGAGAAATGACAAAAAGATTTTCAACAAGAAAAAAAAATTTACTATGTATTTTACTTCATTTCGTCTTAAGAATCCAAGAGTTCATATAGGTAATAAGAGTTAACGGGTTCGCTCGGCTCCGTACACGGGGTCGGGTGCCCATCACACCCTAGTGAAGTCGGGGTGTGACACGTTCACATCTAACTCGGATTTACGGGATATTACCGATATGGTTTAGTATGAAAGTACGAGGTGTTACAGGAGCTCTCAAGACTTAGAGAGAGGGTAGGAAATGAAATAATGAACAAGGGGGCTATATATAACATAAATGAAATTTTGGCCCGACCTGGATATACGACCAATTATACGGGCCGTACAATTTATACGGTCCATATAACTGGACCGTATAATCCCACCAGGAAATCACCCTTTCTGGAAGCTTTCTACGGACCATTATACGGGCCGTATAATTTATACGGTCCGTACAAACTGGAAATTTCCGAACTTCACTCTCAACAATTCGTTCAACGTTTGATCCTTGTGGAACCTTCTTGGAACTTATATAACACTTCATTAACCATACAATAGGCCCTATAGCATCCCCTCAAGACGTTTCTAAATACGTATCAATTCAACTATCGCGAAAACTTTTCCAAACATGACTTGCATTTCGCTTCCTTCAACAAATTAGTTCCATCGACTCATATAACTTCAAAATCTTATGGTACGCACTTTAAGCTATTTAATACTCTCCTTAATCTCGTAAGGACTTCATATTTACCTTAAGCTCGCGTAGTCTATTCATGATGCAACAATTCCGAAATCTCCGAGGTGTAACAACCAAGCAGAAATCACACACTTTTAGCATCGAAAACATGGCACTATAAGCTTCCATTTAAAGTTTCCTTCTTCATGTGCATATTGTTACATTCCATGCTACCTACAGATGAGAAAATTGTGAAATTTGGTGTCAATGAACCTTCTAGATGTTGTTGTTGCAAAACTTTCAAACAGGAAACTATTGAACACCTTTTTTGTCATAGTGAGACTGCCAAGGTTTGGGAATATTTCTGTAACACTTGTGGCATTCCTTACAAAAGTATTAATGCTAGATCCTTGATTCTCCAGCGGTGGTTGACTAAACCAAAAAACCAAACTTCATGAACTTCTCTTACAATGTACTCGTATTTTGGTATGTTGGGAAATTTGGAAGGCAAGATGTGCTTTCAGATATGAAAATATCCCAATCTTCTATAACAGGATCATTAATCAAGTTACTTGGCTTGCTTATCTCATTATTAACAGCCAGATACCATCTCTAAATCTCAAGCCAATTTGGCTAGAGTTATGTAGGTTGAAACTATTAAACAGGCTATTGACATCAATGTTATTAGATGGGCCAAGCCTAATCACCTCACTATGAAACTGAATACTGATGGTTGTTGTAAAGGCAAATCGGAAGAGGCAGCAGGTGGTGGAATCCTCAGAGACTCCAATGGACAGTTGGTGATGGCCTTTCATTCTTACTTTGGCACTACTAGTAACAATGTTGCTGAGTGTTTGGCTATCTTGAAAATGCGTAATGATCATGACTTTCACGATTTTGTGATTGAATTAGATTCTTAAATGGTCATTCACATGATCAATGGGACATATAATACTCCAATTGTGTTGAGAGATCAAATCCTGAAGATCAGGCAGACTATGGCACAAGGAAGGATTATTGCTCAACACTGCTTTAGAGAAGCCAATTTTGTTGCTGATCATCTTGCTAATATGGGACTTGCTGACAGAAGGGATAATTTCTTCACTCAAGCCATTTCTTTACAACATGAGGTTAAAGCTTTAATGAAGAATGATCAAAGGGGCTTTGCTCATTTCAGAATTAGGACAAAAAAAGGGCACTACACTTTTGACAATGACTAAACTTAGCTACTGTAATATGTGGTTCTTAGTTTTTGCTTTCAACACTTTCTTTTTCATATGTAACTCAGGAAAGGAGTCCTTTCCTGATATCATCTTCTACTTGCTTGCTAGCTTTCTTAGGATGTCTAATCTAATTCTTCACTGTATCATAGAGGCTAAGGTTTATGTCCTCTTCAGTGTCTTCTCTTGGTTAAATATATAGACAGGTAGGGGTCCGGCCAAACCCCCCATCATCATAGGTTGATAACCTAGGTGAGTGGATTTATTGAAAAAAGAAAAAAAAAACCCGATGATGTTCGTTCACTTTGAGTTCTTTCTTCACAGTCAAATCTAATGATATGTTTGGTGATTATTTTTTCAAGTGTTTGATAAATAAGAGAATATTATTATGACAATAATAATTTATCATATTTGATCCATACCTATAAAATATATGATATTAATTACAAAAGTTGAAATTGAAACTCTTAAAACCATATTTGAGCAAAGCAAAAAAGCAAGAAAATAACTTCATCCAAAAGATAAAAATCACGTATAATGCTAATATGATTATTCATGTTAATTAGGTTGAATATATCGACAACCCCTTATATTTGTCAGTAAATTTTATTGAGATACTCAAACTATGATGTTAATTGAGCATCTAAACACATGGTAAAATGTTCTAATTAGACACTTTAGTCTCATATTTTGGAAAAGTTTCTACGTATATTTTCAAGCGTCATTACATAAATAAGTTAATCACATAAAATATGCTTCCTCCTTTAATTATACATATCAGCATCAACTGGAACAAGCCTGGTGTTTTTACAACCTGTTGAGGCAATGCACATAATTGAATGAGGTGACATAATTTAAGCTTTAACTTATTTATGTAATTGGCCCTTGAGAACATGCACAGAAAATTTTCCAAATTTTTTAGTTAAAATGTCTAATAGAAATATTTATCATGCATTCAGATGCTTAATCAAAATAAGCCGTAATTCGAATGTGCAAGTGAAACTTACGGATTAGTTTAAGGGCTATTGCTGTATAGTTAGCATAATTTGGCTGGGCTGTTTAACTAGGCGTATTCAGCCCATATTTGTAAAGGCTCTATATATAATTTACCTCCAAGTCGGTAGGATCCGCCCTACAATCAGATACATGACCCAGGAACCTGATCATTTTTTTTTTGTGCGGACTGCCCTTCGAAGGCACTGGTCTTTAATTTTGCCCCTTAAATTGGTGGTATTTAACTTTTGCCGTTCGCCTAATAACCCGAGGTTCTGGGTTCGAATTTCACCTCAAAATTCGCAAGACAGAGATTTGGATTTGTAAGGAAACTCTATCTGAGGCCTAAGTTTGGCCCGAATAGGCCTAAATTTGCTATGAAATTCTGCCTTGTGATTTTTTTTTTTTTAACTGAACTGAAGTTCGAATCCTACACCTCATGGTATTAGGTGAAGGGCAAAAATGAAAGATCACCAAATTAAGGGACAAATATTAATGACCTATGCCTTTAATTTGAAGGATGATCGCGCAAATTATATGGTTAATATTGGGCTTTCAACTTTTGTTGGACTGGGCTCCAAGTAGGAGTCTTCAAAGATACATAGTTTAGTACAGGTCATTTATAAGAATTGCCGTCGAAGTGGATAGTCTTGAACTTTTGACCATACTTGCTCCATTGGCAATATTTTTGACTTTGACCTTAAAGGTTCGTCCGATTGTCCCGGAGAAAGCAGGGGTCAAAAGTTCAAGACCATCCATTTCTAAAGTTATTAAGTGTAATTTCCCGGTTTATATAAGTAGGAGAATTATAGGAAAGAAAGAAAGAACGAACAAAATAACGTAATATCTCATGATTTCTTAATTCTTTTGCAAGTAATTGCACGGTTTTCCCTCAAATGGACCTGTCTATAAGTTTCTGAGCCTATCATACATATGATGGAAATTATCTTATTTGTGGACACATTGACTGAATTTTTTGACTTATAAAATGGGGTAAACAAATGTAGTTGCTGGGCATGATGTTGACTTGATATATGTTCGATTGCATGAATCACATTTCATGCACTAATGTTGATAGTAGCGTAGATCTTGTTGTGGATTTACCAGGCCGTGATGAGAGAGCCGATTAGGTCATAGTTTTTAAGCCCATAAATTGATAGAAGAGAAGGAGATGAAAACTTTGCCTACGAACTTCGATTAAAATGCTTCAGCATTAATGAACAAGCCGACTTCATAGATGTGCATTTTATCTTACTTTTAAGATATTTTTGATTTATGCAATGATCTTGGATTATCATAAATTAACTTACATTACATGTATCACTTGTGCCATTGTGGAATATCATGTTTCTCTCCGCACTCCTAACCTTTCATTTTCCCTTAACCAACCATTATGGAATATCATGGCAAGTTCAAGCTTTAGAAAATATCTATAGCTATTTGCTAGCCTATTCATGAGTGTTCAGTAAGAATTATATTTTTCCTTCTAATTTTTAGGAATTAATATAGTACACCATATAGTAAAGAACAAAACCAATTCAATCACAGAATTCAATCAATCATATATGAGAAAAACGAATAGTACTTTTCGGCACAGATGATCATAACCTGCCTTCTTCCAGCTTTCAACGCAAGCAACAGCTCATTGCATATAATTACAAAAAGAGAAAAAAAAAAAAAAAAAAAACAACAACAACAACAACAAAAAGTACTAGTATATAACTGGAAAAGTAATGGTGCCAATATAAAAAAATGGAAAAGGATCATATACAAGCAGCATGGGGAATAGTATTTTATTGCTGGTCCAATGACAGCCTCATAAGATCACAAATGTCCTAAGTTGTTTGATTAAAAAAAATATAAAAAATACAGAGGAACAAGAAAGAGACAAAATGGAACAAAACTTGGAAAGCAATCATCAAACTGTATATAAGAGTACATAATATGGAATATTATTTTTAGGAAAACAGGAGGAGGAGAACATGGGTTTTGTGTGGAGACATGTCATTTTCAACCCTACTTAAAAATATAGCACACCCATCTTGTGCCCCTCTTAGATCCTTCTCTAGGACCTTTGTTAAGTCTTTTTCAAGTTTAGTTGCCTTCCACCACCACCACCCCCCCCCAAAAAAAAAAAAAAAACCACCCACCCACACAACCAACTTCATTCACAATATGCATGTCTTGCTCCGACTTGAGTAAAGTTTTTTTTTTATTTTTTTTTTTACTAATTGTTGTGTTCGAGCTAGCTTCAATGCTTCATGCACCTCATTTCAAGGAATATTTATTACTTTCCATCATGACAGTTTTCGAATAACTCTGTCCACACAAAGATTTGGAACGTATGGAAAACTTCAGTCAAGTTCTATAAATTGGGAAAATTCAAATTAGCTTCGGCACTATTTGAAACTAAGCAACTTTCTCCGTTGTTAGACTTTTGATATATATATCTTTTTTGTGAATAATTTGGACACATGAAGTCCATCGATTTCGCCATGGAGCCCCTTAAATGCAAGGGAAAGTGTGAGATGATTTGTTAAATGTAAGAATATGAATGGACCAAATTAAAGTGTAATGAATCAAGGACAAACTCGAGCAATTTCGAATAGTACAAGGTTAAATTTGGATCTTTTTACTTTATAAATTGATAATATAAAAAGAAAATCTTTCACAATTAGAAAACTGTAATAAGTTACTTATAATCATTATCTTCTCATGTTACACGTTCTAATTATCTGCGTTTAGTTTCACTGTGATCTGACACAACACAAATACTCCTCACCTGGTCGAGTAACTCTTTCCCCAAATTTGTTAAGTATTGTACTTACTTTTTCTCAATATATACTTGAACCCTTTCAAGTTTCAAGTTGGAGTGATGAAATCTTCATTATATTTCCTTTTGTGGAGGTGGGGTATAGGCTATTTTTATATGTTTAATGTAGATGAGATAGTACTAGATTTGTAATTTGGTATGCCATCATATACATGATGAAAGAGTTGAAAACTTAGGTTAGTTTGTGTGGTGAAGGCAGCAAAAACTAGCACAGGCCCACCAACCGCCCCACTTGCTTAGTTTACACTATTACTTGTACAATAATTATTGGCCAAAGCAATCCTCTTCACCCCCCCCCCCCGCAACCAAACCCCGCCCCCTCGTCTCCGGAAAAAAAAAAAAACTAAAATAGGAGAAAAGGCTTTACAAAATGGTGGCACAAAGGTATACATTAGTTTTGGAAAAATTATTCAATGTTAAATCCAAACAAATGAATACATGATACATGTGTCTTGAATATAAATATTTATCATTTAATCATCATTAAATATCTAGATCAGTTAAAAAAATGAATTGGAATATTGATCTAGTTATCAGAGAAAGGAAAAGTTTTTTTTTTGTATTTTGGTGCGCAAGGCTTCATTCATAAATCTTTCAAGAGCTCGTTTGCGTTGTAAGCTAATAAAAAATAGCTGATAAGTATCAAGTGCTGACAAACACTTTTAGGTATTAAAGTTGATTTTATAAATAAGTACGTATGTGTTCGTAACAAACGTCCATTAGTGATATTGTCGCTTTAGGCTAAACAGTCATGACGGCTTTTAAAATGCGTCACTAAGAAGTAAGACGTACTTAATTACTTATATACCCAGCATCTCTCTTGTGTATTGCCGATGTGAGACTTTCCTCCTAAGTTGGGATGTCACATATTCAGATAAAGATGTTGAAATTGATAATAAAGAGTTAATGTGTTTGATAAAAAGATGTTGATAACCACTTTTTTCTATTAAAAATTACTAGAATGTTCCCAAAGTTATTTCCAAAAAATATAGATTTAAAAGTATTTTACATAAATCTATGTTTAGAAAGAGTATTTGGGATCATAAAAGATATTGAATAAAATGGTAAAATGGTTTGGTCGAATTAAAAGTGCTTATAAGCTGTAAAACAATAAGTTTGGGTGACCAACTTATGACCTATGGTTTGTACGCACTTTTGACGTTTGCCAAATGCATAAGTAAGCAAAAAAAAAAAAAAAAAAACACTTATAAACTAGTTTGATCATATTATAAGCTTAGCCAAACATGTATCTTCTCGTTTTAATTTGTATTCCCTCTGTCCCATAATAAGTGTCACCTTAGTCAAAAACACGCATATTAAGAAATCAGTAATGCAATGTGAAGTTTACCAAGTTACCCCTATATAATAAAAATAAATTACTTTTTCCTCTTGTTAGAGCATGCACAAGTAGTAAACCTTTTGACATCGGAAATCCAACAATACTAAGTTACTATGTGACTTTTTCAATCATTATTTAGATGTTACTTTAACTTAATCAGTTTTTGTCCAAGGGAAGAATTGGAAAAAAATTGCTAATTTTTTGTCTTGATTTTCTAAGATAACACTTATTATGGGATAAATTTTTTTGGCTAATGTGATACTTATTATTGGACGGAGGGAGTAATGTTTATGTTAAATTACTTTGTTTGGTGTAAGATCATGTGTGAATTCATAAGTCCTATTTTTATCATTTTCTATTCTCCCCATAGACAACTAGGATCCAGGAATGCCCCACAAAATATGTATGGTAAATCATGTAATTATTAACCATAATTATATTTGTATTTGATTAGCGCTTTCACTTTATTTTGGAAATTGGCGGCTGGAGAATAGTTCACATCAATACACTTCAACTTGAGTAGGATTTATAGCTGGGGACAATTTCTCATGCCTCTGATCTAAATTTACCAAAGACATAGTCACACAAATGATTGTGCCTTCTGTTAGCATTTATGAAACAACACATGAAATAAAAGAATAAAACACACATCTGGTCTTTTTAGATTTAAAAAAAAAAAAAAAATCAATTAGTCTTTCTAGATTTCAAAAATTATTTTTGTAGCTATTCTATAAATCATCTATTTTGGGTTTGCAACTTACAGCTTTAAAAAAAAGGTCAGATGTTTTTACGACCAATATATAATTCAAGTGATCACCACCCATATTTCTATCCCAGAATAAAGTGTTAAAAGCATAAAGATATGGTCAAATGTTTTCTTGATCAATTGTCATTCTGAATATGATGTAAACTAGGGTATAGTGTAAAATTAACCCATGAAAATAACACCCACCCAATCCGTTACATAAGTTTGATTAGGTTAATAATTCGTTCATTTATGAACTCGGTTTATCTTGACCCGTCCATCAAAAAGTTGGACTAATTGACCTATGGGAAATCATGTTAAAAATGTTGTAGTGATTTTTTAGGTTTGATATGTTATATTAGCTATATTAAAAGAGAAGTTTCTTTTTAATTTGTTAGTTTTATTTGTTAAATAAATAAATTATAAAAAAACAAAAAACACTAAAAATTGGTAAGAGTTGGCAGGATAGGGCGATGACTCATTATTTAGCTCATCTTGACCCAACCAATCTCAGCAACTGTTGGACAAAGTTGAACAATGATCTGTCCGTTGATCCAAAGCATTTTTACTCGCACAAATTCAACTCGAACCGCACGTTTGTTCCCTTAAATGTAAAACTCGAGGAGGTAGTATTCCATACATGTTTAAGGAAAAAGTACTTAGGAGCCATAGCTCAAAAAAATATTGCTACGTACGTGACATCCATCTGTGGTAAAATACTACAAAGCACAAAAATCTAGTAAGAAAAGCTTGTCAACATGTTCACATTTCATGTTTCCTTAATTCCTTAGTTCATATTTGGTTATGTAAATCTTGAACTTGATTAGTCTATTGCTAATCAACTTTTTTGTTTGCGTTTGTTTTTGGTTGGATTCTAATCAATGGTAAGTGACCAAAAGAAGCATCTACTTGACTAAAAAATATGTCACCTCCTTATGAACCTTTCAAGCAAGTAAAGGGTCAAAGAAGCACATTAGAATTAATACAGATAGCTAAAGAAATTAAACAAGTAAATTAGTTATAAATAGAAGGTCCACAGTGAGAGAGATATGCAACCAATAGTATCTATAGTGGGGCAACAGTTGGATATTTACGTTTTAAGGTTTGAACATGCCATGGATTTCAGGAAAATTAAACATAATTATGTGGGACATGTTTTTTTGCCAGACTCTTGTCTTTTCCCCCATTTACTATGAAAGTTTAGTCTATTTTTTGGTAGGCAAAATCATATACTCCCTCCGGATTAAAAAAAGAGTCCACTTAGCTATTTACACATTCCTTAAAAAGATACTAACTTCTAAATAAAAATAGGTAATTTGACTAAACTACCCTTAATTAAATAGACATTGAAATTTGATCATATAACACTTAATAGGTGCAAATATAGAAAAATAAGGTTAATTCTTTTTTGATTTGGTAAGTGAATTTTTTTTTTTGATAAAAAAAAAGACTTAGTGAACTCCTTTTTTTGATCTGGAGGGAGTATTAGTTTCTGATTTTCTAATCATTCTCCTAATAATTTTATTTTTACCCCTTCTCTCTTTGCTCTAGAAGCTTTTCCACTCCATTATTATATCTCGCCTGACATTCTTGAAAGTTATGCACTGTCCACTTTTCTATATATAAATAAGTGCCGCGGAGGGACAAACACAGCAGTCTCTCCTTATACTCACTGCTTCATGAATTGTACTTGTATTAAATTTTTATATCATGAGCTATATAATTTATACAGTATGCACTTTAAATTTTAATTCTCTAACACATATATTTTCTCCGTGTACTTTTATTTATTCACTTTTGACTTTTCGTGTTCTAGCTGAATATTTATTTTCTTCTCATGTATAGATATATGCAGTTTAACTTTAATTCTCCTACACAAATTTATTTTCTCCATGCACTTTAATTTGTTCACTTTTAACTTTTCACATTCTTTGAGAATTAATAAATCCCACATGCATGGATATATGCCATAGTACTGAAAAATAATAAGTGCCATGAAGGGACGAACACAGCAGTCCCTCTTTGTACCCACTGCTTCACGAATTGTACCCGCATTAAATTCTTGTACCATAACTATATAATTTGTACACTTTATCCAACTATTTTTATATCCCATGTAGACATGTGTCATAGTACTTAATATTTAAATTCTCTTCTCATGTAAAGACGTATGCACTTTAAATTTAATTCTCCGACACATTTATTTCTTCCGTGCACTTTTACTTGTTCACTTTTGACTTTTCGTGTTCTAGTTAATATTTATTCTCTTCTTACGTATAGACATATGCAGTTCAATTTTAATTCTTCTACACAAATTTATTTCCTCCATACACTTTAATTTGTTCACTTTTGACTGTTCACATTCTTTGAAAATTAATAAATCCCACGTAGATATATGTCATAGTACTGAATATTTATTCTCTTCTCATGTATACACGTGTGCACTTCTATTTTAATTCTCCGACACATATTTATTTCCCCCGTGTACTTTTACTTGTTCATTTTGACTTTTCACGTTATTTAAGAATTGATAAATGAAATACTCCTTCCGTCCCATATTACTTGGTCACATTACTATACTTGAATTTTCACGTTCTTTAAGAATTAATAAAAATGCAGTACTCCCTTTGTTCATATTAACGTAGACATGTGTCATAGTACTTAATATTTAATTCCCTTCTCATGTATAGACGTATGCACTTTAAATTTAATTCTCCGACACATTTATTTCCTCCGTGCACTTTTACTTATTCACTTTTGGTTTTCGTGTTCTAGCTAAATATTTATTCTCTTCTCATGTATAGACATATGCAATTCAATTTTAATTCTCCTACACAAATTTATTTCCTCCGTGCACTTTAATTTGTTCATTTTTTACTTTTCACATTCTTTGAAAATTAATAAATCTTAGGTGGATATATGTCATAGTACTGAATATTTATTCTCTTTTCATGTATACACGTGTGTACTTCTATTTTAATTCTCCGACACATATTTATTTCCTCCGTGCACTTTTACTTGTTCATTTTTTACTTTTCACGTTATTTAAGAATTAATAAATGAAGTACTCCTTCCGTCCCATATTACTTGGCCACATTACTATACTTGACTTTTTACGTTCTTTAAGAATTAATAAAAATGAAGTACTCCCTTCGTCCATATTACTTGGCCACATCACTAAAAATATATATCTATTTTTCTATTCTATATTTATCTTCTTTTCTATTTCTATTATCCCCGTTTTCCTTCTTTGTCAATACTTTAAACGTAAAGTTATTTTAATGCTCCTACACGTAACTTGTTCACTTTTGACTTTTCACGTTCTTTGAAAATTAATAAATCAAGTATATATTTTATCATAATATCCATATTTATTGGTATGTAGTCTCAATAGCCTCAGAAAATGATTTGAAAATGAATAATTAATGTGAAGGGTAAAATAAGAAGAATAATTTTTTTTCCTTGATATGTTAATATCGACAAGTAAAAGTAAAGGGAGGGAGTGACATTTCTCCCCGTTTTCCTTCATTGTCAATACTTTACTTATTTACTCTCCTTTGCAGACTCTGATTATTGTTTCTTTACATTTATAAAATGTATTACTTTATATTTTCATTTCAGAATTAAATTTGGTGATTAATGATATAACATATATCTTTCTAATTTTGATTTCTTTGTAACAATTAATATAAAAAATTATAATATATTTTTTAATTAATTTAATAAAAATACTTTAATCCAATATATACAACAAAATGGTTTTTATGTTTGGATCTGAATAATTACTTAATTGAAATGGATATCAACCTGTCGGTATACATATAAAATATTAAAGAATTTAAAAGAAAAAGTTTAGAATCAAAATATTAATTTTCCCTCATATTCTTACTAATTTTCTTTTACATCAATGAACAACTTTCATTGTCATGATAATGATAAAAAAAGTCCGACTCTTTCCATCTCAAAGACTTTTAATTACAACTAAAGTGATGGTACATAAAATACATTTTGTATATATAATAACAATTAGAATGTTTTTAAAAGTTATTTTCAAAATACAAACCTTAAAGACTGGCTAATTAAAGTGAATAGATATGTTCGGTCTGTGCATCGCACGGGCATGTATTGCTAGTAATTACCATATTTATGAAAATTTTCATTATCACAATTGTCTTCATTATTGTTTGGCTTGTAGGATGTAGGAAAATGGAGCATATGAGGGATATATAGGAAGGGAAAGGGAAGGAAAGAATTTCTCCCTCTGTGTCCCACCAGTAATTTTTGCTGGTTATTTTTTTTTTATTGAGATAGTTATTAAGTAAATGACTAGTTTCTTTCTTTCTTTTTTTTTTTTTTTTTTTTCAATTTATGGATTTTGTATACCACGATTTAAAGGTCCTATTTTAGCAAACTGAAAATCTTATGAGAAAAAATTAGACCACAATCTAAAATTTTATAGATGTTAGATAAAAATATCCCAAAGGCTATATCTATACAACTTTTAAAAATAGTTCTTAAATTTAAATGGTTGAACATTTGCATAAATCATTCTTGTCCCGCTAAGCGAATTTGAACAGAAGTGCAAATATTCTCTCTATTTTTTTTTTATTTTTTTTTTAATAAAAATGTAGTGTACGGGTCAATTTATAAGTGCCTCAACTAATTCACACATACCTGTCATCTTTCAATATAATACATGTACTGACTTTGCCCGCAAAGGCTTAGATATATAATGAAAAGAAATCCCCTAAGTATTTTTCGCCAGCGTTAAAATTCAAACCATGGTCTTCAAATGGTCTATTATTTTTCAACTTCATTAATTTATATGCGACACACTTTAGTGCATAATATTATTCTATTTTAATGAAACCTAGTAATATAAGTCAAAAAAAAAAAAAAAATCTCCCTCTCTATTTCTCCTATATATCCGTCTTTAAACTTGCATGCCTTGCCTTTTCTTTTCTTCTGTTGCTCCACAACAAAATGTTAAGGTGATAAAAAGGATTGATCATTATAATCTGGCTGATGAATTTGACTTCTATCAAGGGTAATTAGTGCAATTATTCATATCTGTTATTTATGTCATAAATATGTTCGAATCATTAAGTTCCTCAATGTAAAAGGTGAAAATGTTTCTGGAGGAGTCAAAATTGAAGTTTATAGGTTTAGGATTTTAGCCCTTTTAAGTTATTGAATGCTAAATTAATAATTTATACATATTAAATAATTTTCTTAAAGTAAATGCAGAATTTAAACCAAAATTATTGAATTCAGCTAAACCTGTTCTTTTTTCTTTAGCTCCGGCCTAGGTCTTATTTGCACCATATGTATGGAGTACAGATTATTAGCAAAAAGAAAAGAAAAAGTTCTATGTTATTTTAATAATTTGTGAGTTGTTTCAAATAGATTTATCTGTCGTTTTATATACTGGCCATGATGATGACTATAAATTTTTGCCACTAATTTATGGGTCCTTTTCAAGATGACATGATTAATAATAATCCACCATGCATTTATTAATCAAAATCTAAGTAAGAGGAAAAGGTAGTCAATTTGTGGTTTGTTGGAAAAGAAATATGTACTTACTCATATATAATTATGTTAAGAAAATGTCAAAAAAAAAAGAACAAGATGAGGAGAGGTCGGTAGATATGATATAAGATTGCAATGATAATCTCAGATAGTACTTAACATCCATTGGTAGGAGACTTGGGTCCATTCTTTTTGTCTCTTTCGGTTCTGCTATATATGGAACCTTTTCTTTATTATTTCTATTATATATAAATGCCTTAAGAGGATTAACACAGCATTAAATACTTGTACTAAAAGCTAAATAAATTATACACTTTAACACAATAATGAATACTTGTACCAAAAGTTATATAAATTGTACACTTTAATCAACTACTTCTTTATCCCACGTGGACTTATGTCATAATACTGAATATTTATTCTCTTCTCATGTACTCCCTCCGTTAACTTTTACTTGTTCACTTTAGACTTTTCACGCTGTTTAAGAAATAATAAATAAAGTGCATAATTTATCAATGTACCCATATTAATTAGTGCATATTTTTATTAGATTTGAAAAATGATTGAAGTGAGTAATTAATAATGTGGGTAAAACAGAAAAATATAAATTATCTTATCTTGATATGCTAAAAGTGACAAATAAAAGTGAAAATTTATTTTTGGAATACTAGACAAGTAAAAGTGAACGGAGGGAGTATACACGTATGCACTTCAATTTTAATTATCTGACACATTTATTTTTGGAATAGTGGACAAGTAAAAGTGAACGGAGGGAGTATACACATATACACTTCAATTTTAATTCTCCGACACATTTATTTTCTCCGTGTACTTTTACTTGTTTACTTTTGACTTTTCACGTTCTTTGAGAATTAATAAATGAAGTACTCCCTCCGTCCCATATTACTTTGCCACATTACTAAAATATATGTCCAAATTATTTATTCATTTACAAAACCAAAATAAAATTAATTAAATCTTTCTCATCTTACCCTCTCCGTCCCATATTACTTGGCTACTGAATATTTATTTTCTCCTCATGTATACACATATGTACTTCAATTTTAATTCTCCGACATATTATTTCCTCCCTGCACTTTTACTTGTTCACTTTTGACTTTTCACGTTCTTTAAGAATTAATAAATGAAGTACTCCTTCCGTCCCATATTATTTGGCCACATTACTAAACTACTTTTTTATCCCACGTGGACATATGTCATGATACTGAATATTTATTCTCTTCTCATGTATACACATATGCACTTCAATTTTAATTATCCGACACATATTTATTTCCTCCGTGCACTTTTACTTGTTCACTTTTGACTTTTCACGTTCTTTAATAATTAATAAATGAAGTACTCCCTTGGTCCCATATTACTTGGCCACATTACTAAAATTATATGTCAAAATTACATGTTCACTTACAAAACCAAGATAAAATTAATTAAATCTTAATTTTGATTTCTTTGTAACAATTCTTTTTATCTATGATTGTTAATATAAAAAATTATAATGTAACTAATTTACTCCTTATTAACATATTTTTTAATTAATTCAATAAAAATATTTTATTAGTTTTGCTTTTAAAAAACCAATATATACAACAATGACTCTTATGTTTGGATCTGAACGGTTAGTTAATTGAGATGGATATCAACATGTCGGTATACATATAAGATATTAAAGAATTTAAAAGGAAAAATCTAGAATCAAAATATTAATTTCCCCTCATATTCTTACTAATTTTCTTTTTCACATCGATGAATAACTTTCATTGTCATGACAATGAGAAAAAGTCCGACTCTTTCCATCTCAAAGACTTAATTCCATCATTTTTTACCTATAACTAAAGTGATGGTACATAAAATACATTTTGTATATGTTGCTATATTTAATAAAAATTAGAATGTTTTAAAAGTTATTTACAAAATACAAACCTTAAAGACTGGATAATTAAAGTGACGGAGTTTAAAAAATAAATATAGACTTTTGAATCTTGTGATTCTAAATTAAAAATGTGTATAATATAATAAAATATCCTTTGAATCTTGTGATTATAAGCTTGACACGTAGGATATTTGAATTGTCAACTTACTAAATATAAAAAGAGGCGGACATAACTAAAATAAAACAAATTTTAACAACAATTGAGAAATTAAGGGGAAAAATAAGAGGAAAAGAAACAAAATATGGAGACTCACTAAGGAGAATCACGGTATCCTTTGCAAAATATACAAACGATAAAGATTAGCTAAAGTGAGTAACCAAATTAATCACGTTGGGCGCCGTGCATCGCACGGGCATACTTTGCTAGTTCATATATTAAGGTAGTTAAATTAAATTATCCACTAAAAAATCAGAGTTTTTTTTTCAACAAAAATTCAGAGTTCGTCTTTCATCAAAATGAATAGATTTATGATCTCTAATTACTAGAAGTTGCGGATTTTCCACGGAGGTCTCTGTTGGAATACTGTCGATAATCAGAGATATTCCACAGTTTTTTTGAAAACAAATTTTGATGAGCATATTTTTCACGAATTTGGTCGAGAAGTGAAGATAATATACCATATCGGTGACGGACGAGACCTCTGAAATCTTTATAATGCTTGGAAAATCCTTCTTCCTTTGAGTTAGCTTTTGAGGTGTGAATTAGGTCCAATGATGTATTTTAAATAAATAGCGGGTGTCAAATACCACAACACACTACTTTTTAAAAAAAAATTATATTGGGTATATCTATTAACATAAATACATGTATTTTAAAAGTTTTTTACTATGTGTGTGTGTATTAGTTTAAATTGAAGATGGGTATATATATTAACATGAATACATGTATTTTAAAAGTTCTTTACCATGTGTGTGTATATTAGTTTAAATTGAAGACAGTCCAGGCGCATCAGCTGCATTTTCATTTTGAAATAGTAGATTCTGTCCCACCATTTTAAAAGGATGAAGTATCAAGAGATTGTATTTCTCAAGTAAATTATTATTTTTGGTCCGGATTTTTTTTTGAAAAAGTTAAATGATATGTAAAAATAAATTTTGGGTTAAAGTTTTTTTCTCACAGGTGGTCGATACTCTCCTTGAGGTCCGACAAAATTCGGATTCACGCTGGGAAATTTCACATTAGGGGGTAAAGTGCTCCCTAAATAGGCGATTTCATAACTAAGACTCGAACCCGAATTTCATGTTAAGAATGAAGGAATACTTATCACTTGACCACACACTTGTTCTTGATTTCTAAGATTAGCTTTCTTGTACTAGGTTTACATTTTCTTCTTTGTAAGTTCAGAAATTAAGGCATTTGAGTTTTCACTTCCTCAAGGTAAGAGTTAATTGAAGTGCAAGCTAATTATTGGTGGATGGCTTAAGGATAAGTGGCTAGCCGACCATTACCCATTAGTAATTGATTAAGACATTTAGGAAAAAGCGGCACCTTGTCATTTTCTCAGTTAGTGCTTAATACAGTTAGGCAATTATCCATTACCGTAATCAAGTAATTAGTCTAACAAATATCTAATTCCAACTAGCTTAATTAACTATTGGACCAAAGTGATAACAGTATATATTTTATACTTTGTTGTGAATAAAAATATGAAAATTGATAAATAAAAAGCATCATGTATGATACATTTCATCTATTTCTCTTCTTAAGGAAAGAAATCTAATCCAACTATCCACGAATACTACTAATTAATTGACAGAAGCTTAGGTGATATATTAAACTTGAGGGAGCTGATAATGCCATTTTTATATTCGATAGGTGGCATTTGGACTAGAAATTAAAACAGGTCCATTTTTAGTGTTTTTTGAATCTATCTATTATCAAATTATCATATTAACGTTCAGTATATAAATCTACCTATTATTATTATTATTATTATTATTATTATTATTATTATTATTTCATCTAATTGTGCAAGTAATTATTTACAACATTAGTGCATATTGTATCAAGTTTTTTAATTTGAGAACAATTGAATACAACACCTAAGCATCATGAGATCTCAAATTCAATTTCCAGTAGATGTAAAAACACTAAGTGATTTTTTTCTATCCGTTCAAGTCTTGACGGATAAAGTTATTCGATAATTATGTTGGTGAAAGGTAGCAGGTGCCTGTAAAATTAGTCGAGGTACTCCTAAGCACCCAAACACTACCGTTATTGAAAAACAATACAAGACCTAAGCACAAATCCTGCGCCACTAGTAACCTTGAACAGAAGGCAAGGGTGCATCTAGAAGATATGACCCTTTGAAAATTTATGGTATTGTGTTCCTTAGATTTGGTATTGGCTCCCATGCTTGGCTTACAATTTTTTCTAATTAATCTCTCTTGAATTTTCTATTTGTGTGGCCTTGATTTCATCTTTGTGTGGCCTTGATTTCATCTGATCTTATTTTATCATTCTTTAAATATGCCAGTTTTGAGATCTTCTCTTTTACTGTACTCAAGGCCTACAAACTAAAGGGCACCCGTGAAAATAGGATTAGAAAAACTCAGATTTAAATTGAGAAATATGTGTGAACCACAAGTTCACTCTTCAGAAATAAAATATGTAAAAAAGTGCTAAAAAGTGACTTTATTTCTGTGTTTTCTCACTCTTATATGTCATTTTTGGTTGGAAGATGAGTTTATATACGTAAACCCGAGGCTTTTTTATTTTGTAGAATGAGCTATTTCCCTTCTATTTGTGGTAAGAAATGTTCAAGTAAGCAAACGTGTGAGTATTTCAGGAGCTTATTTATCGCTTAAACACGTAATTAAGGGCATTGTGATTTATTTTCTAAGAAAATAAAAGTTGGAACAGAAAATTACTTATTTTACTGGATTCGAATATATTATTTATACTTACTTAATGAAACATTGGACACCTAAAAATCCATGTTAAGTTAATCACTTAATTTTAATAAGTAACATACATGGAAATTGAGGCTAAATTACGGCTAACTCCAACCACTAATTACAAAATTATTTATCCCACACATGATTAATTAGCTTCATGACTTGACAGCGTGGATTATCCACGTGGCTTCCAGGTGTGCCAATTATCTAAGGGCGGCGCACCAAACGGACAAAAAACTGGATTCTGGGTATATAGAGGAATAACACAAAAATGCTCTTTTTGTAGTAATTGTTCTATATCTAAAATTGACTCGCCATCTAACTGATTTTCAAATTCATGTTTGATAAGCCAATTAAGGAAATAAAATATCCTTATGGTAAAGTAATCTATTTTAAGGATTAAACTTGAAATATCTGTTAAGGTAGAAGAATTCTGAATATTCCACCACATCCTTTGGCAATTATTTTCTTAATACTCAACACAATGTCCTTTCCAGTTTCTAGCTTGAGACAAAAATTTCCCTTCATACAAGTTACTGTTGATGAAAATTGTCAGTTTATTTATAAACTGAGTTAATGGTAATGAAAACATACATAAATTATTATCTTTTTGTTAATTTCATAGCTCAATTATCCATTGTTTCGTTTACCAAAGATCGGGGTGCGCTTCAATTACACTCAAATTCATTACCTTTGAAAGAAGTTTTCAACTAAATTAAAGTAATACCTCATTAAAGAAATGAGCTACGAATAGGCAAGACAAGATTAATTTGATCTAAAAATATAAAGGAAAAGGGAAAGAATTATAGTGGAAAGTCTTAGAGCATAATATAACGGTGGCGTGAAAAATTTGTTGTCACGCCGTCCAAATAAACCTTTCATCTAATCTGTCAACCCCACGCGTAATCATCAACAAACCAGAACCCCCCACTACCCCACCCCCCTCGTAACAAATTCGATCTGCTCTTAGATTACATTTCGTTATCTAGCTTGTTACATATATTAATAGAAGGGATTATACTATCAAGTCAATTTAATTGGTTGTAGTAAGTTATTTTTCTATTTTTTAGATTATTATATCTGATTTGCTATCAGATCTATTTATTATTGTGAGTAAACTAATTAATTTGATATTGTAAGTCTATTCATTAATAATGAATATAACTTAAATCAATAAAAGATATTAATATAGGTTATATAAACTTAGTATTAAATCTGCAACGGACCAAGTTGGTTGAGCAGGAGATTCCCAAATAGGAGGTCGCAGGTACGAAATCCCTCACATGCTTTCTCGGCTGAGCTCATCGTACATAACTTGCCTAGTGCGATTTACCTCTCTAGTGTGGTTTGCGAGCTATTGCACCAAGCAGGGTTTACCGAAAGCGCACATGAATGGTACATAGCAGTTGCAGATTCCCTAATTTACAATTTTTTAAAAAAACTAGTATTAATTATAAGTCTTTTTTCACGATCGATTTCGTTTAATATTTTACGATATGAAATGTTAATCGACACTGTTATCAAATCATCGTTTAAGACCTATCAAAAAAACCTCTGTTATTGTATAAATAATTTGATTGTGTAAATATTTTTTACACAATTAGTGCAAAAAACTTAAAAACTACACATAGAAGTTTTTTTATTTCTCCTTTATGACCAAATGCTGAAAACCTACATTCCGTCAAAATCATAAAATTCATTCCTTTTTGTGTGTACCTGCTTATCACATACTACTAGTTAAGCTAAAGTCTCTCTCTATATATTTGTATATCTTTCTCAACAACAACATTTCAACCAACACCTGATTTATCCACTCATTCTAATAGCCCTCTCCTTTCTCCTATTAAGTCTCTCCTATTCCCCAAACTTCATTTCACTCATTCTTTCAAGAATATAATTTTGTTTCTCCCCTCTTCCTCATTCTTTGTCTCTAATTTCTCAGCTATAGCAAACTGCTAAAGGCTTTAATTTTCTGGTTAGTATATGTCACCTCTCTCTCTTTAATTACTATTCTTTTCTTGATGCCCATGAACTCATTTAGATGGATATATTTCATGTGTTATTACTAATTATAATGATAAAAGATGAAAGTAAGGTCAACATTGCAAATTATTCCTTCAAGGTTCTTCCTTTGATTTTCTTTCTCTGTGTGACACTACTACACTTACAAAGATACACTTTCAGGATTGAAAAAAGTGTTTAAGTTATATGTACTGCAAGATTAATTTTTTATACTATCAGATTAACTAAAGAATATCTACAAGTAAGTGTTTTTAAAATGTGATTTCTGTAATCTTGAAAATAAGAGCTGTTTTTACGGAACATACAACAAGTAAAGGTGATCTGATGGTGTATAATTTCTTACGTTACAGTATATACAGCTTATAATATACTCCTGGAAGAAAAGGCAATTGATTGATCTTTCTTGAATGTTATAACTCAAAGGTCATGAAGTGAAAGTGGTATTGAGATTGGATGTATAAGGTGTGTGTGAAAAGGGTTTTTTCCTGAAGGGATCATGTGTTATTGAGTGGAATGCACTCAAAGCAATCATTTCAACAATTTTTGCTTATATATTTACTAGTCTCCAGATATACAAAGTAATATTTTAATTAAAGAAATATAATTTATGTTGGTAATAATTAAACTTCAAATAAGTATATTTTCAATATATAAAAGCAAAACTTTCATTTCACTGCTTTATTTTCTTAACTTTCATTTTGATGAAATTATTTACTTTAAATAAAATCTGGAGCCATAATTTGAAATATATGAGTTTCGAATCCTAATTTTTTAATTTATTTAGTTCTAAATTAATAATTTATACAAATTTAATGAACTTTTAAGACAAATACAGAATTTGAACCAAAGTGCTACCGAATCTGACCAAATCGGTTGCTGACCCTCTAATTCCACCCTACTTCAAAATCATTTTGTGTTTAAAAGATTAATTTTAGTTAACCAAACAAGAAATTTTTAAGATAATCCGATCTTAACTGATAATATTGTCTTCATTTTCAACATTATATGGCATCATTTAATAATTTTTAAAACTATCTAAAAATCATTTTTGTACTAATCTTGGTAAATACATACGAGCTCATTAAAGTATAAATATAAAGTAGAAAAAATGCTTACATACGAGTAAAAGAATTTTCAAAAATTCTTAAATTTCATAATACAAATATAAAGTAAAAGAAATGCTTACATGTAAAAATCTATAATAAGCAATAAATGAAAAAGAAGAAAACAAAGAGCAAAAAGAAGCAAGAATATCTAGTGAAGAAAAATGACTATTTTTTAGGTTAATAGATAAGATCAATAGAAGAAAGCAACAAGGAAAATAAAGTGCAGTGGATGGGGCTATTCCACCCTAAATCAGGGGTCTTGGGTTTGAGTCTGAGTATAAAAAAATCCTTGGTAGGGAGCGCTTCCCCCGATTGGGCCCTATGCGACGCGAATCTAAATTAGACGAGCTCTAATGCAGGTACAGGATACCGAATAGAAAATAGGTAAATAAGGTAGAATGTTCGATAGCTTTTAAAAAGTAAAAGTAAATCATAAGAACAAAAAATAAATTTAACTTTAAAAAATAAGATCAGAACCTAAAAATAATTAATTGAAAAGTTTGATATTTTTTGAAAAAGTTTTGTGAGCACTGCAAAAGACGCTCGTATATAATAGTAATATCTTGGAATACATAACATATTTTACTTTTATTACACAAAGTCAACGTTTTCGGCTGCTTTTTCTGTTGCCTAGCTAGCTGAATGATATTACATGCAACTAAGGCTATTGGCTTATTGATCATTTCTTGTGGACTTCCATGTTTTCTTGTTTCTGTACGTAGTATGAATGGTGGTCTGCACTTACTGCAAATTACCCACAAAAAACTAAAGGTAGAAAAAAAATAATAATTTAAGAGTGACAAATATATTGATAACATAAATATTTTTATATTACAGTGTATTTTAACTTGGCTACACCAAGTTACTTACATTATTTTCCAGATTGCCAATCTCACTAATACATTATGAACATTTATCTTTTATGATCTTTAAGATAGATATGATAGTTTGAAATTTTATAACTCTACGAAGTTAAACTTTATTAAAACAATTGTTTAAATGGGATCCCTCAACCCTATGAGTGCGGTCGAGGGTCTCATTTGATGAGCTTTCTGCCTTTCACAATTAAGGTGGATGGTTCAAATACGATAAATAATGTAGCATTACTTTAATTTGCTCTATTGACTCACCTCCCATGCCGTAATAAGAAAATTAGAAAGAAAAAAAAAAAAAACTTGTTATTCCTCCGCCCCAAGTAAAAACCAAAAGCATATGCCTCTTGATCATGGCTTGTGCTCACGAATGGTTTTGAATGAATGGAATGATGAGAAATCAAGAAGACAAGAAGTGTAACATTCACTCTTTTGTGCTATATTCAGCGTCACACTATTGAGACTTGAGAGGATAGTCTTTTTTATTTTTTATTTTATAATCAAAGTTGCTTTTTGACGTTTACTAAATAAGCAAAAGGAGCTAGCATAATAAATTATTATCCAACAGCATATATAGTAGCTAGCCCTTGAGAATTACTCACACCCTATCCACATCTTAGTTCTTTTCTTAACTCTCTATTGATCTTACTTTTTCTTTTTCTTTAGAATAAAATTGAAGAAGATCAAGAATGGAGATGGATTCATGTGTACCTCCAGGTTTTAGATTTCATCCAACAGAGGAGGAACTTGTTGGATATTATCTCAAGAGAAAGATTAACTCCCTCAAGATTGACCTTGATGTAATCACTGATATTGATCTCTACAGAATTGAGCCATGGGACATCGAAGGTACAATTAATCCTTTGCCCCCCCCCCCCCCCCCTTTTTTTTTTATATCCAAAAAAAAAAAAAAAAAAAAAAAAAAAAAAAAAAGCTCCTCATTGCCAGGTAAGCTATTTATTTTCTCAAGGGAATATCCACCCATTTATTAGCGTTGAGCTGAGTCAACTCAAAGATATTCTGAAATTGATGTGATATTAAGAAAAACTCACAAATAATCAATATTGATCAGCTCATGTAATTGAAATATATTCACTTTGATACTTCAGCATATTGACTATTTTTCAAACACTGCACATGGCTGAAAAGTGGCCAGTGAACATTATTTCTACCTCATCCGCTTTTGGCTAAGCCCGCACGATCTTTTTCAAAATATCTCACATCATTTAAGACATCTCTAAACGTTATATGTAACTTTTTTTCCTTTTTATCTACCAATGTGTGACTTTGTTAGTACATCCAACAATTATAGAATAACATTCGTAATAACCTTATCATATACATATGAGCTAGAGTGAAAATTGATACTTTTGACTAGCGGATTATCGTCTGTGAAATTCAATTTTAAATCTTATATATTGACGGGTAGCTAATAAAATCAAAATCTTGGAAGTTTCATACATTGTCATGATTTCTAACATAGTTGTTTTCTTTTTAAAAATTGTCACTTCGTACAGATAGGTGTAAACTGGGATATGAAGAACAAAACGAGTGGTATTTTTTCAGCCACAAAGACAGGAAATATCCTACCGGAACAAGGACAAATCGAGCCACAACTGCTGGATTCTGGAAGGCAACAGGCAGAGATAAGGCAGTGTTATCAAAGGAGAAAATAATAGGAATGAGGAAAACCTTAGTTTTCTATAAAGGAAGAGCTCCAAATGGAAGGAAAACTGATTGGATAATGCATGAATATAGGCTCCAATCTTCTGAACATGGTCCTCCTCAGGTGAGCCTTGTTCATCTCCTTTTTTGTTTTCTTTTTTAAATAACCGTAGTGTCGAGATCGGCCACGTATTTCAACTAATTAATACGATGAGGTATCATATATCTTTCACAAATACAGATACCAAATAAGTATGTACACCAAAACTTAGACATATAGAAAAAATCACCTCTAGTATTTTTTACCTCTACTGAAATTTAAACCCGAGAGACCTGCCTTATTGTGTATTTCATGAATTACACATTGACATTTTAAATAATATCTGCATAATCAGCCTCTCTAAGGTAACTATATACGAATTTCTATAATAGACACTAAACTGATAATTTGATAAAAATGCTAACTTGCAAATAGTTAAATAACACTAAAAGTTTCTTAAAAAATATTCACTATCAGATCTATATAACTTACATGTTTCATGAAGAGTTTAAATTGTAGACATTTGAAGTGCTCACTGCCCACATTTTCTTTAAAAAGGTCATGTCTTTGAGTGCAGTGAAAGACGTGATGCAATCATGTAACTTTACCATACTTTTCGAATTAAAAAAAGGAGGAAAGAAGTCAATACTTGGGAAACAAGTAGATAACTCCACTAATTGGTTCATAAACTTGTCCAAGACCTGCTTACTGCTAAATCATGTGAAGCCTTATCAAAACTACGATTCGGGAATAATTGATTAAACAAAACTTCCAAAACAAAATAAAATATTTGTTTTGATAATGACTACAACTTCAAGTTGTATTTGAAATTTTCATGGCCAAACGCTGATTTTCAAATAAAGAGAAAAAAACTTTCGGAAAAAAGTAAAAAATTCTCATAGCCAAAAGGGTCCTTAATTAATAAGTATCACCCCCTCTGTTCAAATTTAGGTGATTTGAGTCGGCACAAAGTTATAAAAAGAAATTCTTAAAATTTGTGGTTTAAATTATAATTTAACAGTTGTATGATCATAAATTTTTTGAAACTTGTAGCCCTAAACATGACACAACATTTGTTTGGTTATAAAAACTTCTTATTAAGGGTAAATTGGAAGTGCAAAATTAACTGATTCGGAATATTTAGAAACATGTCATTCTTTTTTAAACGGATTATAAATAAAAGTATCACATAAATTGGAACGGAGAAAGTATTTATTTTTACCCTTATTAATTAGCTAGCTAACTAAATTGAAAATTTATCTTATTTACAGGAAGAAGGATGGGTGGTATGCAGGGCATTCAAGAAACCAACTCCAAACAAGCAGCCAAGTTTAGAAGCATGGCAAAATGCTTACTACATTAGAGGAACTAACCCCACTTATAGACCTTCATCACTATCAGAGATCACAGGTCCAATGCATCATCAGCCTCTCAATATTAATGCATTCAACCAAACAACAAATTTCCATCAATTATTCAATCCATTTCATGATGATCCTCAAAATATGATCATTAACAATTCAAGCCAAAATTTCTTTGAGAATCAACTAGTTGAACTCCCACAGCTTGATAGCCCTACCATTTCAACAAGTTTGTGTACAAAAGATAATAAAAGCCTCGGTGAACAGAGTTACACAACCAATTACAATGAAGATGATCGCGAAGAAGAGAAGCATAGTAATGGGATTAATAATAGCCAAATTTATGGTGATTGGAAGAACTTTGACACGTTGATTGAGCCACATTCTCATATAAGCCATTTGCTTGAGTGCTTCCCAGATTTATAACTTCCAAGAAGATGGTATATATTATGAAAATCTTTTAACAATAATAGATTTAATTTTTTGGTTTCTAGTAAAGAACAGCGTCAAGGAAAAAGAAAAAATTGTGGAAGCGGAAAAAATGCAGCTGCAAGGCATATGGCCTTATTAGAATTCAAAAATTGTTCATCTTTCATTTAACTGTTTTATGATGTTAACTGTGAATTGATGTTATTATGTATCTACTGATCAAAGGAGCTTCTTTTTATTTATTTATTTATTTATTTATTTATTTATTTATTTATTTATTCTGTTATTATGTTATTCTATTTCCTTGGACTATTTTAATTTCATCATAAAACGATTTTTAATATAAGTACGTTTGGCTGACCTGTTTATAATAAAACTTAATTAGATAACTCGTATCCACAAGTTCAGATATTATAGAAAATTATAGGCAATCACATTTTCTCAGGTAAATCATTAGCCAACATGGTTTTATACGTACGTCAATGTGTCGGGATCTACAAAGAGTAGGTATAGATTTCTAAAGTTGTGATATATATATATTATATATTTTTGCTAACTGAACGATGCATTAATTAGAGAGTTGAAAGTAAAAAAGTCATTATAGTACGGGGTAAATAAAAAAGATGTTACCCCTAAATTGTCTTTGTTTAACCGAAGCATAATAAAAAGAGAGCATATTTGGCCAACTCATGTGCTGCGCTATTGGCTTCACGGAATATGTGATGTATCTCCGGGCTCGCCATTGCTTCCAGCAGGAACCTGCAGTCGTTTAGAAGATTTGTGTAAGTAAAGGACTTGTGTTCATTGAGTTCCAATCCCTTTAAAAGGGTTTGTGTTTCCTGATATAGAGCTGAGTGCATGGCATCTGATATGCGTTTAGAATCCCTCCTTAATAGAAATGTAGAAGATAAAATTGTGAGAAGAAATTTCTGTGTATTGATATTGCGTACTGTACCCGTATTTATACAACTTTCATGTATAAAAATTAAATAACAAATAAAATGAGTATTTACACTTGTCCTACTATTATTGCTTCTATGTCTAACAAAATAACTACTTAAATTCTAAGAGCCTGTTTGGATGGGCTTATTTTAAACAGCTTATAAGCTGCAAACAACTTATAAGCTAAAAAATGACTTTAAGCTAGCCAGCCAAACACTCAAAAAAGATGAAAAAAACTTATAAGCAACTTATAAGTCAATCCAAACGGGCTCTAAAATGTGCACTGCACATGATTTATTCCAGCTGTTTGTTATTGATCTGTACGGCTGTGATTCATTCCAGCTGTCTTGATATCAACGGTCTTGATTGTGCTACATTTCTTTTTTCTTCTTTCATGTGTATCATCAGTCAACAGGTCAAAATCCCTAATTTCCTCTTTTTCAGACAAGAACTTTGTTTTCTCCGAACTTACATCTGAGTACTTCAACTTCGTTTCTTCTTTTCTTCTCTATATATCAGCTTCATATTCTTGTATATCTTCTGCCTTTTCTTCTTTACTACTCTGTATATCAGCTTCATACTCTTGTATATCTTCTGCATCTCTTTGTTTGATATTTCGATTATTACATACACCAATACTCCTTTCATCTTCCATCTGAGTCCCTGATGATTCTTCCTGCTTGGTGTGTCAATTGTAGGCTCCATCTGTGTTTAATTTGTAGAAGTTGGTAGCTAGGTGGTTTGGCCCAGGCTATCTCAACAGCTGTGAGGTGCTGGTTTTCGTTACTGATAGAAGTGTTTGAGAAGGGGCCTCAGGTGGTAGAATTCAAGTCCCTGATGACACACTTTTATGTAGTTGATTGGGATGGCAGTATGATTGAAGGTGTTGTAGCTCCTATTTGTCAATATCAACCAGAGCGCTACAGGAGTTATGAATTCTAGTGGGATAGTGAGGTTGTGATCAGCTTATAAGCAGTAAAAGCCCTTTCACGTCTTACTGGAAAAAAAAAAAATGTTCCGTATATTAGGCCTACATACTCCATTTGTTCCAAAAAAAAAAAAAACTCTATTTGTTCCAAGGAACCGATTTAATTGTCTGACGTTGCTTGTGCAATTAAAGTTGACTTGTCAAAATTAAACTTCAGACATTTATGCTGCACTTTAAACTCAAAATTAGATGAAAGATGTATATATCCACTCTACATATAAGTTATGCTTATATCATTATATTGGAATAAAGGATTCATCTCCGGTGATTTTTGACGAACAGAAGGAAACAACAATGGAGGAAATTGAGAATTCTCAGACAATAAACAAGGTTCGATAACAACCTATGTTGTGTAGTCGGTGAAGAAGTAAATGGGCTTCATATGACAGATTGGGCCAAACATTCAGAGAAGAGTTTTTGGGCCAAGACGAGAAACAATTTCAAGCCAAATGCTCACAAATCTCATTTTTTTGCGCGGATATATATATACTTCTTTGGGGTGGTCTTTACTTTTAACATTAAAATCCCCTCAAAATGTGCTTTATATTTTTTAAATTATTTTTAAAAAAATATATATTTTTAAAAATTATTTTTTTTTTAAAAAAAATCATTTTTTTTTTTTAAATTAATATTTTTTTTGCTCAAAAACTTGCTGTAAAAGTCAATAAATGTTTTGCAAGGCAAAAAGTTTGCCTTTAGGTATGGAAAGTTTAAAAATGTATGAAAAATGTATATCGGTTCATAGGTTAAAAAATTCCTCAAAAAATTGTGTGTATGAAAACAAATGAAATTTGTCTTCTCCTTATAAACCTCATTTCGGTATAAAGTTCATGTTATTTAGTTATGCAACTACAATAACATTGTATACAACTTTGATATGCCACATAAAATAATCGCTCAAATTTTTGTGTAAAATGTGTATATCTTGCTCAAGGATTTTTTTTTGTATGAAGAACGTATGAAATGGTTCGAAGGCTTAAACATTACGCTCAAAATTTTATGCAAGAATAGTAAAATGACTACCTCGAATATTCACATTTTTTGTATATAAAGTTCATATTAGGTTTCGGAAAAATTAATACAACTAAATAACATTGTAACAATTTTCATACAATATTCAAGGCTTAAAATATTTTCGCTCAAAATCGAATCGAAAATTATATTAAAAATTTCGCTCACACACATACATATTTCATTTTTTCATACGATATTCGGGAATAAAAATTTAAAAATTTTTATTCGGAGCCAAAAAAAAAAATTTAAAATTTTTAAAAATATATATAAAAATCGTTTTTAAAAAATAAAAATAATTTTTAAAAAAAGTATTTTTTTATAAAAAATATATATATTTTTCCTGGACATAAAAAAACGAAAAATATATGAAAATCTATGTTATCATAATATATCGCAAGGTCACAAATTGAAACCATAATATATACGTAGTTTTGATCTTCTTTTTGTCCCTCAAATTCACTATTTGGCCTTGCTAAACAAAGTGTATATCCCGTACCACAACCGCGTCACTAATTGAATTTTTTGCAGGCAAGGCCTTGGGAAAAGTTTATCTTATGCGACAGTTTCTGAAACTTATCCCGATTTTCCATCACATTATGCCTTAAACCGATAACGACGGACCTTTTCTTGCGATTTTTTTTTTACCCCCGAACGATAAGATTAAAGACTACGTAAGCATTCATTTGAACAAATCTCGTGCTGTATCGAAAATCACGAACGTTTTGGTAAGCTCACCGATATTTTTTAAGAATACCAATTTTTTTCTTTTTTTGAATTTTTAATCATTAAAATTAATTTTAACAAAAATCTATTTTAAAATCTATTTAAATAATTAAAAAAAAATCCGAAAAAACCCATGGTACCACATCCTAATTGATAGCCCACTTCACCGCCTTATCTTTTTCCATTGCCTCCCTACGAAACGTTGGACCTCTCTCCGATAAGATAAGCTCCATTTGAACCCCCTCGTGCCAAATCGCACCTCCACCGCTTTTAAACAGAGTTTTTTTTTTTTTTTTTTAATTTTTAATCATTAAAAATTAATTTTAACAAAAATGCTATTTAAATAGATTTTGAAGCCCACTTCCGCCCCCACTGGCCGGCGCCTCCTCTCCTCCTCCGCCGCGCTCCCTCCACCGCCTTTTTTTTTTTTTTAATTTTTAATCATTAAAAATTAATTTTAACAAAAAAAATGATTTAAATAGGGCTATCGGAGAGGATGGGTTGGGTTTTTCAATTTTTTTTAATTATTTAAATACATTTTAAAATAGAGTTTTTGTTAAAATTAATTTTTAATGATTAAAAATTTTAAAAAAGAAAGAGGCGGCGGCGGCGGAGGCAGCGGCGGCAGTGGCGGTGGCGAGGTGGGCTATCGGAGAGGATGGGTTGGGTTTTTCATTTTTTTTAATTATTTAAATAGATTTTAAACTAGAGTTTTTGTTAAAATTAATTGTTGTTGTTGACATGGCTTATTTAAAAAAAAAAAAAAAAAAACAGGGAACATGACATGGCTCCATGTCACTGGTCTATTTTTTCATGTCACAGCAAGTGAGCTTCACGCGTGTGCCACCGGCACGAGGGGTTCAAATGACACATTTTATCTTATGTTCGGAGGTTCGAGATGGTCAACATTTCGGTTAGTGTCAGATGGAAAATCGGGGCGAGAGTTCGAAGTCCATCCATGACTTCAACCAATTTATTAATTATGCCATATATGTCATTATTCGAAAATATAGTACGTAATCAGTCAGCTAGCTAAACTTTTTTTACATTGAAAGACTCTGAATTAAGCTATCCGGGTACTCTTGGATTTGTATTTGTATCAGGCTTTAACTATTTTTTTTAAAAAAATTATATATTAATTGAAAGATTAGGAATTTGTGTTTACAAGTTATGTTGTCCAACTTCAATATACGGTATTACCAAATACCGTACCGAACCGAAGTTTGATTTACCGTACCGATTACCGAACCGAAGTTTGAAAGTTCGGTATTTGGTATCTACTTTCAACTACCGTTTACCGAACCCAAACTTTACAAATACCGAACCGAATACCAAATGCCCACCCCTAGCTGAAGCCCCCGGCAAATGATAGACACAAACAACTGTCACAATATACACCTGTACATACTCTAGAGGTTTCCATGTATTTGCATTTTTGTATTTTTCTTTTTTCTTTAAAGAATAGTTAGTTACATAGGGAACCAATACAGAATAGACAAGTGTAAAAATTAGTTAGAATTAGATTATTTTCTTTTGTTATATATACATCACCGTATACAGAGGAATATGTAAAGTAGGGAACCAATACAGAATAGACAAGTGTACAAATTAGTTAGAATTAGATTATTTTCTTTTGTTATATATACATCACTGTATTGAGAGGAATATACAAAGAAAATTCAGCATACAATCTTCTTCTATATATATTTATCCTTTACATTATACGTGACACGAGGAAGAAGCAAAAATGAAAGCCCTTCAAGCAATTTAACAAACACCTAAAATGCGTGTACCAATCAAGTAAAGCCCAGCGAAGAACATACTTTGAGTTGTAGAACTTATCATCTTTTTCTTCTGCGGGTTAATTTCTACTATTGGTGTCTGAAATCAACGAGAGAGAGAAAGCCGCTGGCAGAGAAACTTATTTTTTTTTTCTACGTTTTTAAGAGGCAATATTTAGAGCAATGGGCGAGGAAACGAGCTTAAACTGAAAAGAGGAGTGCATATATCAATGTACTTAATTTTCATTGGCTAACTTTTTCTTTTTCTTTTTTGCAATAATTTTTCTTTAATGATTTTCTTCTTATCAGATTGAAAAATATTGATCTTTGCTCATCCTCCCATTTTGCTAGCATATGGTTCTGCTATTATAGAAAACACTATAACAAAAAACTCTTAGCAATACTTCTAAACATTCTATTAATCCTCTTCGCTACTCCACTTTATATTATACATTTTATATTACGAGTTTGTGCAATCTAGGAACTCCCGGAAACTAAAAGCTTCCTCTTTCAGTTTGTTGAGAAATTTTGTGTTCTGAGATGAAGTTTCTCAATGGAACAATAGATATGACTGGTATATTGTGTTGATGAGGTTTTAGTATAAACTGGTAGCAAAAAATAAGTACATTTCCATTTTACAACTTATTGACATACTACTGTTACAATTATTCCAGGTTTATAGTAGATGATGGCCGTAGCTTAATTTTTCAAAAACCAAATAAAGCAAGAACAAGATTCTGTTTGCTGAAGTGAAATTCAGTTAATTTCCATGAGGCAGAAGGCGAACAGGAAGACCGTGCGTTGGCACAGGAGAAGCATGGAACACAATCTTCTCATCTGGAATGTCCTTTTCAAGCTTAAATCTTTTCACCACATTGTGCATGAATACTAGTACTTCCAGTCGGGCATACTCTTTCCCGGGGCACATACGGGGTCCTCCACCAAAGGGTACAAACGTGAAAGGTGCAGGACCACTTCCCTCAAATCTTGAAGGATCAAACTTTTCAGGATCAGAGAAGTACTTGGGATTCTTATGCGTCGAGTGAACTGACCAAAATGTCTGTAAAGAATAATAAAAACATGTCAATTTCATACACCATTTTGTAGAAATGCAGCTAGCTTAGCAGAATAAAAGTTCTACCTTCCACCCTTTTGGAATTGTGAAACCTGCATATGTAAAATCAGTGACTGTTTCCCTGAAAGATCCTTGAGCTGGTGGAGTTAGCCTCAGTGATTCACGAGCTGCATTCCAGGAATACTTCATCTTCTCAATGTCCTCCCAAGTTAGCAACTCCTCTGCTCCTTTTGACTTTGCAATTGCCATTTGCTCTGTCGTGAAATAACCATTTGTCATGTGAATATATTGGACTTATAATTATGAATGAGCATATAATGTTTAGATTTTTCTCCCTTGGATTGTTTACCTTTGTAAACTTCATCATAGACGTGGGGAAGTTCAGCGAGGTACTTCAAAACACTGGTGACTGCACTACTAGTGGTCTCAAAGCTTGCCACAAGCATTCCTATGATGTTGTTCGAAATCTCCATTTCACTCATCGACTTTCCAGCTTCATCAGTAACAAGTAACATTTTTGACAACAAGTCTCTGCCTTCTGTCTCTTGATTCTCCATAAGTTCCTTTCTCCTCTGTGTAATGATCCTCATAAGTTCATCTCTCACCAATTTCCCGCCTTTAATAGCGCGATTATAAGCTGTTCCGGGCAAATCAATAGGCATGGAGAACATCCCATTTGTAACAAGTGTAAAAGGATCAGCCAACCTCTTTATTTCCTCAGGATCTACCAGACTCATGAACAGTCGACATGCCAAATCAAATGTGTACTTCTTTGATAAAGGGAAAACCTTGACTACTCCACTAGGAACCCAATTTTCGTCTAGATGTTCACGCGCCATGGCATCCATAACTGGAATGTATTGTTTTAGAGCCTCAGGCTTAAGAATATCATGGAGAAAACTCCGTTTTAAAGCTGATACTTCTTTCAATGAACTCTCCACAAATTCAGGGAAAAGCAAAGCCTTTTTCATGGATTGCGGCCACCATGAGGTGAGAAGTTTGTTCTCACTTGAGAACAAGAACTTATTCCCTTGTGCACCACAAAAGAATGCCATTTTCTCTCCCATGATTGATGTTCGGAACACTTCAGGTGAGTACTTTTCCATTCGGTCTTTGATGAATTTCTGAGGGCCTAAAAAGGCAAACTCCATATTTTCTCCTAACAATGGCCATCCAGGAGTTCCTGGTGGAAGTTTTTTGCCATTCGAATCGCGTTTACGGAGGAAGAAGATGAAAGAGAGAGATAGAGGAAAGAATAGTAGAGCTAATAGGTAGGGAACCATGGCTTCCATTTTTTTCTTTTTCTACTAACAATGAAAGAAAGAATTTTGTTTTCTGTCTGTCTTGAAAAAGTGAGTGTAGAGTGCACATATATATGTATGAAAAGATTGGAAGTGAAGGGCTTAAGCTAATTGGTCTATAGAGGTAGCAAGACAATGACGACAATAAGACAACTTGAAGGATATAGCTTACTATGAGAATTGAAGGAAATCTTGAAATAGTTGAATGGAATTCTAAAGTTTGTGCTGTACATAAACAAGACAATTTATTCTCTACTTTGTCATTTTCTATGCTTCAGAGATATTTGATACCAATATTTATTTTTAAAATGGCAAAGGTGGAAATATACCCCTTAATTTTGCAATTTAGAGCATATATACCCCTTATTAAAAAGTGATACATATATACCCCTGCCGTTAAATGGTGCAAATATACCCCTATCGTTACACAAATGGTGCAAATATACCTTTTTGTTGCCAGAATTTTTTAAAAAAATCATTTAGCTTATCTTTTAATTAAGAAAATGTCACGTGGCTTTAAGAAAATAAGTCTACTCATTTTTTTTAGTAGACTAATTTTTTTAAAGCCACGAGGCAATTTTTTTTCTAGTGGGTTGTCTTGTTCGTTTAAAAAAAAAATATCTCCTTGGCTTTAAAAAGAAATAAGTCTACCTATCTTTTTAAAATGAACCAGACTCGACCTACAAAGAAAATAATTATCACGTGACTTTAAAAAAATAAGTCTACTAAAATAAAATAGGTATACTTACTTTTTTAAAGCCTTGTGGTATTTATTTAATTTAAAAAAAAGCTAAATGATTTTTTTCTTTTTAAATCTGTCAGCAAAAAGGGTATATTTGCACCATTTATTTAACGACAGGGGAATATATGCACCACTTTTTTAATGAGGGATATATCTGCTCTAAATCACAATGCTGAGGGGTATATTTGCACCTTTCCCTTTTTAAAACCACTAGTTTAGCATACGTGCGTTGCACGTGTGTATCATGTTAAGCAATAAATAAATACATAAATTATTACAAAAAAATGACGTTAAAATAAATGTAACATTTATTTAATATACTGACGATAACTTAATTCAATATCCTATGGACATGTAAATATGATGAATTTCGTTGATTTTTGTAACTCGCCATTGTAAACATAAATACATTTACAAAACAATGAACAAAATAAAAGAAAACTTTTGCCAATTTTGGTCTTAGCAGTTACTACCAGTTGTGTCCTCTTCGGTATCTACATCAATGTCCCCAGTTCTTCCTCACTGTATAATCTGCGAAAAGACAAAAATACTACAACAATTCAATAAAAAGCATAACTAAGAACAAGGGTTTACCGTTAAAATATGCTGGATCCAAATCAAAGGCGATTCTTAAATCTCGAATACACCATTTAATATACTAAAAACAGGCTTGGAAGAAATTTTATGTTGACTGAAATAGTCGATCGAAGTACTCTTCTTACATGGAATCACTATCAGAAAATAAAATGTAATAATTCATCAATGTTTGCTTTCTAAATTTCTCTTGTTCTTCTCTTTGAAAGGCATGGAAAGGTACGATCTGAAGTTAGTATAGGGTTAGGAAATATTGAGCAAGTTAAGCTTGCTACAAGTACAATAGTTTTTCGAAGTTTTGACAAAAGTATGTCCGTAGTAGTGTGAAAGTTTTCCGAGTTGAGTAGCTTGGCTAGGAAGCCGACCCGTTTTGTAGGAAAAACTTTTATATCTATGATCTTTCAAATCGTCCGACTAACTTGACAAGCCATCCTTCGGGTTGTTGAAGTCGAGGTTGTAGCAAGCCGATCCTCGGGATGTTGAAGCCCATTCTACTATGTAAGAAAACTATTGTGCTTTGCCGATCGGCGTCTTGCTTCTTTGTTTCCCCCCCTGCACCCCGTGGTATCGAGCCGGTCCGTCTCTTTCGGAGATAGGAGCGATTTAGTAAAAATATGTCGAGTCGTTACCGTCTGCGTCCAACCACTTGTAAGTCCTTAGCAAAAATAAATATGTCTCCCACTCTCTATAAAACCCTTTCTTGCAAATATGACTACCTTTATAAAGTTGATATCCTACCCGAGAAAACAAAGTGTCTCCCGCGACCTACCCACATAAACCCGTATTACCTTTTCTTAAAAAGACATATTCCGTGGTCACAAATCCGTTCCACAGTCCCGACCAAATCCCAAAGGAGCTAAAGAATATGTTGGTGCCTCAAAACTTGACCAACATCCTATTCTAGCAACTCAGGAGGAACAATTCATTACTCTGCGGATTCCAGATGATTTTCCTAGACAGTGGAAAAATCATGGTTTTATCCATATCCATTTTGGTACTGTTAGAATTGCGTTAACATATCACGGAAGAAAAGGCCAAGCAGTTGTGGCTCGCCTTGCCCTTCTTGATACCAGATATAATGAATACCAACATGCGAATTTGGGTACCACAGAAGTCACTCTAAATGCTGGGACGGTTTTTGTCACTATATTCCCAAATTTTAACATGTCCCTGTATGATCCATATCTAACAGAGGCTTTAAAACTCCAAGTCCAAATTCAAGGTGCTCCACAAGCTAAAGATGCTATTCAAGCTACTTTACATTACCAAATAGCTTGGCGAGTTCAAAATCATGCTATGGATCTGTCCCTTCCAAGTGGAGAAAATGCTTTGCTATTAAAAGTAGATGCCACCAACGGAACTACCATGTGCGCTAGTCAAAATTTCTATAGGGAAGAACTTATCTTCCGGATATGGGTCGCGTTATGAAAAGTGAGAGAACACATTTGAACTCTCCGATCCTACGAACCCACTTTTTCCAAAAAACCCGATAAAACGGTTGCATAAGCTTTGACGCTCTCGCCAAAAAATCCAACAAAACAACCTTCTCTTTCCCGATGTACCCAACCCACTTATAACCAGACCACCAGATGACCACACAAAACATTCTCTTACCATCTCCCAAATATCATGAGTGAACATGATTGGATAAAGCGATTCGATAATGAAGGTCATGATGTATGGTGGTTCAAATGTCCTTTCACGGGACAACGCACATGGGATATCTAATGTGGATCAAAGAATGTCTTGACGATGAAATTGAATGGGATGAACATCATACAAGAAGAGCCAAACCAAAGAAGAAAGGGAGAAACTCTGAAAAAGAGTTTCAAACAAGGTATGAAGAAGGAGATTCATCTATCGGTTCCCTGAGCCGCCCAGGAAAATATGAATTCCTTGTTTCGTACAAACCTCAAAAAGCGGCCACCACTCCCTAACCAAAATTTATATCACAAACCTTCAAACTCAAATAACTCAAACCCAAAAATACTTATGATGAACCCCTTAAGCTCCAGTCACACCCCAGAATTTCCTTCACAACAACCTTTTGAAAAAGATGGTGCAAGCCATGCCCCAAAAATTCCTAGGCAAAATGTTGTGCTGCCCACTGGAGAAAAGCCACCAACAAGTGAAGTAGAAGCAACAATCAATTGGTAATCCGAAAATGCCGTTTGTCAAAACAAAATGTTAACTAATATTAGCACTTCCATCAGAAATGTTGCTCACACATAGAACAAGATGATGAGCAGGGTGGAGACAATTGAGAAAAAAATGGAACAAGCATCTTCTCGTCGGGATCGATCAAAACCCTGGAATTGCGAATGACAAACATGCAGTATGAGATTTGTCCACCAAGCACTTCCCTTTTCCACTTCTTTAACCAACAACAAAAAGAAATGGCTGACCTTAAAGAAAAAATACAACAACTGAGATATGGTCACCTTGAATCGCAAAAAACACAAAACTGCCCATCAAAACCCATCTTTTTCCCCATGTCCTCACAAACATACTCACCACCAAAGCTTGACCATTCTTTCACGATGTTCCCATCCACAAAACAACACCCTATGTCTTTTACCCAAAAACAAAATGATGAACCTGAGTTTGACATTGCAAAAATGGTCTGGGAAAGGAAAGACTCTATGGCGGCCCAAAAGCAGTCCAAACGGAAGAAAGAGCTCGGGAAAGGTTCAAAAGAACCCGAGCTGGAAAACATGATGATCTCGGCCTAAAATATTCCTAACCTCTACGTGGCCCAACCCACAAATGATATAGAGAAGGATGATACCCTAGGATCCAGTGACCAAGATTCATATGATACTGATCCTACGGAAGAAAGCGTTGAGACAAGCGAAGATTCCTCAGTTAACTCTTCAGAAGAAGATAACCCACAAATATTCATGAATCAACCCAGAGAACCAGAAATCTCTGAAGTAGATGATGATCGTGACGGGATGACGGATGAGCCAAAGGCAGAAAGAAGGCCAGAACTAACAACCGTAAAATTCGTTGGGACTGGATTCCATACTTTCAGTCTGGATGATATCAAAGTATCAAAATAGCCCCAAAGGATA
Source organism: Lycium ferocissimum (assembly GCF_029784015.1). Lineage (NCBI taxonomy): Eukaryota > Viridiplantae > Streptophyta > Magnoliopsida > Solanales > Solanaceae > Lycium > Lycium ferocissimum. The sequence continues at coordinate 27,435,809 of NC_081345.1, read as the reverse complement.
CAGGATTTCTTCACTTGGATGGTGACAAAGAATCTTGTTGAACGGGAAAAGTTACATGATCCTGTCAGAATTCACTTCAAGGTTTTTCGAAATTCTCAGAGACTGGTGGAATTCACCTGGGACACAGGACAAAAATATGTTCCTCACATCCCAAGACTTTTCTTTCAACATCAAAATACTCCAAGAAGTATTTTGCGGAGATACCAGCCAAAGGCAAGAAAAACTAAGGAGACAGTTCTTCGAAATGAAATGCGTAGCATTTGACAGAGATGTCATCGATATCCATTTTTAGAAGATGGATAAAATGTTCTTTGAGTTAGGCGGAGAAGCTAGTCTCAAGCAAGCCTTTGTTTCATCACTTCCAAAGATGTTAGCAAGCCGGACCATGACGATCATTGAGGAGAAGTTTCAATCAATAACGATCCCACCGATCGGCTACATCAGGTAAGCAATATTTCTAGCATTGGATGATATCTGTAACACCCCGTATCGTTAGAGTTCTAGTGGAAAAAAGCAAGGTTTGAACGTTTTCCAACAATGATTGATAGGCCTATTTCGGGTAGCCAGAACTCCTTGATTAGTTGGGAATTTGGGAAATTACCCTCAATGAAAGTTGTAGTACGTAGAAATACCTTTCTAACGATATAAGGACCAGGCCAATCAGAGATCGGAGCAAGGAGATATGATCGTCTCAATATGGCTAATACTAAGGCACTTAAAATTCTATAGAATCGGTTAAGTTTTCGATACGTCTGCCTTCCAGTCAAATTTTGTGAAAATCTTTTTAGAATTTGAGGAAAATTAAAACATGAAAGTTTTAGCCCTTTGAAATATCTTTCCAACGGTATATTGTGGAGCCCAAATAGTGCTCTGTACAAGAAGTTATGTCCATTTTACCAAACACTATGCAGAACCGACACAGGTCCCTTGTGAGGGCGCGTGCGCTGGCCCCGCGTCGCGCACCGATCGCACAAAAACCCCCTCTCTGAATATTGACCTGCAGGGGGTCGTGCGCTGCATGTGCGTTGCTAGCTCATCGCATAACAGGTCCGGTTTCGGGTCAAAAATCGAAATTTCGCGTTTTAAGTTATATTTAAGCTCGGGGTTTAATTCCCTAACACCCCTAGTCACGAAAAATCACCCTAAAGTCAGAGGGAACAAGTCCCATGCCTCAAGAACCCTCCAAGGTAAGTTTTATCATGATTCTAGATTGAATTCAAGCCCTAATCCCTTTCTAACTTGAGTAAACCCTTCCAATCGATAGAGTTGTGAGTGGAACATTATTGTTGGGCGTGGAAACCTAGAACTCGAATTCAAGAGGATTGAACGTCAAAAAGGTAATGCTTCTACACTCTAATCATTCATAATAGTGAATTGATGAGTTCTTGGAAGAATAGTAAATGGGTTTAGTAAAGAGAATTACACGACCTATAGTAGGGTTTTGGATTGTTGACTTGGGATTGTTATAATGATATGGGTGATGGAGAATGATGTTAATTACACCTAATTAAGATTTTAGAATCACCTAGAAGTAATAGAATGGGAATTGGGTGAAGAAACACCATTAATGGAGATTGTGAAGCTTTATGCCCACTAAGTGTTTGATAAAATGCTTAGATGACCAAAGCATGAATATTATTGCTAATATAGAATCCCTTTGACTTGTATTGATATAGATCAAAGTTGAAAGGGTTGACGAACATTGTATTACGGTCAAAGGCTGGAATTAAGGTATGTGAGGCTAACTATCTACGTTAGGGAATGTTCATGATTCTCCCTACGCCTCATTCTTTATACTTGTCAGTAATTTGACTCAGAATACAGTTTAGCCCTAGTTTTATGATATGTTGTAGAACTGTTATCTTCTAGGGTTGCAGTTATAGAATTCGTTCATGGTTATCAATTTGAATATCATGAACTCAACACGTGATCTTTATAGACTTATGTATTGTTACCACATGAGTCTCAGTCTAGAAATTCAAGATGCTCGAAACACGATCGGTGTTTTCAATTCGATCCCGATGTCTATTTCAGTCAAAGATTGTTCATTGTTGTTATAGTCTCAGTCCTTATTAATTAACCATAATTAAACATATGTGATTTTTCCCAAGGGCACAAAGACAGTCTTGTGTATACGTATACGTGGCCGAGGCCATTAACTGGCGCACTACTAGGCCGAGGCCATAGCGTGCATTTATTATTGGGCCAAGGCCCCACATATACAAACACAGATAATACAGATGATTCGGATACGAGCAGGAGTATTCATGTCTCTACTTTGCTATTACGGCTATCGATTCGATTTTTTTATTTCAATTGCTTTACATACCAAGACAATTCAAAATGTGCCGATGTCCCTTTATTGCTTGGGGGCTTGCATCTCGCGATGCAGTAACGATATATGTTGATGACTCGGCTATTTAAGAGTGCACGTATCGCCCATCGAGCCCCAAATTCCTTCCGGCATTGTCACTATCCGCTATTTCGAGTTCCATAGACACCTCTATTATTCAAAGATCCTTAGAGGCTTCATAGAAACAGTTCAGACAGTCATATATTTGTTATGTTAGTCTTGTTGACAGTTATACTCAGTTGTTCAGTTGTTTTGGTTTAGCCATGTTGGCTACTTTCCGATATTTTCAGATTGTCTAAGTATTTCGATTATGATATTTCCGTCGACTTTTAGTTAATCAAGACGTGTTAGTTTTATTTTATAAGTTAGTTATGTTTTGGTATCACATGTTGATTCACCAACCCGCCTGGTTCGCTCGGTCACACGCAAGTGCACCGGCCGCCGTGTTACGTCCGTGCCCGTGTTCGGCCGTGAAAATATCCGCACAAAGAGATCTATTTTTGCCAGATCATACGAAACAATCCACCCTTGATAAAGCTTGCGGGAAGTCCGACTCCACCATCGGGTCAAGCTGTTCGTGCCATGCCCCTAGACGAAAAGGAAGATTCAAGCAAATGGCCAAGGCCTTCAAGAGAAAGATCGTAGTTCAGGAGGTGTTGACACCCAATTTTGTCCCGTCTTCCCAGAATATTCATTTGCGGTTCTAATATTTTTGGTACCCGTTAATATATAATTAATTAAAATGGGTCTTTATTTGAATTCAAAAGCGCAAATTGTTTCTTGCATCAGCTAAATTATTAGTCCAATTAACCACCATATTTTCGGATTAGCCCATAAAAGCCATTAATACTCAGCCCATTTATTTCCCTTCCAGCCCAAATTCATTTACCCGAAATACCCACGACCCAGCCCAAGACCTGGTCCATTAACTCAGCCGACCCGTTTTTCGTTTCAAAAGAAAGGGAACCCCTAGGGTTCCCATTTTTCTCCTCTTTCAGCTTCACGCCGCCTCCACCCCTTTCTCCCTCTTCCGCTCCTCTCTTTCCTCTCTCCTCACCTTCTCACTCAGCTTGGATGAGAATGGCAAAGTCACAGACCTCTTTCGCCTTCTCCAGATCATGCACGGTCGAATTGGGAAAAGAAAATTAATGCCCCTGTACTCCTTCATCAGTGTTCAACCGTTGAAAGAGATGGATTCTCGTCTTTTTCTTCGTGGTCTGTTGACAATCTGAAAGGTCCTTAATTGATTTTGTTCATTTGCGAAATGAAATCTCTTTCTGTCAGTCTCTTTTTCATCTTTTCGGGTACGAGTTTAATGGTTTTGTTTTCTTCTTGGTCTGTTTCTGATCGACAGAGAAAAAGCCCCCTTTACGTTTGATTTGGAAGTCTTTTCTTTGACCAGAAATCCCGCCCAAATCTTTGAACTCAGAATCCCTAATCTTCTTCCTATAAATAATCGTTTCTTCCAATCGATTGGGGGCAGTCTGGGAGCCGCCTCGAATTCCCCTAAGATATTATTTTTTTTTTCCGTAATTTCTCTTGATATTGTTTCAGAAATACTACACATTTTGATTCCCTTCTCGCTGTTTTTTGAATTCGAGCGCGAGCAAATTCGAAGGTTTATAGTGTTCGAGTGGATATCGAAAACCCGCACCCACTTCGCTGCACCCGAAGAAGGTAAAATTTCCTCCTTTTAGTTTAGTTTTAATAATTTTAATGATGTTCGTATGTTTGTATATGTGGGATTAGTTTGCTAGATTAATCATGAACTTAGCCTATCATTAGTCTTATAATAGAAGTCTGCTTCGATGTAGTCTACTATAGTGTCATTTGACTTCTTATGTGTTGGTCGAAATGTGCTGAGCGATTAGTTTGATTAGCATATATGGAGAACATATTTTACATCAACTGACTTCAACATACTTGTTTAGGTGCAGTAACAATGTAATCGGACAAATATATATGTATAAAGATTAACCGAGGTCGATTTGTTTAAAGCATGGTCTGTTCATGAATTGGTTAGTTCATATAAATTCAGATAGTAGAAAATGGCTAGGTTCAGTCCGTAGTTGGTTCTGAGTTTTACTTTAAATGTATGTTAGCTCAGCTTTGTCCGTTTGTGCGTAAATGTCCGAGTGCTATTTATCAGCTTAAGCATGTCAAAAAATGTAATGTTTTACTCTTGAGTGGATAATTTGATCCCCATTGTGTCGTTTGAGTAAATACTAGCACATTACTAGCAGTTCTAAGGCTGTGCGTGGCCATTACTTTCTATGTTTCAAGCTGGTTTGTATTCTTAATGTGTTTGTGGTTTATTCACATGTGTGCAATGTACTCTATTAATTGTTGAAAGCATGTTTAGCAAGATCAAATATCAGTTTTAAGTTGGATAAAGGCAGATGTTAATGTGCATTTTGATTGAACATCTAATATTGGGATTAGACGAAGTATGTTTTCTTGTATTGTATTTGCTCGATTTAAAAAAAAAAAAAATGAAGTTGCCCCTGTGTGTGTTTGCCTAAGATGGTTGATAAGAAATGTGGCTGCAAGGTTGAATATTCATTTGGAAGATCCTCAGATAGCTCAGTGTGTTCGAAGTACGCTGCCTGAATTTGTACATTAGAGTGAAAAGGGGTAGTGATGAAGACAGGCCTTTTCGCCTTCTAAAACTGCTTTATGAGTGCAACAACTGCTTATTTGGTTTATTCTCTTTTGAGTATAGAATTGATTTTAAATCTTTTGAATTAAGGACTGCGCTAACAGAATCAGGATTTTAAATATAATCAAGATTTGAGATGGTTTGTGTGATTAGATGCTGTCTAGGCTTTAATGAATGCTGGAACGACTATTCTCCGCTATGAATAAGCCTGTCTTTATTCATTAATATCCCTTAAGAGTATTATATGGATCAGTTTCCACTAATTACTGTTGTGCTATTGTAACTCTACTATTTTGGTGTAACAGAGGTCTTATACATCTCTTTGTAAGCACATACCATATAGTAAAAGTGTTGTAAAACTTTCCAAGTTGTGTGTCATTCCACTTAAGAATCTGAACAAAATTCAATAAATGTCTTGCCTTAGAAATGACTAATAAATTCTCTGATAACTTATTTCATTTGATGTTAACTGTTAGAATGTCACTGAAGATTAACATAAATCACTGCTTCTTTTCCCGTATTGATACTTTGCCTGCAATCTTGAGCCCCTCCCCTGAGTTTTTGAATCTGTTTCTTTGCCCTTATATGGATCTCCCTACGTCATTGGATTATTGCACTTTTTGCCTGATCCATTGGACAAAGCTTCGTTTCTTTTTTTTCTTTTATTTTTTTTATTTTTTGGGTACCGTGACCATTACTCCTGGACTCTCTGTTTGGCCGAGCTTTGTACATGCCTAATTATGATAAATATTGCACTGTTTGATTTCTGCCTGTGTTTGAGTGTTGCCCCGTTTTCTATGTGATAAGTATATAATGGCTGAATTGTGTATATAGGCGTGTGTTGCTGTATACCTTCATGAAAATACATTAATAGGGAGGTTAGGTTGGTCATTATGGATCAAGCTACCTGTTTTGAATTTGTATTTTTTTTTTATATTTAACCTTATCCATCGATTAGGTACTAATCCTTCTCCTTTCATTTTATGCATGACCACCGCATACGAGTCCGAGGGACCCGTTCCTCTTCCGCATTCGATGTTGGGCCAAAGCCCAATGGGATATTCTTATCGAGTCAATACCCACGTATCCACAAATGATTCTCGGGCCGAGGCCCGACAAAGAATGCAACAACGACTAGCCTAAAAAAAAATATAATTGGGTCAAAGTCCAACGGTAATGGATTTGCGAAGCTTTAAAGAATGGGTTGAACCCATTCAATTTTATTTATCCCTCCATTTTTATTTCTTTTATGCATTTAATTTGTATTGCATGACTAACATTTTGTTAATTTAGATAAACCGTAGTGAAATTATTAGGTTTAGTTTTAGTAGTGGGTAGTTAGTTTAAGGAAGACTAAAAATTAATTCCATAATTTTTATTCTCTTCTTTTTATGTTAAAATTATTTATAATGTCTAATATTTATTTTTTATTGGGAATAATGGATTTGCAAAATGGCATGACTATATATTTCAAGTAAAAGAAATCATATTTTACCATCATATACATTTCAAAACGTCACTAATACTTAAATATAAACTCTAGTATATTTTATAAATAACCCTTCAAGTTTGAATCAATCACGCATATTTTTTGCTAAGCATATTCAATAAGGAATAATAAAAGTAATAAAGAAAACTCACATTGGCTATTTTTATATATTTCGAAAATTAGTTAATATTTTGTCATTTGAGTTGTTTTAAATATTTATCAAAGTATTGCTTAAATCGGCATTTTCGCCTGCCTATATACAAACTACTATGTTTTGACAAATCTCATTTCATATAGCATTATTATCTATTCTCATTTAAAGTCTTAACAACCTTTATAAATCTTATTTTAAATAGTATTTAAAGACATCTTTTATGCAAAATTATTATTTTCTATAAGTTCTGTTTTTAAACAACATTGTTACATGTTTCTTTAAAACCTTAGCAATATTTGTAAGGCATTTTTAGCTTTAATTAATTAATCTAAGTTTGGCCGGATAACCGTAAGTTAACGGATCCTAAAGGATGCCTAACCCCTTCCCTTTAGGATAATATAGAACCCTTACCTAGAATCACCGGTTAAGCGGACTATTAACGAGAGATTGGTTTTACCTTAAGTTAATAATTAGGTGCCCTAATTCACCTTAAAATTAATTAGGTGGCGACTCCTTAAAATCAATCAATAGGAATCACCAATATGTTATACTCTAATTCTGACTCCGGTTAAAATGGGGTGTAACAGGAGGCGCACAAAATATTTCAGGAGAAGGAGCCAGGCAAGTCCCGAAAAAATGATAGATGCTTCATCTGCAACAAGATTGGGCATTATGTAAAAAATTGTCCCCAATCCAGAAGGTCGATCAAGCTTCATACTGAAATGAGAGACTACACTGGTATCCATCTGAGTGAAGATGATGATCTTGAATGCGTTTCTCTGTTCATTAGAGGACGAACCCACAGAAGACCATCTTTTCCATGGATGTGTACGAAGAATATAGCCGATGAATATTACCGTATTTCGGAACCGTAGGAAAGGCTCGAAGATATCAACAGCATCATGGTGATCCCGCGAGTCTGACTTTTAAAGTCTATCAATCCAAATGGGATAAACCAATCCGTGTTATTGCTTTTCATGGACACCGGAGCGGCATGTTCCGATGAACCCGGCCCGTCCTTCCTGAGGATCAATGGGTTCCACATTTCAAAGATTTCAACACTATTGGGACTGGAGTCCTAACCACCACAGTCATCACAATGCATCCAATCACAATTGAATTCTTCTCAGGGTTGAAGTTTCGAACTATGCTGATTAGATCAGATATCCCAGGAAATGATCTCATTGTCGGATTTGACATCTTCAGGCAACTCAAAGATCAGCTCCGGATTAAAGCCCATAGAATAACGTTCAAGAAACAATTCAAGCCATATACAGATGTTTTACGATTATTCCAAATATCGATGCCGAAATGACAAGGAGATAGAAAAACAAGTAGTGAGCATTCATAGAAAAACAATTAGTAGAAAGCGTTCATGTGCGGATTCTCACAAGGAGTTTAAGGAAAATGCAAAAGCCTTTATGGCTAAACGAAGAGTTTTTCATTAAACTCCCTTCAAGAAGAATGAAAGCATTAATCCAACGAAGGCAAGTCACTCCGCATGAATCCGCATCATCTTCGCCGTCAGGGAATGCGAAGAGCTCTTGGAGTTTGGACTTATCGACCCCTCTAATTCGCAATGGGCGTGTGAGGTGTTCTATGTCAATAAACGGGCGGAACAAACAAGAGGTAAACTCAAATTAGTCATAAACTATCAACCTCTTAACTATTTCCTCCAAGATGATGAATTCCCTATCCCAAATAAACTCACTCTTTTTTCACACTTAGCCAAAGCTAAATATTTTTCCAAGTTTGACCTTAAATCGGGGTTTTGGCAATTGGGAATACACCTAGAAGATAGACCAAAACGATGTGGTTTGTATACCTGATCATCACTTTCAATGAAAGGTCATGCCCTTTGGGTTGAAAACGGCACCCTCATTATTCCAAAAAGCCATGATAAAAGTATTTCAACCTATCCTCCATCCATCACTAGTCTACATTGATGAAATCTTACTCTTTAGTGATACTATGGAAGAACACCTCACTTTGCTGCAACAATTCCATGACCTAGTGAAGAAAAATGGAATCATGCTCCTACATAAAAAGATGATTCTTGCTAGAAAGGAAATTGATTTTCTGGGGATGCATTTTGTTCATGGAGCATATAGCCGAGGGCCACATATTTGTCAAGAACTGCTCAAATTCCCAGACACCAATTTTACGACGAAGCAGCTCCAACAATTTTTAGGTGTGATTAATTATGTTAGAGATTTTATCCCTAATGTCTCTACATACATTATTCCACTTACAAAAATGCTCAAGAAGAATGCCCTGTGCTCTGGGAAAGAACGAACATATAAGGCTTCAAAGAATAAAAGAAATCTCAAAAGAGATCAAAGCCCTCCATATTCCATCAAGCGGGAAAAAGATATTGGGGCAGTATGCAAGCGCAATGAATATTGAGTGCGGTACTTTAGGCGAAACAAACGGATGACGACGGAAAACATGCGGATATGCCGAAGGAAAGTTCAAAGATCTTTGGCTCGAACAACACTATCATTCCACATTCAAAGAAATTCTTCTTAGTAAAGAATGGGATTAAAAAGTTTAATTTCTTTTAATTCACCCACAGAGTTTCTTATCGAGATGGATATGAAGGCTTTCCCAAGATGATCCAAATAAATCCAAAGATTATCCCAAATCAAGATTCTCGGATGGGCACAATGGTTCTCCCCTTATAAATTCCAAGTAAAGCACGCAAAAGTGAAGGATAATATTCTAGCGGATTTCTATACGTGCCGATGAGTTTTCAAAGTGATTTCAAGCCAAGCTACGAGAAAAAGCTAACTAGCCAAATCTTCATGCTTCAAGCTCACTTTGAGCTAGTTCAATACGAATTAGTAGATCATACGCAATTCTTGACGAAGTTTGTGAACTGTTTGATCCATCCATCCTTACGGAAAGAAGGACTTTCTATGAGCTTCTAGTTTTCGGTAAAATATGGAGGATCCATCATTAAGCCATTCCTGAAGTCAATCAGTATCACCCATTTTGTCACATATTCATAGCGATGCACAACGATTTTCCACAGGAGCTATTATGGTTTTTCTGGTACTTATGTCACCAGTATTATATTTTCATGGAATTCAAGTGCGACATGTTCCGAAGTTTTGACATGATTGAACCTGCTCTCAAAAAGTTTCTGCAATGGTTCAAACCACGAAGATATTGGGTTCAATGTTTCAGGGAGACTCTATCAAAGAAAGGTGTTCATGTTATATCAACCGATAAAGATTATTGATGGGAAGGTCTATGCTCAACCAGATATTTCACTATGGTGGGAATTCCCCGTCTCTATCTTGTCCCTAGAGGACAGTGAAGCATAAAGAATTATTTTCCAGCAAAATAGGTGCATCCCAAAGGAGATATGGCCGAAAGAATGGGCTTGTTGGAATTTGATGACCATCGCCATTGGGAAAGGGTTCGAGGAAAGCGACGAAGGAATACCGAGTGCCGTATGAAATAATCGGGAGATGAAGTCATTCAACGGAGTATCCACAAAGATAAGGTTGAATTTTCCATCTCAAAATTCAACAAAAATGAACCCGAGAGATGACGGAGACCATCCAACGGAAATCTTTACTACACAAGTTCGAAAAAGAAGTACGGAAAACAAAGACAAATTCGACAAAAACATGGACCGGAATGGTGGATAGAGGAAGGATACACGACTCCGCCGTCGACGCCATCAAGCACCGCTCCGTCGATAAGGCCATGCGACGTGCTTACAAGAAAGACAAAAAAAAAAGCGGGACCCCACCACATCTTTGCGCATGGTTGTCATCTTGCTTGTTTTATTAGGGTTGTTAGGCCTATCTTATTAGGTTTGTTTTATTAGGCTGTCTTATTAGGCTTATTTTATTAGGCCCTTCACATGTCTAGCGGGGCCCGTGTGGCATGTAAGATAAGTCTTGTGGAAGCCTCCAACTCCTATAAATAGGAGGCTATGTAATAGTTAGAACGCAATCAAACAATTTCCCTGTAAATTTTTTGATATCAATAAAATGTTTGCTTTCTAAATTTCTCTTGTTCTTCTCTTTGAAAGGCATGGAAAGGCTGATCCTAAGTTAGTATAGGGTTAGGAAATATTGAGAAAGTTAAGCTTGCTACAAGTACAATATTTTTCGAAGCTGACGGTATGTCCGTAGTAGTGTGAATGTTTTTCGGTTCTGGAGTAGCTTTTAGGAAGCTACTCATTTTAGGAAAAGCTTTCATATCTATGATCTTTCAAACCGTCAGGCCCAACTTTCTGACAAGCCATCCTTTGGGTTGTTGAAGTCAAAGTTTGTGGCAAGCCGTCGCTCGGATGTGGTGCCTCCAGCCCTACTATGTAAGAAAACTATTGTGCTTGGGTCCGGCGGTCTTGCTACTGCTCATTCCCCGCCCTACACACACCCACGGTGAGAGAAGAATGAAATTGAATTATAAATTATAAACTAATTATGCTTACCTTCTCGAAGTTAGAGCGATAACAGCCAGGCGGAACATGTTAAAGCTTTAAGCTGACAAATATATCTTAAATAGAACTAACTGTACTTGATTGTTTTATAAAAGACTTTTGAGTAAACAGAAGTTGTAATCTCACTGTATTTTCTAACGACATGAATCCTTATGACGATTAACATGATTATACGTTGCCTAAATGTTAGTTGACTAATTAAAGTCCAAAAAGAATTCTAGTTCATCAATTTTTTTCTAAATTAGTTGAATTCAATGTCCTACTTATTGAGTGAGATTTAAAATATTACAATTATGTCCGGCATACTACTGCTTTATTAGATAAATATTTTAGCTTTCAAAGGACATAAGTCAATCAACATTTTGAAGATATTTTCATCGATTAACAATTAAGTTTTGAAATTAAAATGAATAATATTGTAAATGAAAATTAGTGATGATAATGACACTTCTGGTCTTTGAAAAATTAATTTTCTACTTCTACTTCTTTTCAAGCGAGAATTCATATAATTTGTCATTCTCCCAACAATAGAAAAGTTACTTCTATTATTACTCCTTTTTTTTTTTTTTTTTTTTTTTTTTTACACCTTAATTTTAAAAATAATAATTATAAAGGAAAATATGCTTTTTGCTACCTAAAAGGCTACCGATCATTGCAAAGAATCTCAAGCTGATTATATGTTTAAATCAATTTTAAAGTCATGAACTAAAATGACAAACATATGAGTACTAATATCTTCCCAAAGAATTCTTACTACGCTCAATTTGAATTGAAATCAAATTTATTGGTGATCGACTTAAATTCAAGTAGATATAAATTTTATAATTTACATGGAAAGTTTGTTAGAAAAGGACACGGACAAACAAGAAAAAACGATGGACTCATCCTAGTATAAGATTACCTAAGTGAGGCCTGCTAACGTCCAAATCTACTCCTCAAAGGGAAAGTGTACACGATCGTATGCAATATAATTTGCCTAACTATGAGTCGGAGCCGATCCCACAGGGAACAATATACTAGGCGATTTAAATAAGTAAGGAATTATCACCAACTACGCTAAGCCAAACACTTTTTCAATAGTTGATTCTTGTTTTAACAACTAACAAAGATAAAATTAACTAGAAAGCAGATAAAATGATCAATGGCCACAAGTATGGATAAAAAGGAAATTACGCTCAAGTAACGATCCAATGTATTTCACGATTTTACAACTATGAGTGAGTTTATGCTAATTAGCTAATGATCTCTAAAATCTCATCAAAAGTCTCTCGACCAAATCAATGAATTTCACTCTAAGCTTTCTCAAGCCTTAGAGTGTGATATTAAGCACAATCAATATAATCTTAAGTAACTTTCCTATCTCTAGCTCAAGTTATTAGATGGGTTTTAAAGCCCCAAATTCTTGTTAATTAATCTTTCCCAACTTCAATCTTCCTCTCTCGAGCTCAAATCGAAGTCAATGGGCGGGTCTTAGGGTTAGCTAATCCCTTAAAAAATATTAAAGAACAAGATTAATTAAAACAACATTAACTCACTTCATTAGCAATAAATATCATTCAATACATGAGCAAAACAAGAGTTTCATCCAAAATTTAATCATAGAATATTTTCAACAAGATTTAAGTAATGGAATGGAGCATTACACACTTAGATATTCAATACATAATAAGGAATTGAAGAAATGAGTAAAACAGTAAGAAATTTCTCATCTAAGTCTTCAAATCTTCTCTTCCAAAGTGTGAGTTTATGAACCCTAGTCTCCAAAACTTGTGTTGAAAATGGCCAAAGATGAAAAAAATTTCTCTCAAGTCAATATTCCCACATTAAAATATGACCAAAACAACCCCATATTTTCAGGTTTGCAAATCTGACCCGTTTTTGCACATTTAGCCACCTTTTTCGTTTTCTTCAATTTGGCCTCTTTTGACTTGTTTTCACTTGGTTTCATTTCTGATCACTTCTAAATCACATAAACCTGTAAAATAGAATTAAACGACATTAAATGCACTACTTTATCAATCAAACATAGAAAAAATCTAAGATTAAAGAAGAGATAAGTTGGTAAAATACCAACTTATCAAACGCTCAAACTTAAACCTTTGCTTGTCCTCAAGCAAATCAAAACTTACAATTCCCTTCAAAGGACTCAACTCAATAGTGCACCAATATTATATCAAGTAAAAAAGGTCCACTTTAAGCACAAAAACATGACTTTGATTGGTACCTACAATTAGAGTACCGTTTGAATGCCTATAAGCATATGCTAAAAAAAAATAAGTTGGGGTAGTCTAACTTATTTTTTTTGGCTTATAAGTCGTTAAGTCAGATAAGCTTTAGTCAAATGGGCTAATTATTTTTTTGAGCTTATTTTAAGCACAAAATGACTTTAAGCTGACCAGCCAAACACTCAAAAAAGCTGAAAACAGCTTTTAAGCAACTTATAAGCAACTTATAAGCCAATCCAAACGGGCTCTTAATCCAAAATATATGAATCACCAACTTCTCAAAAACTTTTTTTTTTTTTGAGCGTGCAAATACCAAACTAATCAAAGTAGCAATCAAGTCATGACACTATAGTTTCAAATTTTGCCTCTTTATCACAAAACAACATTCTTTTGTTCATTCCTCTCAATTGAAATATGGAACAAATTCACAACTCAAGTTCTCATGTGCCCTCACAATTAAGAGAGAATCCCAACTCACAAAATGCAATTTAAAACAAAAATGGGATATCAAATGGAAAGAATTAACTCTCTTCTCTCACAAAGATGTTCAAATGCACAAGTAGTACCATAAGCTTGCCCTTCATGTATTTCTCCACTATTGTAGACACACTTGGTTCAAAATCAATTAGGACTTAAAGGGTTGTAATGTAGGCTTTTGGTTAAGGTAGGGGCATAATTTGAAAATAGTGACTCAAAACCTCCCTAAGCACTACAATTTTCAACAATCAAAACACACTTCCTTTAAAACTTTTCCACCATTTTCTTCGTCTTTTCATTTCACCACCTAGTCTCCCCATTATTCACAACTCTTTATTCTTCCTTCATTTTTCTTCATTCTTTTTGTTGTTGTTTGTTCTTTTATTTATTATTTTTTATTTTTATTTTAAATTTCAAGGAAGACCACTATTTTTTTTTGTTCATTTTCACCTTTCAAGCAACTTTCACATCACACTTTACCAACCATCACCCCCAAACTTAGGCTTTTAGCCTACGTTTTCACTTTCAATGCACTTAAGGAGGTATGGTACCAAAAGATGGATTAATGAAGAACGGGGTAAAGCTTGTAACATGGTTGTCAAAGAAAAGGTTAAAGGCTCAAAAGGGGTTGACTAGGGAAAATATGTAAGGGTAGGAAATTTAAGGCACAAAAACGGTCCAAGGAAGGCCTAACATCATTTTTCAAACTAAATGTAGTCTAGGATTTCACCTTGAAACTCATTCCGAGCAAGTTCTAGACCACAAATAATGCAAAAGAACCCACAAAAACCTCACCACACATGGCACATGAAAACTCAAGTAGAATTTGTATCCAAGAACCAATTGAAACAAATGAACTCAAAAAGTCAATCACAGCCTAGAGAGACTAATTAGTGAAAGTAAGCCAAAAATTGAGTCTAAAAGTCACAACAAGAATCCTTACCACAATCGTTTTTCTTTTTTCAAAAATCAAGAATTGATATGCCAAGGTTTAAATGTGTTGGTACCAAGCAAGCCAAAAAGTCACATTCCAACACCATTTTTACTCCTAACTACCTAAAACTCACTTCTACACCTAACCTACAAGGCTTATTTCCCTTAAGAAAGTGCCCAACTATCTATCATAGGGACAAGCCGACTCAAAACTACCTAAAAATACCGGGTTCAAAAGACATTATCATCCTCGAAAAAGAACCACGGCAAAGAAAAGCCAAGAATATTGCTAATACACGACAAAACATGGGAGAAAAAAATTCTAGGCGATTTAAACAAGTAAGGAATTATCACCAACTACGCTAAGCCAAACACTTTTTCAATATTTAATTTTTGTTTTAACAACTAACAAAGATAAAATTAACTAGAAAGCGGGTAAAATGATCAATGACCACAAGTTTGGATACAAAGAAAATTACGCTCAAGTAACGATCCAATGTATTTCACGATTTTACAACTATGAGTGAGTTTATGCTAATTAGATAATGATCTCTAAAATCTCATCAAAAGTCTCTCGACCAAGTTAATGAATTTCACACTAAGCTTTCAAGCCCAGAGTGTGATGTTAAGCACAATCAATATAATCTCAAGTAACTTTCCTATCTCTAGCTCAAGTTATTAGATGGGTTTTAAAAGCCCCAAATTCTTGTTAATTAATCTTTCCCAACTTCAATCTTCCTCTCGAGCTCAAATCGAAGTCAATGGGCGGGTCTTAAGGTTAGCTAATCCCTTAAAAAATATTAAAGAACAAGATTAATTAAAACAACATTAACTCACTTCATTAGCAATAAAAATCATTCAATACATGAGCAAAACAAGAGTTTCATCCAAACTTTAATCATAGAATATTTCCATAAACAAGATTTAAGTAATGGAATGAGGTACTACACACTTAGATATTCAATACATAACAAGGAATTGAAGAGATGAGTAAAAGAGTAAGAAATTTCTCATCTAAGTCTTCAAATCTTCTCTTCCAAAGTGTGAGTTTATGAACCCCAGTCTCCAAAACTTGTGTTGAAAATGGCCAAAGATGAAAATAATTTCTCTCAAGTCAATATTCCCACATTAAAATATGACCAAGACAGCCCCATATTTTCAGGTTTGCAAATCTGACCCGTTTTTGCACATTTAGCTACTTTTTTCGTTTTCTTCAATTTGGCCTCTTTTGACTTGTTTTCACTTGGTTTCTTTTCCAATCACTTCTAAATCACATAAACATGTAAAATAGAAGTAAACGACATTAAATGCACTACTTTATCAATCAAACATAATAAAAATCTAAGATTAAAGAAAAGATAAGTTGGTAAAATACCAACTTATCATGGCCCCAACCATCCATATCATAGGGGGAGAAGGACTGTTACCTTTCTCAAAGGAAAAAAAAAAAAAAAAAAAAAGGAATCATAGTGGGAGAAAATATATGATTTTCTTAATGTAATTAGACGTCTCATTATGAAATAACAGTGGATCATAAACATGAAAGCAAAAAGATACCTGCATCAATTCAAATAAGAAAATGTTTAGTAACCAAATTTAAATTGATTTTCAATTCCTAAATATTACGAAAATAACTAAATGATGAAAATATTATTATTAATGTTTCTGTATATTTTAATAAATAAAATATTAGATGACTATTTTGTCTATTGAAGAGTCTTTTAACGAAGAGCAAAAAGTTCAATCAAACGTATGTGCATTGCATGTGTATCGCGTCAATATATATGTGCGCGTGTATGTGTGTGTGTGTATATATATATATATATATATACACGCCAAACAGATTTTACCATAAACGTAAATGACAAGACAAACACAAAGCACCAATTTAATTATTATAAAATTACAATAATTTCGTGCAACAATGTAGATTTTTTATAATATTACCCTAATTGTATCCTCTGAGTGATTCGAAATCTCATCTAACATAGTGGATGAAGATTATGTTACATTAAAAAATCTACGAAAACTTACTATCTAAGATTTGCTTTCCGCAGATGCATTGCATAAACTGCAATTTAACAAAAACATATATCTATATATAAAGTGCACCATAAAAAATAACTTATTGAACAATAGTATTACTCTATCCAGAAACACTAAAATATATATAAAAAAGAATAGATAGTGGAAGTTGGTTGATGTCACATATCTTAGCTTGATGGCTTGACGATGATTCAAGAGAATTTGTCATGAGCAATTGATGTAAAAAAAAAAAAACATTGAATTGTCACCCATTTACAATATTATACAATATTATAACCGATATACCGATATACACCCATATACAATATTATAACCCATATATACACCCATATCCCATACTATGGGCTTTCACTGGGCATGTTGTTGTTGTTGTTGTGATATACACCCATATATCCACAGTGGCGGAGCCACATAGAGCCGAGGGTGTTCATCCGAACCCTCTCGGCGGAAAAAAACACTGTTTTTAGAAGGTTAAAATTATTTTTTATGTATATATAGTAAATGTTGAACCCCCTTAGGCTTCTTTGTATGTTTACTTTTTTATATTTTGAACCCCCTCGGCGGAAATACTGGCTCCGCCACTGTACACCCATAAACACCCATATACAATATTCTACAATATTATAACCCATATACCCATATACACCCATATACAATATTATAACCCATATACATGCAAATCACATGGTAAGATCACGCCGAGCAACACTAACCACCATTTTTATACACCCATATACATAAACACCATATACACCCATATACATCCATATACCACTATATACACCTGTATACACCAAAAGGGCACTCGCCCGTGTTCATGGAGGTCGCCGAAAAAACGCAAATCTGGCCAGATCTATAACAATAGAATTAACATTTAAACAAAAATAAAAAGTTACCGGTGACGGATTTAAAAAGAGAATCCGGTACGTATCCGTAACAATATAGATCCGACCGAAGATGGCTTCTTCAGTGGCTGAGTTGGACCGGTAACAATCGGGATCGTGAGATGGCTTTGCTTTCACGGAGAGTTAGATCGATGACGGCGTTAAAGCGAATCCGCCGTATCGTCGGGCATTGTTTGGCCGGAGATGGCTTGCTTCACCGGAGTTAGATCAGTAGAGCAAAGGATGACGATGGAGGTGGGAGTGTGCAGAGAGAGGAGGAGGAGGAGGGAGTGAGTCATTTTTTTGTAAGATTTTAAAAAATGGGTCAATTTTGGTAGCATTGCTACCCTAATTGACATGGGGTGTAATTTTCTCAAAAATCATTTAATATGTATGTCAACAATTAAATTAAAACTCAGAGCCGGATGTGAGCTTATCGCCTACTGATCTTACTCAAATAAAGTTAATGGGAGCAGACACATCAATAGCAGCAGACACAGAGGAAGAAATCCTTGATCTTCGGGCTAAGATGCTGACTTTGTCGTGGAAAGAGTAATCATAGGAAATCTACTGAAAATAAAAGGGAAGAAAATTTAATTGCTTATTCTATATAAAATAAATACTGAATATACTGATAGATTTTATGATAAAATAATAAAAGAGACATACCTACTTTGGCAGAAGGTAGAAACTCAATTTATTCATTAAAATGTTTGAAGATGGATATTGGACAATTGATGGGAAGATTGCAAAAATAATATTGATTTACTTGCATCAACATCTAAAGAACCTATCCTCAAATTGAGTTCAAAGTACAATCATTCTGTTATACTAATTCTTGATAAAAAAAAAAAAAAAATTGAAACATATAATGAGCGTCGATTATGTACATAAATATTATGAAGACCAAAAAGACTACAAAGCCCGAATTATTTCGTGCTCCTTTGTGACTACCTTATTTTTCAACAACAACATACCTGGTGAAACCCCACAATGTGGGGACTGGACTACCGTATTTTCAAGTTACATTTGCATATGATAAATTATATTTAATATTCTCCGTGCGTTATACTAGTTTCAAGAATAGGATGAGGTATTCTGTTCTCTGGTACTTCATGAGAAGTAACATTTACTTCATCATATACTTCTTTGAGAAATATAACATATACACATTTCTTTAGTTTAATTAATAGAAAAATTACTTTTCATTTTACTATAAGTTACATTGACCTTCTATGATAGCTGAAGCGGAAATGATAAGATGAAAAACAATAGCAACAGTTATGTCTTCCCTTAGAACTAGCTAGTTGTGGTTGATTATAATCAAAATGAGGAGAAGAAAGAAGAAAGTAAGAAAGAACTCAAACACACATTATTATTAATTCCAGCGGAACAATTACAAAGAAGCAAAATGAAAACACAATAATGCATCCACCCAAACCTAGTCAGTTCAGCCACATTGGATTTTATTCAAGCTGATAACAACTCGCCTTAATTTCTTTTTCTCAGACTTCGCCAATAATTTCGATAATCTTTGAGAAATTTTCACCCTTTCGGAAATCCTATTTGAAGAATTGAGGCACAAGCTACATGTCTTGGAGTATTTTGTTGTGATTCTTATGTTATATATTTTCCCAAAATTATTTATCCTCTAACTAAGAAGAGAATTTTCAGGCACGAGATGCTCAATAAAATTCTACTAGACTAGGAAACTAAGAAGAAGAAAAGAGCAAAGATATATCAAAGAAAGATCTTATTTGATCTCAACGGATTCAGAAAGGAACTATTATTCAGATGAGAATTAGTTCGTTTGAAATGTCATCCAAAATCGAATGTAATGACTCCTAATTTTCCGTTGATTTCTCTCAACTTTGTCATTTATATACTTTAGAAAGTGCGGTGAATGTTTTGAATCTTAAGTGGTTAAATTAATGATATAAATTCTTGAAATTTCAGATTTCTTGTGTGTACCAAAAGTGAGTTGTTCCATTGAGAAGCTTTGCCACAAAAACTGTTTATGTTTGGGTTCTTGAGAAAATCAATTGCTTAGTACTTTTTACTTTTTAATCGGCTGTTGTCAAACTTTTAGTACAAATTTCCCTATTGTTTCCAAGGGTCAAAGCAATGAGAGTGAAAGTCTTATGTCTGTGCAATTATTTTGTGTCTGTAGATTTTTGAAAGTCAAATACTGGGAGAGTCCGAGATTTGTTCTTTACGGTTGATGGTTATCAGTGGTTGTTATTGCATGCTTATGTATAGCTAAATTGCCTAAAATTTTCGTTAGATGATCAATTAACACAAATATGATAGCATGGATGTTACAGGCATTATTTAACTCCTCTCATCTGGTGCTTTATAAACATAGTAATCCAAGATAGGCTCAACTTGGATTTAAACATTTGTATATATGAAACTTTTTCCTATTAGAACAGGGTTCCGTAGATTCACAGTGGTTTGCTCCTGCAGTCGGTATTACATTTTTTTTTAGGTTTGTAGGTTGGCTTTTTCCCAATTAGCAAAGTTCTGCTACTGCATTCAAGGATTGCAACTGTGTAGGTAGCTTAGATAGGCATTTACCTGAACGACAATTTAGTGCTCCTGCAAATTTTGTGCGTTTCTAGATGTCATTTTGGTTTTCATGAACTGCTAAGACTCTCTGATTGGTGTGACACACATAAATGCTTGTGCAGTTTAAGTTTTTGTTTATTGATATTTATTGGCTGATTCTTCAAACAGGATCATCATTATCATTGAATTAGATATTTTACTTGAGATGTGTGATCAAATTGCTAGCATTATCTCAAAACTGATGGTAGTACTCCTTTAGTGCCACGACCAGCTGCCCCATTGCAGGCCTTCCACCAATCAAATTAGGTGGTGTAAGTGGAAACCCTCAATCATTTGCTGCTGTTTTAGCGACTTCAGGCTCAGATCCAAGACCAAATATGCCCGGAGGAATGCAATCTCCAGAGACAAACCGTACCCGTATTTTGTTTTTTTCCTTTTTCGTAGCAGTAAAGTTGGCAATTTTCCTCTCCGTTGGAAATATTGACTCTAGACGATATGGTTCAGGTGCACCCTTTACCCCAAAGCAGAATCTGGTCCTGCGTTAGTGCGGCCAATGAAAAGAAAATCATCAAATTTCCTTAGAATTCTTTAGATAGTCATATTCTTGATGTAGGATTAGCATACTGAAAGAATTTCGAGCAATAAGATAAAATTTTAAAAAATAAATAACATAGCAGGAGTATGAAAAATCATGGGGAAATTTCATAAATATACAATTTGGTCACTTACATTGCAAAAAATAGCCCAAAACTTACATTCAAAGCAACCCCATATCAATATA
>NC_081345.1:27408552-27414678 GCF_029784015.1 Lycium ferocissimum | reverse complement strand
TCCTTTTTCTTTTAAGCAATGAACATGCCTTACACAAACTTACTCCCCATTATCCTCTTCAATTACCGCCACTAGCATTTAGTTCCTCATTCCATCTTATTCCATTTACTTACAACGCGACTTTTAATTCCTTTACGTCCTAAATATTCTATGCAGGAATTCTCGTATCATCTATACACTTTCGCTTCCGTATAATCATGCACAATTTTTCTTTTTTTTTTTCATCGTGGTCATACCATCAAGTACTCGAGTTCCATCGAATGATTCATTTTTCATTTCAGTCCTCTTCACTTGCTAACTTCGTATTTTTACTCAACAAAACGTTACTAGATTCTGACTTGAATACTTTTGCCTTTAAGGCTTCCCTGTACAATGCTTTCCCAACCGTTTTGCGATGCTGGAACTTTGTATCCACATGACTAGCTCGCGGTGGCTATTTCACTTAACTTTTTATCTTAGTCCATTATTTACTTCGAGTGCCATCATACTCAATCCTGCTCTGTTCTCCATTACTGAATTTCCTATTACACCCTTATCTTGAAATTTCGAGTAATTCCTTCCTTAGAGTATTATCTTCCAATCTTTATTTAGTCATGCATATAATTGACTGGTTATGTTTATCGCCGAATAGTCTTTACACATTATCGGCCTGCTAGCGTAATATCCCTTTAAGGTAGCTTCCACTTCCTTTATCATGATCTTTCCATCTTCTAACAAAGCATACTCCTGATCCAATTCTTGTCGTCTCGTCTTCCCCCTTAAGGTGTTAACCCACTACTCTATATTTGACATCCCATTTAGCTCTCCCTTTTCTTGTAAGTACTTACTTCAAGTAAGAATTTCGCAACTAATCTTGTCGTGTACCGGTTTTCGGTCGTCCGAGTCTATCACAGTCGGTCACACGACATAAAGGGTCACATATTCCTAAACGTCACTGACCCTAGATGGCCTAATCTTTCATCGAAGAGATTTTCATAATTTTCCTTACCGTCCTTCCAGAATCACCTTTCTCCTATTACTCGCTTTCCCATTTCATCACTGTAATGGTATTTAGCACAAAATTCCATTCCCATAAATCTGCCGTGATTGTTAATATTTCTTTTTTTCTTCATTACATAAACGCTCGTTCTTTAGGTGGATCTTTTTTAGACAAGTTCGTCTCATCAATGAAAGGCATATCTCATATCAACTTGCGACTTCAAACTCATTCATTTCCCATCATACAATTAATTATTTCAAAATATCATTCACATCCTTCATTAGCTATTCAACCTTGATTTACTAACTCAATAATCCTGTGGTAATAAAACTTCTCCGGAGGAATATTTTTCGTACTCCTTGGTCCTATCTTTTGTCTTGCCAATATACTCTATAAAGATAAGAAGAACCTTGTCAATACCTAGGTCATTGAGTAACATACATCATTCTTTTACCTCTTCTAACCAATCATATCCCTTTTTAACATTCACCACAATAACTATCCTTGGTGAATCTTGCATTCCGTATCAGATACGAACCCAACAAGCACAAGGCCTTTCACAAGAAGTCAAGCAAGAGAACTTCAAGAGTTGCAAGCCTTTTGTCACACCCCGACTTCACTAGGGTGTGATGGGCGCCGACCCCGTGTACGGAGCCGAGCGAACTTCCCGCTAACTCTTATTACCTATATGAACTCTGATTCTTAAGACTTAAATGAAGTGAAATACATAGTAAATTTTTTTTTTTCTTGTTGATAATCTGTCATTTCTCAAAGTAAATGTGACAACAAAAATATGAGGCTTCCAGATAATAAAACACGTCAACCGTGTAAAACCTTTGAACCGACACCTTAGACCCACGACTCTTCGCAAAGTCTCTAATCAGAATGTCATAGCACGTGTGCGCCGACCTCCTCTGCTCCGAGCAAAGGAGTTCGCCAACTTCGGAACATCTTCTATGCTAGCTTTGCGTCGTACGGGTGTACACGCGGCATGAAACGCAGACCACGAGAAGAGGGGGTCGATGACGAGCAATGTACCGAGTATGTAAGACATGAATAATAACATATTAAGGAATATAAACGTGAATAAAACGAGGATATCGTATCGAGATCAAGAAAATAACTTTTGTGCATAGGAACACCCTTTCCGGCCAGCGGATATCATGCGTGCTTGTTTTCTTTTTTTTTTTTTGAAAACCGAGCATTTCTTTTCATAGGCATAGAAAGTAGAATTTATATCGTATCATAATGTATCATAGCATATATAGTATATCATAGTATCATAGCATAGCACTAGTATATCATAGTATCATAGCATAGCATAGTATATCATAGTACCGAATATATCGGCCTGCCCACATAGTATAATTCCCGCGTCGGCATCCCGCGTCCGGGATGATATCAAGTCAAGTACGCATACATGCACCGTGAGTAACCCGCCTATAGCGTCTGCCCTTTTTCCGGACTTTCCTTAAATACATTTTTATTCATATATATATATATATATCATAGCATGGGGGAGCCGAAGAGAAGTCAGTACTTATCGGAGGACGTAAGGTGGAACCATCCGATCGCTTTATGGAGTAATCATGGCCGCTTTGTCTCACCTTTGAGGACGATGATTATAAGGCGAGACTATCAACATAGAACGTGTCATAGCATATCGGATTATAGACATGGCATAGCGGACATCGTAGAATCACAAGTAACAGGGAATCGTAGTCACCATAGAATCATAGTAGTCATAGGATCACAGTCTTCATAGGATTGTAGTCGTCATGGGATCATAGTATTCATAGGATCATAGGCATCCTAGGTTCATAGTCATCATAGGATTATAGTCGTTGTTTAGGTCATAAAAATTGGCAACATTATAAAACTTAGTTTTTAAAGAAAGATGTATATTTTGGAAAATGGCAATATTGAAAACTTGGTTTATAAAGAGAAGGAATATTTTGGAAAACACTTGTAAGCTTCAGTTGAGGAAAAAAAATCATGCATTGGTGTTAAGGGCTTAGTTAAAACAATTTTTGTTTAGTAGTCAAAAAGATGTCCAAAAGTTTCCTTACATTATAGAATAAAAGTAAGCTAAATGGAACATTAGGAGAAAATTCGGGAATAGTGGGCCCACCGAGTCAAACGAGGCGGCGTATCAAATTTACGTATATTACGGTTCATGGCGTCACTTGGGAGGGTCTTAGAGTGATCGAGTCTTATTTGGGTAGTTACGGATGTTAACGAAGTTTTTTTGACATTTCGCGCAAAGTTCTAATTCAATTCTACTGAGTGAATAGTAACTATTTTCAATCTTAGATTCCGAGAGAAGGAATGGTCCTCGGGACACGTAGTCAACTTAGCACGTCTAAGATATAGAAAGAAGGGTGAAGCCTTACATACCTTTTCCGCTTCTGCCGGGCTCCAAATCTCCATTCCATCCGCAGAAATTTTCACTTTTGGTCAAGTTTACCAAATCTTGGTTAGTGCATTTGGAGTTGGATTCTTAAACGACATTTGGCTACCGAAATTTTGGCAGCACTTCCCCGCCCCATACACCATGCCACCAAGTTAAACTTGGCCGATTTCAATCAAACAACACCGGGAATGCAACCCGGCTAAAACCAACAATAATACGAACAATAACATCTATTCACGCTAAGTAAGCTACGCATATTCATACTCACATTATTGATCATTCGTTCACTATTATTCCGAGGCCTTTCAAATACGTTTTAAGAACATTCCAAGGAATCCATACAATATTCAAAGCAACTCAACCAAAGGGTCCCCTTACCCGAAATCTTCAAGCAACATTGAAACATCAACAACACATTTCCTTCCTTCAAAGTTCCTCGACGATACTAATAATCCACTCATGCATCAACATTGTTTCCATAAATTCAAGAAAGCATATTAACATCTGTTAATTCCCAAATCAACCCGCAACGCTACAACTTTAACATGAATCACCAAACATTTTTCATCATAATATTGATAACAACATTGCTAGAACACTAAATAACATTTGTTCATCTCTTCCACACTGAACACCTACCATTCTACCATCACACTAAACACACACAACTTCATGAATTTTTATCCGTTTCTACACATTACAACAACACACAAACATGTTGAATACAATTTATTCTTTATTCCAACACAACACACACCACACGGCCAAGTCTCAACATGAAGCCTTTTCATGAATTTCCTTCATTTCTACATCTTACAACATGCATAAGCACTTAAAAACATGCAAGAAAGATTGAACCATACCTTCTTTCCATCTTTCTACACGGCTAGAATCCTCCAAAGCCACAACGAACGATTGATTTGCTTCAACAACCATTCCATGTCGTAGAGGGCCTTCAATTAGCATGGAAACCCTGGAAAATATTTTTCAAGGTCAGATTTTAAATGAGCCTGGTTCGGCCGGCCCCCTCTTGGCTCTCTCTCTCTTGTTCTTTCTTCTTTTCTCTCCAAGTTTCTTGATTTTCCTTGAATGAAAATGATGACTTATTCTTACTTAGTCATCATATATATAGATATATATATATATTGTTGCACATAGGCCGGTTAGCTCCCTTTTTCTCAAAACTCTCTAGATTTTTCTTAACTTTTTTTCTTTTAATTAAAAGATGACTTATGTTATAAGCCTTGGTCCATATAATCACATGGTCATAAAAAATAATGGGGCCCACATACTTATACACACTCCACAAATATATAGTATGCACTTGTGCCATTTTATGAAAATTATTTTCCAACTTTTAGCCTCAATTTTCCTTATTCCAAATTTACCCTTAGCTTCATTCCAATAATATACTAAGCGACTTGCGCATCCAACCAAACTAAAAATATAACCTCGTCCTCAACTTCCCGCCATTAACTCGAAATATTCAAATGTGCAAAAATGCGAGGTGTAACAGCCTTGTTCATGAAAAAGGATTCCTTGGAGGAGACTGGAGAGAAGGCTTCACGGATTTACAACGTTTGGGAGTTGGCATTGGAAGAATTACAAAGTGGCTAGAAGCGCAAAATGGCTAAGAGTGCAACTATGGGGCTAAGATTGCAATTGGAGGTCATACTTGCAAGTTATGGGGTTAGAATGGCAATTAGAGGTCATAATTGCAGATATGAGGCTTTGGATGCAATTTTGGGAATTATGGGTATTTTTACAAAAAACCCTTTTGGGCCTTTTTGTAATAGGCATTAGTATAAATAGTTCTTTTTATCCCTTTTGGGAAAACTTAGCTTGAATATTGTGTGAACTTTTAAATATTGAGAGATTTTAGTTAATAGATAGATTGTTGTTTTTAAGTGTGATTTCATTGTTGCAAAATTAATTTGCTTATCTATTGAAATTAAACTCGATTGCTCATTTGTGGTTTCCAATAAAAAGTCTTCTAATTGATTCAAATTGCTTAGGTTCTTTTTGTTGAATTCACAATGGAAGGGGCAAAGTTTCATATTCTTTGATTTAAAAAAATTTAAAATTCCAATTTAATTATATCATCATCATTTCCTTTAACCCAAATTTTTCATCTACTTTTTTTTTTCCTTTATTTTGTTTAATTCTTAGAGTTTAAAAGGGTTTAATCTTATCAAATCATATCCCCTTTAGACATTAGACATCATATTCCCTTTAACCCATACTCTTTCCGTTTCCCCTTTAAATTTTTTTCCCCCTTTTTCTCGTAAATCATTGGCATATTTACACTCAAGGGGCCTATTTAAACACATACGTATACTTGTCACGTCTTACCTTGAGGGGGAAAATTTCGGGCCCCATCTAATCATATCGAAACCCCCTTTAAAAAAAAATTCTAAGGTTCAACCATTCAATAAAAAACATAAAAAATTTTTTCCGCCTTTAAATCCCATTCAAACTTTTTTTAGTCCTCCGGAATACTCCCAAAATTTTTTTTAACAAAAAATTTCATAAAATCTAAAAATATCATTTAAGGGTGTATAAACATTATTACAATATTAATTGTACCTAGCCTCTCACTTTTCCCCTCATCTACATCTTTTATTACAAGTCGTTCCCTTTTTTGGATTCCCCTTTGAGACCCTTATTTGGGGTTCCGTGAAAAATTTCTTTCCCTCGAACCATGTCTTTTTTATATATATATATATATATATAT
>NC_081345.1:27165535-27408452 GCF_029784015.1 Lycium ferocissimum | reverse complement strand
AACTACATCTCATATGAAAAATATTTTTTTTTAGAGGTTT
Source organism: Lycium ferocissimum (assembly GCF_029784015.1). NCBI lineage: Eukaryota > Viridiplantae > Streptophyta > Magnoliopsida > Solanales > Solanaceae > Lycium > Lycium ferocissimum. Next base: position 27,408,412 of record NC_081345.1, on the reverse strand, counting down.
AATTCCCTTTTTAAAAGACCAATCGCCTTTGTATTATTAGAAGCATTATCTAAAGCAATACAAAGTGTTTTTCTATAAATGTTAAAAAATCTCATTATAGTAGACATTGAATCCGCTAAAAAATTTTCATCGTGACGACCTTTCCCTTCATCATATAAAAAAGCTATAATTCTTTTTTGCATCACCCAATGACATGTAATAGCAAAAAAATCTAACTTATTAATACTAAAACCCAAATCAGCGGTAAGAGAAACACTACAATTTAAAGAATTAAATACATGGCGCAAATAAAATCTATATTTTTTTATACAAATCTATAACATCCGCTCTACAAGTACTTCTAGGAATACCCTCAAATAATGGATTATAACAACGTTGAATATAAGTAACAAACCCCAAACCCGAAGGAAAGGAAAATGGTAGAGCAGCAAAAGCAACCATTTTAGCTATTTCTACACGCTTTTTTTTTTTGTCATACTTAAAATTTTTACTGGTTCGTGGGTTTATCGTCATTTGAATACCCCCCACATTTGAACTCGTTTGCTCTCCCCAAACATCCATATGTTTAACTTTCATATGATTATTTAGTGTACCCGTTCCACCATCCTTATAAATAGTTTATTGCCTAAAAGCAGATACTTGTCCACATATGGTACATTTAGTTGTTTGGCTTTCCTTATTCTTAGTCATAAATTTTCAAATTTTAGCGGTTGGCTTACGAGTCCTTGGCGGTTTGTCTTATGTATGTGATTATGCAGGACCTGTATCTCCTATGGGATTTTTGGCGGCATGTGTTTCATCATCATCATCATCATCATCATCAGTTTCATTAAAAGTGTCGGTATAATGTTGTTGCATTGCCTCATGATCTAAAAGTGGATTATTTCCACCAACATCAATACCTAAATTAGGTGTTTCATTCCAAATGTTTTCATTAAACCCACCCCTAACAATACCACTACTATCGGCGCCCACGTCTAAATCTCTTCCGTTATTAAATAGAATTAATTTAAATCACAAGAAAATAAATTGCAACAAATTAAATTAGTGGGTAAATTAAATGGCGAAAAATAAAGATAGAGTTGGAACGAAGGTACCAAATTGCCGGACTAATTTCCAACAAAGTGAAGGCGGCTAGAATTACAAATCCACCAAAAGCTACTTCGGATTGTTTGCAAAATCACCAACTCCCACCAACAATATTATAATTGCAAAATTAATAATTGAAACTAGAATAAAACTTTATAATATTTAATTGAGAGAAATTTAAAGTGGCTAATTGTTGCAAAGTAACTATAGTTGAGAGAAATTGAGGGAAAGAGAAGAGTGAATTGGTGTGGATTAAAATGGAAATGGAGAGGGTTGTATATAGGGATAGGGAATGGGTTAAAGTGTTAAAAAAAAAGTTTGGGGGGTTGGGGGGCCAAAAGGGGGAGTTTGAACCGTTACACCCGCGTTGCTTACAAATGGACCGTTGGCCAATGGTCCGACCCATTTCTATATGACTACATTTTAAAAAAAAAAAAAATTTGACCGGTTTAAACATGCTCGGTTTGTCCCAAAAATCAAATTCGGACCGATAGGTTATAAACGGTTAACCGTACCGTATGGCCGATTCCGGTTCGGTTCGATTTCGATTTTACGGTCGGTTACCGGTTTGAACCAGTAAAACCGGACCCGTTGCCAGGCTTAGGCTGACCCCATTTTTACCATATTCATGTTCATCCTAGTAAATTATCAGCCCATTTATCCTTTGAATCAGCTCAAACGATCGGCCCAACAACTATTAGCCCAAACCGAGCTCAATCAAAATGACCTAACCCATTGCTCCAAGCCTAACATATCTAACTCCCAGGACGTTTTCTCTCTCCCTCTATCGTCTCTTTCACTCTCTGCATTGCTAAGGTTTGGCTTTTCTTCCTTTTAGAAAAGATTTGACTTTTCATATCTCAATATCAGAGGATTGTATGTCCATTCCAAGAAAAGTCAGCCATTCTCTTCTGCATTAACATAAATACACAAGGTAATTTATACTTTATTTATTTTTGCTTTCTCTTGGCCATTTTCAAGTAAGAATCTCTGCCCATCTGGTCCTTTTCTGATTTGACCTGCAAATCCGTCCAAAATCCTCAACGTTCGAGTTTGACCAAGTTCAAATGTGAAATAAAAATCCCGCCCAAACACTGCTCTAAGAACCCTAATTTGTACCTATAAATACTAACGTTTTGGAGCCCTAGAGGTTCAGAACTTTTTAGCCGCCACTTAACACCTTGAAAATACTCTCATAGTCTTCCAAAGCTTTCTTTTCTTCCTTGGTGAACTTTAGCCACAAAAAAGGTATTCGAAGTCATCCGACGCTAGTTTCGAATCTGTTCATAACGAGAGAGTAGATTCGAGGCCCCGACATCCTACTTCACTGCACCATAAAAAGGTTAGATCTAAACTTTTTTCTTTTCTTCTAGAGTATATGTATTTTGTGAGTTAGAAATGATGCATTAGACTAACCGAATCTCATCTGCTCAAAGTTTGCTTGAAATTTATTCGTTCAGATATTCTGTATATGTTGTGCGCCAAACATGATTTAGAAGTTAGAAATCATATCCAAAGTGTTCAAGCAGTTTCTTATGCAATTGGTGCATGAATGTATTATTTTTGTGTTTAAGTACTGTTAAAAATCATGATCTCAAGTTATATGAATCTTTCTTTAAATCCCTGACGTTGTTTGGCCCCGTGATTTTAGTTTGTGTTTTACGAACGACGTAGAATGTTGTTGTTTTTGTGGTTGAGTATGTGACAAGAGAATACGGCCTGAACTTTCTTTTGCTTCAGAGTTAAAAATCCTGCCTATATGTTAAGGCTAAAATGGTTCAGATATATTTAAACATCACTACAATTGGTTATTCAAATTTGAATATAGACAATAAGTTATATTAGAAGCCATGATTTTGGATTGTATGTGATTGACTTTGATCTCATGTTTGAGTAGTGTATGACGTTAGAATATAATTCTTTACGCGGTATTTCAAAAATTCCAAACTCTGTTCACTCTTTACTTTATTTGTCACTTAGGAAAACTAATTTTAGTGTCTTTACTTAAACAGAGAATGAGATATTTATCTTCTAAATTAGAAAGCTATTTAGGAAGCTTTCTGTCTGCAAAAGTTAGGTTTTTATGATTCTAGTTATCAGGACATTTACAATTGTTTATTTTAATACGAATTTGCAGATTGTAAGTTTTCTTCTCTAATTCTAATATTTGCTGAGAGTCATATGTTCCTCTCTAACTCATGTTTACTTTCTTCTCTTTGGTTTGCATGAACACCAGAGCCGAAGAGTTTCACTTTGAAACTCAACGACACCGCTACCGCAGGAGTGTCTGCACATCCTCATTCTTTCTCGTCTCTCAAACGTCGAGTTACAAAGGAGATTTCTGCCCTTCTGTTGAAGCCTAACATGGCCGTTGATCATGTCGCTTATTTTCACTTCTTTTGCTAACTTTCGTGTTGGTGAATTATTTTTTATTTTCAATTATGTGTTCACTGTTGAAGGTAGAATCGTTATATAATTGATTAGTTACTAAGCCGTCATTAGCTAGTTAAAGTCTTTGCCTCATAACATAAACTTCCAAAACCAGTCCAGAAATCTTGAATTTCTTCAAAACTTAAACTCTTAGTCAATATTTTCCTAGTATATGCCTTTGTTAAAATAAACCTATTTTTGGGCTTTAGCAGAATTCAAAAATCCCTTTTTTTTTTAAGTTAAAGGCCTTCAGGTGTTTATAATGGTGAATGCTGATTTTCCTTAAAATTGAACAAGGATGTTTGTTTTCCCTTTCATCATTGTCTAGTTTCACTTTATACTTATTAAACTAATTATATACTTTATCACTGCTGTTCTAGTCATGAATAATTTTCTTATCTATACTTATATTCTGCACCGTAACACTAGCCTTAATTAATTAATTTAAGGATGCTTAATACCTTCCCTTTAGATTAATTGAACCCTTACTTAGAATCTTTTGGTTTCGTAGATTTTAAATGGAGTTAACTTTAGACAATAGCTTTAATTAACTTTAGGTGTCCTAATTCACCATAAATAATTAGGTGGCGACTCCTTTACCTTAATTAACCCTGGAATTACCGAATGTTGTAAATCATTTTGACTCCGGTTAAAATGGGGTATAACAACCTCAAAGAATTAGTTTTGTATAGTTTAGTATTTTTAAGTTTCGATTCGACTTGTACAATATGCTAAGTTGATAATCATATTTCATTCGAATTATATTTGACTTATATACAACGGAGAATTATGACTTCGGCCAATAGTATTATTGAACTTTTTCTTTTAGGTTAGGGCAGTTTTGACCTTTTCCCCGATATTTTACTCATAATTTGTGTCAAGCCGCTATAAATTTCAAATTCAGACCTGATGTGTACATTATATTGATGACTCTAAAAGTAATATCATTGACTCAATAAGCATACATATAGCTGCAGGTCAAAAGTTGTAGTTCAAGAATAGGAGAAGCAATTAGAATGACTACACTGATGGATGATCATAGTTGGATCAAAAGCCAAGCATGCTACTGCTGCCCACTCCTCAGGTAGAATATTCAGAAAGGCCCTTAGATATGGGAAGCACAGTCTTCAACCTAATCAGGGAAAGCTAAATGACTGTGTTAGCGCAGCTTTGTTGTTATTACAGCTTAGTTGTTGTTAAAATTTGAAACTTGTTTTAGGTCTTCGAATAATTCTGATACTGGCCATATATGTGTTACCTCATAACCAAGGTTTATAGTTTTAAATAGCTGACTGCATTCATGAATCGGCCAAATTAAGACTTTCTTCAAACATTTTATCGGAGATTAGAGTAAATGAAAGGTGTACCTAATTTTCTATGTTTTCTTCTAACGATGCAATAGTCGATGAGATGAATGTCCAGAGGATAATTATGATGGTGATCACGCTGCATCTTTGAGCTTCCATTGCTAGGAAGTTGGTATGGATTTTTGGGTTTGTAGTTTTGTGTTATTGAACTCTTTCATGCTAGAAATGAACGAAAATTGCCTAGTATTGGCCGGAAACAACATACATATTTGAGTAATTTGTATGTCATATGACTAGATGTAGTTAAATAATTAATAATAGAGGCAATAAGCTTTTAGTATGAAGGATTTTATATATTATACTATTTTTTTATCTGCTATATATATATATATATATATATATATATATATATATATATATATATATATATATATATATATATATATATATATAAAATTATTTCAGTGTGGTATTTCTATAAATACCGAATGTTTTGCTGAATATACCAAAAGTGTTGAAAATTTTAATTTTGATATGGTAATTCAATATATATTTACCAAAGTATACACACCCCCTAGGTGAGGCTGGGAGTTATGAATTATGTAATTTGGGTGTTTTAATTTCTTCTCGAAGAGAAAATTGAGGTATAAAAAATATGCGACTAGCTAGCTATTTGATATTAAGTTCAAAAACAAAGTGGTCAGCCAGCAAGACTAACCAATTACATTAGTGTTTTAGGTCACTTAAAATAAATTGTGTTTTTCAAAAGAAACATACCCCCTTTTTCAGGTTGGACTTCTAATGATCTGTAAGTTTGGATTAGGGGAGCTTGTACATGTTGATTAATTAACATGACATTCTATTCATTACTATGATTAATGATATGCGATGAAGAATAAGAAAAGATCATCACCTAACATAGAATACATGTGTAACATAGTAAACGTATCATGAATAACTAACAAGCTATCCAGCACTTGCCTATATATTATTCCTGAATTGAGAGCCTTCACTTGACTTTCTTTATTACACGTACTGAATATGAAAAAGAAAAGGATTGAAGAAATTAAAAAGATAAAAGAAACAGATTGAAACACTAATGCATATATAACGTACATTAACTCGTTAGCTAGGGAAGACAACCAGAAGGAGGATTAGGATCAGTTGGCCATGAAATAGTCAAGCAACGACAACAAACCCAACAGTCACTGCAATCGTTGTTGGATGTACAATCTCTAAAGCAAGTTTCAAGTTGTGGGAGTAATCTCCTCTTGAATCCCGAGAGTTCTTGATCAACAACGTCCGATGCAGCTCTAACTTGTGTCTTTGTGAACCACGACATATTGACTGACATATATAGGTCACCATCATAATTATTACAATCAAATTATATATGATTGGTAGAGAAAATAAAAGGCAAAGTTCATGCTTAAAATTAAGAACATCCTTATACTTGCATACACATGAAATATAATAAAATATTCATAAAGTAACATAAGTAGATACATACATATATAGCGATTGAAACAATAACATAGAACTGTAATATTAAGATAAAGTGAAATGGGTACTAACCAATGGCTATCATAAAGAGCATAGTGAAGACAATACCAAACTTGAACAACGCCATGATAGGAGTAGTATTTCACACTTTTTGAACTTTTTGTATGAGTGTCTCATTGTTTCTGAATAGGCATAATAGATCCCTGGTATGAGGAGCTAGCTCTGGATAATGGTCCAGGCTGTTATGTTTTTATTTATTCCTAACTTAGCTTTTTAATGTTTAAATCTTGCCCAGGTTAGTCTCCTTTTTTTATATAACATGATAGATATTTTTGAGTTACTTCTATTATACTTCTTGTCACTGAGAGTTAATGTTGTCAGATTTAGACACATAGCCCCATGAATTGACATGATTTCAGATATCTCTTTGATACGATTCGGATTGGGATAAACACCGAATGAAAACGCGGAAAATTAAGATAGAGTAGAAATCAAAGATGAGAAGTGAAGAAATAGGGATAAGAATAGAGGGATGAAAGCAAGACCCACATAGGTTTGGATTTATGGACAAACTTAGATATATTAAATCCAAACCCTTCCAATTAAATTCAACCTAAGGAACCTATACTATTTGAAACCAAATTAGAGACAATCAATTGAATCCACAAATGACAACTCTAATATGAAATCAATGAAAAAGGGTTCATAGCCAACAAAAGAATCCACCTATGAAGAAATATAACTATCATCAAACCTACAATCTTTCATATCTAAAGAGTAATCTCAATACATCATCATTCATAAACTAGCTAATGAAATAAACTAAGTAGATTATTTATTAAACTAGCTAATGAAATAAACTAAGTAGATTATTTATACTCCTAGGCTAAAGAAGACTAGACTAACTATTACAAAAATATCCTTAATAAAGTAAGGGCCTTGTTTGGTAGTCTTCTTTAGGGATAATGGCTTGAATTGCGAAAATAGACCTCTTACATAGCTAGCCACCATCGTGTCCCATCTTCTTATCTTCGCTCCATACGACCAAGCAATCATTCATACGTCATATGCTCGATTTGGCCCATGTGTGCTCCTTGGGATCGTATCACTCTTCTATGAAGACATATGTGGCAATAACTACTAGCATATTTTTTAGTAAGACTTTGCTCTTAAATCAAGGAAAGAGTTGCAAATTTGAATAATTAAAATCTCGAAAAATACTTGAAGAATTCCGTCGGACTACTGCAACACGCATGCAACCTTTGACAAATTATTGAAAGAGGTCTATTACGGTTCTTATTTCTTAATAGTACCTCTAATAATTAAGAAAAAACTTCAATCAAGTCTCTTTATTTTTAATTTTGTCTCCATATGTTGTTAATGCAAATTGGCAGAAAATAGAAAGAAGTCTATCGTAATCCAAATAATGCCTTGTAATAATATATGAAAATTAGTTACCAAAAAAATGAAAATGGATTAGCTCTAGCAAGTTCTCTCTCAGCATTCCCTATAAAAAGACTAATGATATTGTCAATAAGACTCAAGTATTGCACTCATTGACCCATGAATTGACATAATTTTAGATCCACTATTTCCGGAGTGCATGTGAATACTAACGGTCAACACTTTACTCCCTTAATATTTAAGGATTCGAAAATAATACTACTTTCACGTTAAATGAAAACGGTAACCCCTTATATAATATTTTTTGGTGAGACTTTCTTTTAATAAAAATCTTCTTTTTTTAGAATTAAAATACAAAAATATATAACTCTTGCTTATTAGATATAACTTGCTAAAATATTTGCATAATTAAAATGACGATTGATTTCATTAACCAAGCATTTCTTCCATAATTCTCAACTGGATACTTTCTATATGATTCTCAGATAATCAATTTCTAACGTGTCTTTGTCAACCATAAGTTCGGTTCAAGAAAGATTTATTCATGGAAAGTTCAATAATAATTGTAATATAGGAGTAATAATGTTAGTAAACAAAGAACACACAAAAAAAATTAATATTTTGCGTAGTAGTTCCATCAGCTAAGATACATTTCACAATAATTTTTACATGAAATTGATTATTTAAGCATATTTTTTATTTTCAAAATAACTCTGTTGAGCCAAGCTGGTAATTTCTTTTTCCGGAAAAAACAATCTCATTTTTATCCTATATAGAATATTTTTCTAATTATATGTACTTCTTTGAGGGTTAAAGAAAAAATGTTTGGTCACGTGAAATCAATCGGCATCTTAGTTGAGTGCTTATGTTTATGCAAATATATGAGCAGCTTAAATATAATAAATTAGAGGTAAATTTTCATTTTTAGTTTTAGAAAAATATCTTTTTTAAAAAAGAAAAAAAAAATCTCATCGCAAAATACTGTATAAGGGGGTCGTTCCCATTCAATATGTGGCGGGGATATTGTTTTCTAACCCTTAAATTTTAGAGGGGGGGGGGGGAGTGGAATTGACTCAAGATGAATCCAATATGATATGTAATGCACTTATTATTAAAGAGTTAATGGTCAAAAACACACCTGAACTATCATTTTTTCGCGAGTTTCACACTCAAAATATTAGGTGTTTTCTTTTCCTGCATGAACTATTACCATATATGTACTAAACTTTTTTGTTGATTGAGGAACTTTAAGTAGACTTCTTTGCACATCACTTGGCAGAAGAAAGTTCAATAAAAACTTAGAAGAAGAAAAACTCAAAAGGAGGAAAGAAGAAAATTCTAGACTTACTAGGTTTCCCCTTTGGAGCGGAAGTTGGACGGATAGAATACAACTTAAAAGGGGAAAGCAATAGTGATCAGCACTGACTATGACTATGTAGTTGTAAAAACTCAATTAGAGCATTACTTCTCTTCCTATGTGGTTTCTACTGTATGTCTAAAGTTTCATCTCTGGATATGTTCTGTATTTGGATATGTATCATATGTTTTACATTTCATGTGCATCGTGTTAAATCCAATGGAGTAGCAAAACACTATGATTCAGGATGTTAAGCCAAGTTAAGTCTCAGTGCAAGATGAACACCCAAGATGCTGACCCAGTGACAGCAACTCAATGCATGCATAAGAATTTCTTGGTTACCCGTAGCATTATTAGTCCAATCTAACCATTTAGTACTTATTTAATCTGAAATATCAACCCAGATATAAAAATCTTCAATTTTAAAGTTTAGAAGCAAACTCATAAATTTTTGTAGTTAAATCTCAGATATGCACATCCAGGGAGCCAGCCCTTCGGGTGTGGGTTCGGCCGAACCCAGTAGCTTTTGTCCGAATCATATATTTGTATTAAAAATTTTGTCAAATATGTATAAATTATTAATTAAGAACCCAGTAACTTTAAAGAATTAGAACCTCGAACCCACAAGCTTCGAATCTTGGCTCCGCCTCTGTACATATCCAACATAAAGAATATTTATTTACATCTTCAGTAACAATGGGGTTTCTTCTAACAACATGAGATTTCCTTTTTAAATAATGTTTCGTGTGCCTATTAACCCAACACCAGCAGACAATCAACAAATTGTGAACAATACTACCAGCATATCTAATAGGCCTGATAGATGGAAGGGCCTCCATAATAACTGACCCTTTGTCTTGTTTATTTATCAGCAAAATATGCAATGCAGTGCATTGAAGAATGTGAGGAAATAACATCGTTCTTAAGTTATAGATTAACAAGTTACTAATAAGGAGTAATAAGAAATATAACATCATGGTGGAAGCAATTTGAGACATCTCTAGTTTTATAGATTAACATATTATTAGGGTAAAAAGTTAGGTAGCTGATCCATTTTTCCAACTGCAATAAGCAGGTCAACATAACTGCAGCTAATCAAATGTCTATATGTACTTGAACAACAGAACGTGAAAGTTAATAATGACCCATTTATCTGTCTTTTCACTCTACATCTTGAAATTTTTTTGCTCTTTATTATCCCTCGCAAAACGATGAACAGAAATAACTTAAAGTTGCTTCAAAGGGTGGATTTAGGCAGGTAGAAACGCAAATAAAAATCAATTTCCCCTCTAGATCAATAAATTGGCAAATGGGAGTAGAGGTAAACTGGGCAAAAGCAAAACCCACATACACAAACAGAAACTAAAATTGACTTCGATACAACCTAGGAGAACCACACCCCAAAAGCTAGCTATTGAGGTGGGAAAGCCCAATGCTATGTAAGCCCCACATCAGCTCCCCATTTAACCGATGTGGGGCTCACGTCCCATTCGTTGCGATAATATCATAGAAGACTTGGTAACTGGTTCGGATTATGTGATTTAGCGCGTCCAGTTCCACATAGAATTCCATCAGAAGCTTCATCAGTCATCAGAAAACTCAAGAGTCAATAACTGACACATTGATGAATCTGACTAAACCCATGATAGTACACACTAGGGGTCGCAACTGGAGTCCGGAACCTAAATGACCCAAAAAAGAACTAAAGTAACCAAAGTACCTCATAAATCAGAGAAATTTACATAGCAAATACCAGTTCAGCAGCATATTTATGGGTCCTATTATACAAGGATACACTTCATTGATGTGCGGTTTGCACATACAAAATGTTACTATATTACATTTAGGATTAACTACATCATAAGAACAACTTTGAAGAAAAGAGAAAAGAAGTTCTGCACATATATTGTTATACTAAAATTCAGTACACCTGAGTAATGCACGACAACTCAAAATGCTGTGTGACGAGTTTCAATCCAACATTTCCTAGCCACTATAATCCATTTGGGTTATCCTATTAACTGCATACTGTTCATCGAATTCCATCAATTTGTACAACATCCGAGAAGACCCGTTTGACCATAAGAATTATTCACTTTTTTTCAGAATTTTTTTCACTTTTTTAAAAAATTAGTGTTTGGCCATGAAAATTCCAAATACAACTTCCTTTTTTCACAACCAAAAACTTGTTGAGAAAGTACATTTCAACAAAAAAGTACTATTTGCAAAAACTATGGTCAAACACAACTCCAACTCCAACTCCGAAATTTCAAAAAAAAAATGAAAAAGTTTTTGATTTCTATGGCCAAACGCCTACTTAACTTCTAATTCTACGAAAGAAAAACAAAGTACCAATCGATAAAGTATCTTAAAGGTCATGGACCAATATCCCCTTTGCATTTAATCCAAACTAACATTTTCAATCAAATTAATCAATCAATTGAAGTGGAGCAAAAAAGTCTCCTCCATCATTGTTAATTAAATACTCCTCCGTTCACTTTTACTTGTCATTATTAAAAATAGATGTTCACTTTACTTGTCCACTTTCGCATATCAAAAGAAAAATAATTTATTTTTACGTTTTACCCTTAGCATTAATTACTCATTCTAAATCATTTTCCAAATCCATTAAAATGATACACCAATTAATATGGTATCATGGTTATACACTTCATTTATTATTTCTTAAGGTATGTAAGAAAGTCATAATGGACAAGTAAATGTGAACCGAGGGAGTATGTATTTGGTCTTTTTTTTTAACATCATTTATTATTTCTTAATGGGTGTCTGCAAAGTGTCATTAGACAAGTAAAAGTGAACCGTGGGAGTATGTATTTGGTCTTTGATTTAGCGTTGCATGGAATGAAAGACAACCTGTTCCTTAATTCAAATATTCAAAAGCAAATTAATTTTCCTTTCCCAGCAATTAGTCGGTCGTATTTTTATTTTTTAGAAATGTTCTTCTGATGATCTTTTTACCTAACGCCAGTGTGTCCTAATTAGTAATGGTTTGTATATGAGCTGGGTATTAATAAGATCCCGATTTCTTTAAATATTTGTAAACATTTATTTTTTAGAAATGTTCTTCATATTTTTTAGTACTTTAAGTATTTTCCAAAGACTGAAGTATTTAATAATATTCTGAAGACTTCTTTAATTATGTCACTTTTGGTTTTTAAGTATTTAGAAGACTTCTTCGAATAAATTTTTTCTTATAATCCTGGTGTCCAGGCCAGCTTGCGCGCATCTTGACTAATTACACGGTATATCTATCACCTCCCATCAGCAACAAGTATCAGATAGCTCTGGAAGACTTCTTGAGTTTTTGCCGAGTAAACGGCTCTAGCTATTTGATTTTGCAACTAAATTTTTTAAAGAAGCATGAGGGTCAGCTAAAAATTAAAGCCATGAATAATATGGCTACGATATTACCCGTCATTCAACTTATTTTTTACTCGTACTATATGTGGTCGGACAGAAAATCTTATTTAATTTTTGTCTAACTCATTTTCGATCTGCCCATTCATGATCCAGATCCTTCAGTTTGCCGGCAATTAATTATTTGAAGACAATTTAATTCTAAATTCTTAAAGACTCAAAGTCACATAATTAAAGAAGTCTTCAAAATATTATAAAAATACCTAAGTCTTCAAAAAATACTTAAAGCACTACGACTTTGAAATGAATATAGCTCAAAAAATATATAATGGAAAAAATGGATTCACATATTTGCTGCTCACGACCATTTCAAAGTGTTTTAATTAAATTTTAAGGACTTGTACAGAATTTATAGATTAAGCATTAACTTAATTAAAAATGACTTAAGCATAACTTATAGAAAAGCTTAATTTTGTTTATATAGCTTGATTAATGCTGTAAATAGTTAAGACCTTTAATATAGTTAAACTTTGTGTTTAAACACACACAAATACATAGAACTCGAAAGGTGGATTCACATATTAGTTGCTCGTGGCCAATTCATGTGTTTTAATTAGTTAATTTTAAGGATCTAACTGAGTCCGTCAAGTGATCACCGAGGTAATCTCAATTCTCATGTGGATGGTCACCCGATTTTTTACTTTGTTGCACCAAATTAAGTCCTTAAATTTTATTTTATTTTGTAACGAAAAAAGTTATTCAATTGTACTTAAATATCATGCTAAAGTAATTTTTTTAATTAAAAAAGTCACTCACCTTTGTCGAAGTATTATGGAACACCTCTTTTATTTTCTCCTAGTAATTTTATATGATATATAGGGAAAATTGAATAAACAATTATTAAAATGAAAAATATTCTCAATCATTTTAAAAAGTTTCAATGTACAAAGACAAATTGTAACGGTTTGCCACTGTCTTATTGTTTGTCGTATAGCTGCATATAACATAAGAAGAAGCAAAGAAAGAAATAAAAGAGATTACAGATAAATCACAGGAGTTAAACCATTCTTTATATTATTACAGGGTATTAATAGGATCTCGAATTCTTTGGTTATTTTCTTAAAGACGACTTGGTATATATTCTTTAAGTATTTTTCTCAGAGACATAGTGCTTTAATTATTGTTAAAAAACTTAAGTATTTGATAAAATTTCGATTGAAGACTTCTGTGACTTTGTCTTTTAAGTATTTAGAAGTCTTCAAATAATTTTCAAAGACTTCTCGAAGTAAGTAATTTGTATATTAACTTAATTCTCATAGGAGACAGATAGATGAAGGACGAATTAAAGAGGCCAATTATCCTTATTTCGTTGCTAAATTCTGATCACACTTGAAATTTCAACCTCAAGAAGGTGCAACATTAGTTTGCTATTACAAAGGCATGCGCATGGGCGAGAAAATTACATAGCAATATTAGTTAAATTTGACGGAGTGAAAAGGTTATTTGAAAAAAATATATAAGGTCGAATCATATCTTAGCTGAGAGATTATTATTTGGACAAAATTAATTGAAAAAAATGGAATTTACATACTAATTGCACATGTCCATTTCATGTGTTTTAATAAGAATTTAAAGATCTAACGAGAATGTTAAGTGATCGCTGAGTAATTTTACGGATAGTCATTAATCAACTTTTACCTTTTTGTAATGACAAAGTCGCTTTCATGAGATAATACTCAAAATACCCCCCAACGTTTGACCAAAATCCCAACTACACACCTAACCTTTGCGTTGGTCCTATTACCCCCCGACAAATTTTTCAAACATTAAAATGCCCCTTTTTTGCCGATGTACGCGTTAAATTAATACGACAACCCCCAATTATTAACGGTGTGTGTCCACACGCGCTCGGCCCACGTGACACATCTTTAATTTCCTCATTTTTTTATTAATTTCTCCTTCCTCCATCCATCTACTCTTTCTTCTTCTTCAAAAAAAAAAGAAAAAAAAACCTTTCAATTTTCCATACTCCATTTTTAGTATAGGATCCGAAAACCCATACCCAATTCTCCTTCATCTTCATCATCATCTTCATCAACATCATCATCATCATCATCATCTTCTTCTTCTTCTTCTTCTTCTTCTTCATTAGGAGTTGAAAAAAAAAAAAAAATCACACCAACTTCCTCAAATCTAATCCAAAAAAACCCAAATGTGAAAGGAAGCTTCCTAACACCAAATAGAACAAAGCTCATCCATTAATTTGATCAAACAATCGCTAATTTAAAGAAACCCACTTATGTTCTTCATAGCTTTCTCCAAAATTCCTAGCAATGGAGTTTAATTTTCTCCCCAATTCAACTCAAAGAATTAGTGCTTAAACAACTCCAACCAAGCAACAAGTAGCAACTCCAAACAAACAACTTCCAATCAGATTTTCTTTAACAAGATTAGATTTTCGTTTTTTTTTTTTCCAGATTTTCGTTTTTTTTCTTTTCAGATTTGTTTTTTTTTTTTTGAATTTGATTTGGGAAAACAGTGATTATAAGAATAATCACTATCCTAGCTCTAAATTTATAATGGGTATTATTTTGACAAAAAAAATGGAGATGGATATTAAATAGGGTGAAGAATAGATGAAGTAGCCTAAAAATGAAGGGAATTTAAATTTACCTATGTGGCAGTCTAGTTGGCGCTCAAAAACACGTCGAATCTTGTTTTTTAAAGGCTATAAGCACCTTTTGAAGCAGTGTATTCACGCTCTTATCCACATCAGCAAAAAAGAGGCATTTTAATACTGAAAAAATTTGTCCAGGGGGGTAATAGGACCAACGCAAAGGTTAGGTGTGTAGTTGGGATTTTGGTCAAACGTTGGGGGGTATTTTGAGTATTATCTCTCGCTTTCATCGTTGTTAACTAAATTTGTAATTTTTTTATTTTGTAAGTTGTGTATGTGACCTTTGAGTTAGCGTTGTATAGAATGAATGATTCAAATGTCCGGAAATTTGGATCCAAGGGACAATTAATTTTGTTTTCCAGCAATTAGTTGGATTTTTTTCAGAAATGTTCTTCTAATGATATTTTTACCAAACGCCAATATGTTATATTAATGGTTTGTATATTAATAAGATCCCAATTTCAATAAATATTTTTAAAGGCGACTTCATTTACTTTAAGTATCTTTCAGACATTTAGTGCTTTAAATATTTTCCAAATACTTAAGTATTTAATAATATTTTCGAAAGCGTGTTTAATTATGTGACTTTGAGTCTTTAAGTAATTAGAGAAGACTTCTTCAAATAATTTGGAAAAAAACAAAACAAAATACCCATCAAAAGCAAAATATTTACCCATATTTGCCCCATTAAATTTAATTATATTCGCTACCCACACGAAGCAAAATTTTTACCCGAGTAGCCATAATAAAATAATATAAAAATATTAGACTACAACAAGAAATAATATAAAAAAAATATATTAAAATCATTAGCTTATTTATTAAAACCCAATTTTAAAATATATTTTAGAATTTTTCCTTTGCAAATAAAACCAAATTTATATATAGGCTATGAATGCTTATAAGTTTTTAAATGATATGAAAATTAAAATATTAAAATTATACTTAAACTCAAGATATGATATGTATCATGGGGATTAAATTTTTTTGAAGAAGAACTGCCATTTATCATACTGCCAATATATGCTATAGTCACGCGGTCTCATAGAGACCGAGAGCTATGTTTGTTTTATGTTAAATGAATGCAACAAAATTCTATCTCATTGCCAAGAGTATTTATGTATACCATGTGTAAGATTATGTATGGTCAGCAGTTGTCAGGAATGAATTCAAGTTATCTATGACACGCATCTCATCAAGATGGTGCTATGCAGCCAGTTGGTATCATGAAGGGATCGAAAATTTTTCAAGAATGAACTTATCAATCCTCTTATGATTTCATGTTGCTATGATTTGCCATAGGTATATAAACATTAAAAATATTTTTTAAGGAATGAATGTCAATGAAATGTATGATACCTTGTCAGTATATGGTATATACCATGTTGGTATCATAGAGGATTGAGTTGTGTTTTTCCTGAAGGGATGAATCGGTCCTTTATGATACTCTGTCAGTATATGATATATGCCAGGCTGGTATCATAGAGGACTAAGTATTTTTCTTGAAGGAATGGACCGCCAGTCCTGTATGATATCCTATGAGTATATGATATATACCATGTGGTATCATAGTACACTTCAACAAGACTACTAATTTCCATCGATTTAATATAATATATGCTAGAATAAATTATTTTTTGAGATATGAAAAATAAAAAAATAAAAAAGATATTATATTAGTTATCTTTTTTATTGATATAAAAAAAAGAAAAAAATAATAATAAAGGAGCCAAAAAGTGTGTAGAACTAGATTATGAAAAAAAAAATAAAGAAAAAAATAATTTGAAAAAAAAATTAGAAAAGGAGAAAAAAGTAAATGAAAATCACCAGAAATTTAAAAAGAAGAATAAATAAAAATAGGAAAAAGATGAATGGAATTAGATTATGGAGATAAAAAAAGGAAAAAAAAAAAGAAGCAAAGAAATAAATGAAATTAAAAAGGAACAAAAATAAAGAAATAAAAAATATGAAAAAAAATGAAAAAAAAGAGCTAGAATTAAATATGGAATCAGATTATGGTGAAAAAGAAAAGAAAATATAGTATGATTTGGAAAAACAAATGAACAAAAAAGGAGAAAAAAGAAAAAAAAAAAAACAAAGGAAAACAAGATAAGAAGTAGAGAAATAAAAAAGAAAGAAAGAACAAAGAAACAAGTACCTACAACTGATATTCAGAGTAAATAGATTTGGGGGATATGAAAACAAGCACACAAGACTATTTTAGGTTTTGCCATGTGTGTGCTTTCCCCAAAATTAAAGACCACCCCAAAATCTTTTTTTTGCGCGGATTATCCTTCTTCATTCAATTTTTAATTTTTGTCCTTCAAATCGATGCCATTCTTTAACATTTCCCTTCGTTTAATACCTCGAGGCCATGATTTGAACTCACCAAATAAAAGAAAAAAAAAAAAAATCGCAAGGCAGAATTATGCCCTGAAAAATTCTGCTGTGCGAATTTTTTTTTAGCAAAAGGCAAAAGTTAAAGACCACTAATTTGAGGGACAAAAATTAAAGACCAACCCCGTCAAGGACAATCCTACAATTCCCCCCCCCCCGCGCGCGCGCCCAAAATAGGACAATCGTGAGAATTGCCCAAATGAGCCCAAATACTAACTCTAAGCCAAGCCCAAACCCGAGGTACTGGTGATTTATACGTATAAATAGTCCCTTTAACTAACTCTCAGCTCTCTCCATTTTTAGAAACTTGTAACCAAAACAGAGACCTATTCGTGTGAGTTTGACTTTGATCATTTGACAAGACGTCAGTAGTTTCTCTTTTTCTTTGCTATTCTTAAATTTTAAACATGTTAATGATCATGTAAGTACCGTGAAAATATTGTTAGTTTCGTTTTTTATAGCACACAAATAGACAATTCAGTATTCCAGGTGCCATACTAGAGTCAACGGGTTGGTTTGTTCAATTTTGGGCTTTGGTTCCAATGCATTTTTATATATATATAACTCTCTCTGTACCATGATAAGATTTTGACTTGGGACAGTAGCTTTAAGAAATACATTTTTTAAACTCATTGCCAAAAAAAATCATAGATATTTATGTCATTGTGTGGCGTTATCATTTCGTTTTTGTGTGGCATTAAATCATTTCGTTAAGGGTAAAATGTGTATTTTAAAATTAAATTGTTACTAAATATAGAAAGATGTTATTTTTTCGAGACTGATAAAAAGGAAGTGTCATATAAATTGGGACGGAGGGAGTAAACAAATTGATGGAATATGCAGATTTGTTTAGTTATGTTATCTTTTACATATCCTGATATTAAAGATTCCAAAGCAGTCCATTTTTTTTTTTTTGCATAGATAAGAAGACTTATTTGTGTACTTTTGTATTGTCTTTTTCAATGTTTTACTTGAGCCGAAGGTCATTTGGAAACAATCTCTCTATCTCCACGAGATAGGGGTGAGGTCTGTGTACACTCTACCTTTCCAGGAATACACTAGGTATGTTGCTGTTGTTGTTATAAGAAGCCTTATTCTCTAAAACTGTGAGAAAACAAAAAAAATTCTACCTTGGAAATCTGAACCTGTATAATAAACCATCTACTATTATTACCTCAATATATTCATACTCCACTGCCTATTGTGTGCTGTTACAGATATATAGATGAGAATCAGGGATTGTAGCCTCAACCCAGTCATCTTAATTTAGTTCGGACCCTTCTACATAGATCCGGCCCTGCATGTGTTAGGATTTTTTAATTTTTTATTTGTATGTTTGAATCACATCTTTAAGATTTTTCATGTTCTGGCTGTGTATAAAAATGAACCTGAATGATCAAATGTTTTAATTAAAAGCGGCGCCATGATTTTTAGTTTATTTGTTCTGGACTATAATTTTTCTTGCTTATTGGGTTTGAGTACATTATTTGTACATATTAAATGAAAATTTTAAACCACGGTCCTTGTGGCTTCGCCCCCTGTATGTAAGTATCATATTCACGCAATCATGTTCAATCCTAACTATCGTGATACTGAATGGTTTAACTCGCCTTAATTGTGTGTTTGCTCTCTTAATAATAAGCACCAGCATGTCTTAATAGACCCTTTTCTGAACTGATGGTGTATTTATATCTACTTCTGCACAAAAGGCATGTTCTAGGATTTCATCTTGAGTTAAAAGAAATTGTATTGTGTCATGAACGCATGCTGTTAAAATCATGAAGTGAATAGAAATCATATCCCCCAAGGATTTATGTCTTCCTTCGGTATTTAGAGGTTATTATGCTAGAAGAATAATTTCCAGTGTGACATTATAACCTGCTTTTAATATCTGAATTATCTAATATTGTTCATTTTAGAACACTGCTGCAAACTGTTTCTGCTAGTATGCCTTTCTTGTTTTGTTTCCGTTTTGCTTTATTTTTCATACTTCTTCGCGAAAGCTGATCATCCTGCTAGTCTCCATTGATCTGCACTTTTTTAACTCTGTCAATTTTTTTTTAACTTGCCACAGCTCGGTGAAACAATTTTTCCAATGGAGGAGGATCTTATTACGGTTTATTTACTTATATTGCGACATGTTGCAGCGTTCTAATGGTTGATGGAAATCGTCGGGATTGCACATGCAATGCAAGAACTTTCAGTTGTGACGAGTATGATCGCATCTCTCTATATGCTTAGAGTTATTAAATTTTTCTGGTTTTTATAGAGTCGCTTGTTGCAACCTTGGATGTGGATTTGCAAAACTTTTTCTCAATGTATAATATACTAATTTGTCCACACACACGCAGAATTAGTTTAAGTCTTAGTAAATGCCAAGTCCATCCTTGATTTCGTGAAAGGGATATAAAGTAGAGCTAGTGCTCGCAACACCAACCGTTTGCTTATGGTTATATTTATTTTACGCGATCTCAAAGGCAACCAGAAAGTTCATATGAAGAAAGGTAATGATGATCTTTGATGTTATCGGTGATGCATCTCTGACAATAATCTGTATCTTTGTTTGCTTTTTCAATTTTTCGAGATCAAAATTACTGAGAATATTAAGGCGAGTTGTTATCAGCTTGAATAAATTCAACGCGGCTGAACTCGACTAGTTTGGGGTGCTGCATTATTGTGTTTTCATTTTGCTTGTATTGTTCCGCTGGAATTAATAATACGTGTGTTTGAGTTTTTTTTACTTTCCTTTCTCTTCTCTCATTATAATCAACCATACCTGTTACTTAAGGAAGACATAATTGTTGTTATTGTTTTTCATCTTAGCCATTTTCATTTCAGTTATCATAGAAGGTCACGTAATATATAAAATGAAAAGTAATTTTTCTATTAATTAAATCCAAGAAATGCGTATATGCTGTTATATATACGTATTTAAATGTTACTTCATGAAGTACAGTATCGATTGTATTTTGAACTAATTAACAGAATAAATAAAATTTCTGAATTTCAATTAGAGGATAGGTTCTTTAGATGTTGATGCAAGTAAATCAATATATTATTTTTGTAATCTTCCTATCAATTCATCATCTTAATGAATTTCAAATTGAGTTTTCTATTTTCTCGCCAGGTTTGTTTCTTTTATTATTTTATCATAAAATATATCGAAGTATTTAGTATTTATTTTATATAGAATAAATTAAATTTTCTTTCAAAAACAGATTTTCACAATCTTTCACGGGGTAGTCACCGCATCTTAGTCACTGAAGAGCAAGGATTCTTCCTCGTGTCTGCTGCTATTGATGCAGTTTACCCCTATTACTTTATTTGAATAAGAGGGCTTATAAGCCACATCTAAATATGTTAATTTAATTGTTTGACATATATTAAATGATTTTTGAGAGCCATACCCCATGTCACTAGGCTCAATGCTGTTTTTCAAAAAATCTTATTCCTCCTTTGCACACGCCCCACGTTACCGCCCACCGAATTTAACTCACGTACAAACACTGCCCAACAATGCCTAATCTTATCACCGATTTCTTTTAATGTACGCCACCGCTGACTTGTTTTTGTTTAAATGTTAATTGTATTGTCATATATTCGCATTGCATTCAAGCGCTTTTCGATGGTTTTTCCATGATCGCCAAGCGGCAAAAAAAAACTTTTCAGTGTATATGGTGGTATATGGATGTATATGGGTATATGGTGTATATAAGGCGGTGTTTGATTTACCCAAATCATGGACATGCAAAACTGCACTCCATACTACCTCTCAGTAGCGACCATTTTCGCATAAATTAATTTTATTTGGCATATAACATTTTAATAAATACTTTCATTATATGAAATTCCCAAAATTCAATCTAGACTTCATGTTTGTTTTAAGAAGTTTACAATTTGAATAGGTAAATGTATTCAAATCGGGATAATGATTTCGCTTAAGGATAGAATACCGTAAAATCTAAGGGAGAGGACAATGTATTGCAATGTTATCAAAAGTGTTTTTGATAATGTCGCTGTTCTACACTTCTACATTCCAAAGTGAGTGTAGCAAGAGTAGTATGAGCATGAAACACAAATATATGCCGAATTAACGTATCTACGCATATATGTCAGCATAATCCACAAGTAAGTGCATAGTACCAAACATGTCATTACATCTAGCAATATTTATAGTTTGCAGCCAATATGGAGTCATACTAGTGGATCTACACTGTATTATAAGCCTAGGAGAATCCCCGATTTCATCTGTACTTTAAAATAAATACTACAGTCACAACTCAAGAATTTACAAATAAAGAATCAATCAATGTGCCATGCAATGAGCATGAATGACCATTCAAATGGGTGCTATGCAATGTTACGTGCTATGGGCTACATAGCATGTAGACAATTTTCCACATTTCCATCTTCTGCATTACATGCTACTATAGTCATTTACCCATAATTAAGGAAAAACATGTATTAATTTGTTTTTCATTTTCAGGCTATCAATCACTACCTCAAGAAATCTGAATGCCTGTCACTAATTTTCAAGAATCTTCTAGGCTGTCATTAATTTTCGGCACTGCCGCCCAATCCCCGGGCAAACTACGGAGTTCTCAATCATTCTCTCACCATTATAACATGCTATTTACATGAAAGTATGTCATGCACGTATATCACCCAACTATATCACACATGCACAACAAGTAATAAGTCATATCCACGCCAATCATCACTTTCATGTTTCTGTGAGCAAGATGCGATAAGCATATCCAAAGTGATAATTACATCACATATGCATATGGGACTCGCATGGAATCAACTCATTAATCACCGCACCTAGGTTCCATAGATTCATACTAGAATTGCACTAACATTCACCTTCAGCATACCTCTCAGTGACTGAGGCAGAGAATTATATTAAATAATGAACACAATATACAATGCAATATCGTAATAATGATGACAGAAGCCCACACAAAGATCACATCATGGCCGGGTAATAATAATTTGACAGAAGGCTCTGTCATGCCTCTTCACATCAATTATTTATTTATAGATTTATGGAGTTCCAGATAAAGTATCAGAATTTACCATGTTTAATATAAATACAATTATTTCAAAGTTTTTCCTTCGAATAAGTTTCAACGTATTATAGCCTCAAATTTAATTCAGATTATCCTGTTGTTTACCTCAGTAACATTAAATGTGGTTGTGAGCGTTTACTGACGGAGCTATGCTCCATGGTTATCATAATTCTTCCAAATTTAAGATTTAAGATTAATGGTGTTGGAAAAATACTGCCTTGAGTTTCAGTGTCACATACTGCAGGGTTCTTCTTCAACTCATTTGGCGAAGAATTTTATGCGCTTCTCTAGCTATTGCATGGAATTAGGTATCATCCACTCATCATAATGTTGTCAAACTATTAACACGTGTCTCTATTGCATATTATCAGCCATGATCAGATTTTCCATTAGCATGCTATGGGCAGGCAGGTAATAAATGATTATGTATTCTCCACTATAATGATTGCGGAGGCCCCTCTTTTACTATTCTATGTTTGTTGTTCACGTTTCAAAATCACAATAGTTTGTACACTTCAAATTTCACAACTTATAAAGTAATATCTAAATCGTATTTTCTTCTTTTAAATCCTTAATTTCTATTCACGTTTTTGATAACATAAAGTAATTTAATGCTTCATTTAAGCTAATAAAATATCTCCCTAACATTACATATTGAAGCAGAGGAATGCATATATTTTATACAACAAGTTTTTGCATCATGGACCTTGGGTCCATTTTCCACAAATCACTATCCAAAAATGGCGTCACCAACTTGTTTAGTAATTGATTATCAATGCTATGACTCACGCAATTTCCATGATATTAACACCTAACTACTTGTCTTCCACTAACGTTTATCAATTTATTTTCACTAACACTTTAATTAATCACTCAAATAACTAATTATATTCTCAATCCAAACATTGTTCAAAATAATCTTTTACTCAACTATTTTTGTTTTATTTTAAATTATTCACTCAGTTAAATATCATTTAAGCCCACTTACATTCTTATAAGGCAAATATACTTATGAATATTCATTCACACACGCAAATACATATAATTTTAAAATATTGCCAATAATCAATACTATTACGCAGTTTGGTAGACAATTAAAGAGACCAATGAAAAGGGTATTTATGGATATTAGGCCTAAAAAGTAGCAAACGACTCAAATGGGTCATTATTTACATGTATGTATAAATACGTGGTTGGCAAATTCTAAGATTTATCTCTAGTTGATGACTGTCCCAAAAGTATTAATGGTTATAATATCGTATATGGGTTATAATATTATACTGGCGTATAAGGATATGTATATAGGTTATAATATTGTATATGTGTGTGCATGTAGATACGGGCTATCATATTGTATAATATTGTATACGGGTGTATAATTGTATAATATTATATACGGGTGTATAAGTTGCTTGTACGTAAGTTTTGGGCTATTTTTTGTAATAAGTGACTCAAATTAGGTATTTATAAATTTCCCATGATTTTCATACTTCGCTATGTTATTTATTTTTTAAATTTTATTTATTGCTGAAATTTTCAGTATGTTAATCCTATTATCAGCAATATGACTATCTAAAGATTCTAAGGAATTTGATGATTTTCTTTTGTTGCATAATGCAGGACCAGGATTCTGCTTTGGGGTAAAAAGTATTCTTGAACTATATTGCCTAGAGTCAATATTTCTAACAGAGGAAGTATTGTAACTGCGTTGCCATGAAAAAGGAAAAAAAATGTCATGGGTATGCTTTGTCCGTATTCTCCGGGTATATCTTGGAAACAGCAGCAATGATTGAGGGTTTCCACTTACACCACCTAATTTGATTATACTCCAAAGGTCGTGGCACTAAATGCATAGCAATTTGATCACATTATCCCTGCGAACATAATGCATGATTCTGTTTGAAAGAATCAGCCAATAAATATCAATAAACAAAAACTAGACGTGTGATTTGGCATGATTTATGTTTAACTCTACAGCTTAAGAAGATGCTTGACCTTCTGGCATGCTTCCTGCCGCGTTTCCCATTGTCAATATCCAAACTGTCGCCGAGTTATGGTCCTCCACGGTATGAAGTGCAAATACGAACTGCAGAACTTGTTAATTCTGTAAGACGATGTGTATATCCTTCAACCTCGCATGGAACTCGTTTTACATGCGAGGAATTTCATATACAAATGTTTAAATCCACGTTGCAGGTCAACTTGGATTTAAACATTTGTATATATGAAACTTTTTCTATTAGATAATGGGTTCGTAGATTCAATGTGCTGGTTTGCTCCCTGCTACTACATTTTTTTTTAGGTTTGTAGGTTGGCTTTTTTCCCAATTAGAAATCAGTCAAGGATTACTTACCGTGTAGGTAGCTTAGATAGGCATTTACCATGAACGACAATTTAGTGCTCCTGCAAATTTTGTGCGTTTCTAGATGTCATTTTGTTATTTTTTCATGAAGCTGTAAGACTCTCTCGCGGCTGACACACATAAATGCTTATCCAGCTTAAGTTTTTGTTTATTGATATTTATTGGTCGATTCTTCAAGGCGATCATATTATCATTGAATTAGATATTTTACTTGAGATGTGTGATCAAATTGCTAGCATTATCTCAAAACAAGACGGTAGTACTCCTTTAGTGCCACGACTAGTGCCCATTTGCCCGTTGTGCCTTCCACCAATCAAATTAGGTGGTGTAAAGTGAAACCCTCAATCATTTGCTGTTTTAGCGACTTTTGCAAAGCATCTAAGACCAAATATGCCCGGAGGAATGCAATCTCAGGAGACAAACCGTACCCGTATTTTGTTTTTTTCCTTTTTCGTAGCAGCAGTTACAATACTTCCTCTGTTGGAAATATTGACTCTAGACGATATACTCGGTGCACCCTTTACCCCAAAGCTGTTAATAGCAGGAAATTAGTGCGGCCAATGAAAAGAAAATCATCAAATTTCCTTAGAATTCTTTAGATAGTCATATTCTTGATGTAGGATTAGCATCTTAAGGAAAGAATTTCGAGCAATAAGATAAAATTTTTAAAAATAAATAACATGGGAGTATGAAAAATCATGGGGAAATTTCATAAATATACAATTTGGTCACTTACATTGCAAAAAATAGCCCAAAACTTACATTGCAAAGCTTTAACCCATATACACCCATATATAATATTATACAATATTATACACCCATATACAATATTATACAATATGATAACCGATATACCCATATACACCCATATACAATATTATAACCCATATATACACCCATATATCCATATACGCCCATATACAATATTATAACCCATATACAATATTATAACCCGTATACACACAAACTAAAAAAGATTCATGGAGATCATGGAAACAC
Source organism: Lycium ferocissimum (assembly GCF_029784015.1). NCBI lineage: Eukaryota > Viridiplantae > Streptophyta > Magnoliopsida > Solanales > Solanaceae > Lycium > Lycium ferocissimum. Next base: position 27,382,437 of record NC_081345.1, on the reverse strand, counting down.
CAACCACCATATTTATATACACCTATGTAACGACCCATTTGGTCCTTAGTACTTTTAGGCCTAATATCCATAGAAACACCCTTTTCGTGGTCTAATTTTGGTGCTGTTTCGATAATGGGTGATTCAGTTATTTCATCAAGAAAATTTTAGAATATATGTATTTAACGTGTGTGAATAGTTTATTCATAGAAATAATATTTGCGCACATATAAGGTGTAAGTGGGTAAATAGAGGAGGTATTTGACGAAGTGGATAATTTTAAAAATAAAACAAAATGGTTGAGTAAAAAGATTATTTTGGACAATGATTTTAATTGAGGATCACATAGGACAAGCCCTTAATTAATTATTTGAGAAATTGATTAATTAAGAATGTTAGCGGGAAACATGTATATGATCAAGAGCGTTAGTGGAAGATAAAATCATTTAGGTGTTAATATCATGGAAGACACGATTGAGTCCATTAATTGATAATCAATTACAATCCTCAAATCGGTGGCATTTTTTTTTTTGGATGAATTGATTTCTGTAAGGTAATAACAAAATGTGGACCCTAAGGTCCATGATTATTTAATTTTTTTGTTGTATAAAATATATCATTCATATAATCGCCAACATATGTAATGTTAGGGAGATATTTTATTCAAGAAGCTAAACGGAGGGCAGTAGATTACTTTATGTTTGGTTGTCAAAAACTTGAATTTTTGTTTCCCACCGGATTTAAAGAAGAAGAAAATCCCATTTGGGGTATTACTTTATAAGTTGTGAGCTGAGTTATTTGGGACTATTGGATGATTTTGGGACATTCCAACGTGAACAATATTTACTGTCCAAAGTGGTAAAAAGAAAGAGGGCCTCACAATCCATATAGTGGAGAAATACATAATCATTTTGTGCACCAACTTATTATACCCCACCAAGTATGCTAATGGAAAACGATCATGTCGATGGCATGCCTAGTAGGCACGTGTTATCATGGCTGACAGCATTATGATTAGTGGGATGACAAAGCCTGTTCTGAATTTCATCTTCAAAGTTGAACTAGAGAGAGAAACACTTCATCTTCACCAAAGTTGAGTTGAAAGAAAGAACACACGGCCATGGCAACCTTTTGAAGCTCAAGGCCGGATACCCTATTTTTTCAACACCATTAAATTGTTAATCTTCATCTTCATTTGGAGAAAGAATTATGAATAACCATGGCCGCCAAGCTCACGTCCATGGCAGCCACTTAACCCACTTCAAGTGTTGCAAGTTATTAGGGATGTCCAAATTAAATTTGAGACCTTGTCCGTTCGGAAGCACTTCACAGGAAAAAGCTTTGGCGTGAAAGTTCGTGACACCTGTTCACGGCATCGAGGTAGGTTACGCGTCTACTTCTAGAGTGCCCGGTTAGCGAAACGTACGTCAGGAATAGTAGTGATTGACGGGGAAAGCATGATAGGCCTTGAGCACCGGGTGGAGGTAAATTCCATCTAGGTTGGTATTGCCTACCGTTATATGGGCTTGTCGCCATTATCATGGCAATCTTGTTATGTGGGCTCGTCGCCATTATTACGATATTGTTATGGAAGGTCATTGTATTGTGATTTCATGTATTTGATATAATTCTCTCTCTTGTTATCCCACCGGTCATATGGAAGAGGAAGGTTATTCGAGAATTTAATATTGAATTGTTAATTCCTAGTATGAATCTATGGAACCTATGTGATTGTGGTGATTATTGAGGTTGATTCCATGCGAGGCATGCATCCCATATTCTATGTGCTATGTGATGTAATTATCACCTAGTTGTATCTTTATCACATACTAGCTCCCTCACCTTTACGAAAGGAAAGGGTAATATTGATGATTGACCGCGGGCAATAATAGACTTGTACTTGTTTATTGCATATTGGTGATATAGTTGGAGATCGATATCATGCATGACATGCTTTCATATTACTCTTATGTTGTTATAATGGTGAGGAGAGTGATTGAGAGACTCCGAGGTTTTTGCGGAGATCGAGAGTGACAAGAGACTCCGAGGTTTTACCACGAGATTGAGAGTCGAGAGAGACTCCGAGGTTTCTGCCGGAGATTGAAAGTGACGAGAGAGACTCCGAGGTTTTCGCCGGAGATCGAGAGTGATTGATAGCCTCCGAGGTTTCGCCGAGAGCACGAGTGGTACATGGACTTCCAGCCGGGTCCCCGATGGGTCATGACTACGAGGCATTGCCATAGCATGTGTGTACGGGAGTGGAGTGTGAGAGGTGACTACCGCATTGCATAACATTTACATAGCACTATTACATTGCATTTGCATAGCACTCCATTTGAATGGTCATTCATGTCATTGCATGGCACATTCTCTCGATTGATTCTTGATTTGTGAATTACCGAGTTGTTGTTTGTGAGTATTTATTTTAAAGGCCGGATGGAATCGAGGTTTATAGAATTCTCCCTAGGCTTATAATCCGAGATATTGAGATCCCTTGTGACTATCGTTAATGCAAGACTTTCTCATGTGCTAGATGTGTGACCGTGTTTGATTACTTATCCGCTACTTGTTAGTTGCTTCTTGTTTATATGCGTGAACTAACCATTGTCGGCCCATGATACCTACGAGCCTTGTGTTGTCATACTATTTCGTTTTCACACCTCTTCCGGAGTGTAGAGTTATTTTCAGGTGATGTTCGGAGTCTCACGACCGTTTCGAGCATTCGTCAAAGACGTTTGGGTGAGCTATTGCAACCCGCAGTCTCTCCTTAGATTTACATTGTTCTCTATCCTTAAATCAAGTCGTATCCGCCTGAGTACATCTATTCAAATTGTAAACTTCTTAGAAGCTCTTGTATGAGTCTAGACCAGATTTTGGGAATTTCTTATAATGAAAGTATTTATTCCGCATGTTGTATCAAATTAAGGTAGTTATCTGAGGCGTTCGCCCACCAGGGAGGGTTAGTGTGGGTGCCCGCATGATCCATGATTTGGGTCGTGACAACCTATATACATAAACACCATATACACCCATATACCACCATATACACCCATATACATCCATATACCACCATATACACCGAAAAGTATACCTACGTGCCGTATCATGGAGGGTCGCTAAAAAAACGTTAACCGGTCGTATCCGTAACAATACAATTAACATTTAAACAAAAACAAAAAGTCACTGGTGACGACATTAAAAAGAAAATCCGGTCAGATCGTTGGGCATTGTTTGGCCGGAGATGGCTTGCTTCGCCGGAGTTAGATCGGTGGAGCAGTGATGACGATGGAGGTGGGCGTGTGCAAAGAGAGGAGTAGGAGGAGGGTCATTTTTTGTAAGATTTTGAAAAATGGGTCAATTTTGGTAGCATTGGTACCCTAATTGACATGGGGTGTAATTTTCTCAAAAATCATTTAATATGTATGTCAAACAATTAAATTAACACTCAGAGCTAGATGTGAGCTTATCGCCTACTGATCTTACTCAAATAAAGTTAATGGGAGCAAACACATCAATAACAGCAGACACAGAGGAAGAAATCCTTGCTCTTCGGGCTAAGATACTGACTTTGCCGTGAAAGGAGTAATGAGAGGAAATCTACTGAAAATAAAAGGGAAGAAAATTTAATTGCTTATTCTATATAAAATAAATACTAAATATACCGATATATTTTATGATAAAATAATAAAAGAAACAAACCTACTTTGGCAGAAGGTAGAAACTCAATTTATTCATTAAGATGTTTGAAGATGGATGTTGGACAATTGATGGGAAGATTGCAAAAATAATATTGATTTACTTGCATCAACATCTAAAGAACCTATCCTCTAATTGAGTTCAAAGTACAATTTATTCTGTTAATTGAGTTCAAAGTACAATCATTCTTTGGTACTTCATGAGAAGTAACATTTACTTCATTGTATACTTCTTTGAGAAATATAACATATACACATTTCTTTAGTTTAATTAATAGAAAAATTACTTTTCATTTTACTATATGTTACATTGACCTTCTATGATAGCTGAAGCGGAAATGATAAGATGAAAAACAATAACAACAGTTATGTCTTCCCTTAGAACTAGCTAGTTGTGGTTGATTATAATCAAAATGAGGAGAAGAAAGAAGAAAGAAGAAAGTAAAAAAAACTCAAACACACATTATTATTAATTCCAGCGGAACAATTACAAAGAAGCAAAATGAAAACACAATAATGCATCCACCCAAACCTAGTCAGTTCAGCCGCGTTGGATTTTATTCAAGCTGATAACAACTCGCCTTAGCCGAACTAATTCTTTTCAGTAATTTTGATCTCAACGAGAAAGGAAAATTGAAAAAGCAAACAAAAGATACAGATATTATTGTCAGAGATGCATGCAATAACATCAAAAGATCATCATTTCAATTTCAAATGTCTAGTCCTCATCTGCAACGACGATGACTTGCTTCCCGATATTTTCTCCATAAAATATTCCAATGAGAGCAGCAGCTGCGTTTTCTAATCCATCTTTTGGATCTTCCAGATAGGTTATATTTTTACAGTATAACATCTCAGAGACCTTGTCGACAAATTCATCATAATAATTCAAATTGTCATTATCTATATGAAACCCCTCCATTACAATGCGCTTGGTGACAAGGTGAAATAAGTTATGAATACCATCTGGTTTCTCGAGGTGATTATACTGAGATATCATTCCAGAAACAACAATCTTACTATTAGGATTCATGTGCAATAGCACTTCATCCAACAAGGGGCCTCCCACGTTGTCAAAATATAAGTCAATGCCATTTGGACAATACCTGAAAAAAAGTTAAAGATATGTTAATCGATCTGTAGTATACGTACAAACCATCAAAGTCATAGAATCCTTGACTAATAAGATATACATACCTTGTTAAAGCTGCCCCTAGATCTGTTTCTTTTTTGTAGTTGAAAGCATCATCAAATCCAAATTTGTTCTTTAATAAATGAACCTGCAAGACAATTAATTCATGTTAGTATTAAACAGTAATATAAATATTGTAAAGAAAGGCACATAGATTAGTTAGAATTTAAATTAATCAAGTCACATAGAGACCTTCTCATCAGTGCCTGCACTTCCAACGACGTAACAATTATTGAGTTTGGCAAATTGTCCAGCAAGTTGACCAACACCTCCTGCTGCAGCTGAGATATACACAACTTCCCCTTGCTTTGGAGCTGCTACATTCGATATACCAACATACGCTGCAAATCCTCCAATACCTACAACAACATGTCAATTTAATTATTAAGCTCAAAATATATACTCTAAGAAAGTATTATTTTGTCTATGTTTAAGATGGATAGATTTGGTATGTACCAAAAAGTCCAGTGTAATACGATTTATTTACATCCGGATAGTGTTTGATTTTTCTTAAGAATTGAGGATCATCTTTTATCATGGTATATTCTTCCCAACCAGTAATTCCCCAAACATAATCGCCTTCGTTATAATCTGGATTAGTAGACTTGAAGACTTTGGCCACGCCATATCCTGATATAACCTGAAAGTTGGAGATTACAATTAGTAACGGATAGAGAAGATTAATCTAAGAGCAAATTAAATAATTAAATTGAACTGACTGATCCACGTTTGATAGCGCAAGGCTTCAGCTGAATTTGAGGGTAATCTTCACCAGACAATTGGCGACGTAAGTCAGCATCAACAGCCAAGTAGAGATTCTTGAGCAACACAGCTTTTGTTCCATCAGGGTTAATGAATGGAAGAATTGTTGATTTTCTTAGCTCAAAATTATCCTCTGTTGGCATACCTTTCACATATTCTTTCAACACTACTTGCTTGTTTCTCTTTGTTGCTTGCTGCATTGTTGCTTCGGCCATTTTCTAATACGTAAAATGAATGCTTTTTTTCTTTTTTCTTTTTCTTCCTTTGCGCAAATAACAATACAATTGAAGAGAATGAATTTGGTGAACAGGGAAGTGCGCAAGTGCTGGGTATATATAGTGTGTGTTTAAACACAAAATTTTATAAAGTATAATTAACTGCTATATTAAAAGTCTTAACTATTTACAACATTAATCATGCTATATACACAAAAGATGTAGTTCTTTAGCATTTTTTGTAGACTTAAAGTATTTAATGACATTTCAAAGACTTCTTTAATTTTATGCGACTTTGAGTCTTTAAGTATTTGAAATTAAGTTGTCTTCAAATAATTCTCATTCGATGTCCTGCTAAGTAATATGTATTAAGTTTTGTGCACTGTCTTACACAAATATTTACACCATCAGGTAAATTATTTAATTAAATTTTAGGAAAAAGATATTAAAAGTAGAATCCTAGTTGTACTATAATTAGTTACTATTTCCTTTCATAATATAAATCAAAATCTATCTTTTCCATGTTTTTCTGATTTTCTCTCAGTGAATCTTCAACGCCTTAATTTCTCAAATATTGTTCAATTGGCAAGAAGTAATTCTTGCAAATTTAAGAAGTAACTCATGCTTCAACCATTGTTTTGGTGACGAAAAAATACTTCAACCATTGTTGACCTTGGGGAACTTGAGAACTTCTGCTTTAAGGGTTTGCTATCACATAGTATATTTTATTTTCTCCATGACTGCTCTGCAAATGAACTTCAGTTTTTCCTTCTTCTTTTTAATTAATTAAGAAATTCAAAGTTGCAGAATCACATAAAAATCTGCATCAAACTTTTATGTGCTTCAATCAAATTAGGGAGAGAGGCATATGGGGTAGATATACAAGCAAATTAAGGAAAGATAAGAAGCAAGACAAGCAGAGAAAGATAACATATGGTAGGAGGGCTTGGAGGAAGATCCGAGAGTTCCAAAGTGCGGGAAATTTTTTAGTTTAGAAACAAAGAAAAAGGTGACTTGGAAATTGGAAAAAAAAAAAAAAAGAAGAGTGAAACCCGGAAAGATTGGTTACCCTGCCATAGCAGGTCAATTTACCTGATGGTGTAAATTTTTGTGTACACTCACAGTGTACAAAACTTAAACTCATATGTATTAGTGCTGACAAATTGGATGGATTAGATCCCGTAAATATATGACGATTCAAAATGAGTTAAGACAAAAATGAATAAAATATCCGATACATCCATATTTAATATGGGTAAAAAGTAGGTTGAATACGAGAAATCTAGTTGCAAAATCAAATAGCTAGCTAGAGTCAGTTACTGTGTAGAGTTCAGTTGATAAACAAATTACATGGCAAAACCTCAAAAAGTCTGCGAAAATTATTGAAAAAAGAACACCAAGGCCTCCACATAAAATAACACCAATTGTCTCTTCTTCTTTTTTCTTTTTTATTCCTCTACTTCTTATCTTCTTTTCTTTTTTCTCGTTTTCCCCCTTTTTTTTTTATTTTTTCCCAAATCATACAATTTTTTATTTTCTTTTTCACCATAATCTGATTCCATATTTAATTCTATCTCCTTACTTTTTTATTTTTCTATTTTCTTTGTTTATTTATTCTTTGTTTCTTGTTCCTTTTTAATTTCGTTTATTTCTTTTTTGCTTTTTATCTCCATAATCTAATTTTATTCACTGTTTTGCTATTTTATTTATTCTTCTTTTTTAATTTCTAGTGATTTTCATTTACTTTTTTCTCCTTTTCTAATTTCATTTTTTTCTTTATTTCCTGTTTTTTTCATAATCTGATTCTACACGCCTTTTGGCTCCTTTATTTTTATTTTTATTTTTATTTTTAATATCGATATACAAGATAACTAATATATTATTCTTTTTTATATGTTTTATTTTTTCTATATCTCAAAAAATAATTTATTCTAGTATATAGTAATATGAAATCAGTAGCAGTTGAAGTGTGCTATGATACCCACATGGTATATATCATATACTCATAGGATATCATACGGGATTCGCGGTCCATTCCTTCAAGAAAAATACTTAGTCCTCTATGATACCGACGGCATATATCATATACGACGCAGTATCATAAAGGACCGATTCATCCCTTCAGGAAAAACACAACTCAATCCTCTATGATACCAACATGGTATATACCATATACTGACAAGGTATCATAGACGATTGATTCATTCCTTAAAAAAAATACTTAGTCATTTATGATACCCACATGGTAAATCATATACTAACATGGTATCATAGAGGATTGATAGTTCATTCTTTCAAGAAAAACACTCAGTCCTTCATGATACCAACTTGATACATATCATATACTGATAGGGTACGTGTCATAGATGACAGATTCATTCCAACACTACTCAGTCCTCTATGATGCCCACATGGTATATATCATATACTGACAGCGTAGAATAGAGAACTGTTCATTCATTTAACACTAAAACAAACACTTCTCAGTCTTCTATGAGACCCACATTGTTTATAGCATATATTGACAGAGTATGATAAATGACTGATTCATTTCTTCAAAAAAATCTCCTTAGTCTTTTATGATACCACGTAGTATATATCATATACTGAGTTTAAGTATAATTTTAATATTTTAATTTTCATATCATTTTAAAAACTTATAAAAAACGTTCATATTTTATATAAATTTTGGTTTTATTTGCAAAAGGGAAAAATTCTAAAATATATTTTCTGCTAAATTGGGTTTTAATAAATAAGCTAATGATTTTAATATATTTTTTTTATATTATTTCTTGTTGTAGTCTAATATTTTTATATTATTTTTATTATGGCTACTCGGGTAAAAATTTTGCTTCGTGTGGGTAGCGAATATAATTAAATTTAATGGGGCAAATATGGGTAAATATTTTGCTTTTGATGGGTATTTTGTTTTGTTTTTTCCAAATTATTTGAAGAAGTCTTCTAATTACTTAAAGACTCAAAGTCACATAATTAAACACGCTTTCGAAATATTATTAAATACTTAAGTATTTGGAAAATATTTAAAGCACTAAATGTCTGAAAGATACTTAAAGTAAATGAAGTCGCCTTTAAAAATATTTATTGAAATTGGGATCTTATTAATATACAAACCATTAATATAACATATTGGCGTTTGGTAAAAATATCATTAGAAGAACATTTCTGAAAAAATCCAACTAATTGCTGGAAAACAAAATTAATTGTCCCTTGGATCCAAATTTCCGGACATTTGAATCATTCATTCTATACAACGCTAACTCAAAGGTCACATACACAACTTACAAAATAAAAAAATTACAAATTTAGTTAACAACGATGAAAGCGAGAGATAATACTCAAAATACCCCCCAACGTTTGACCAAAATCCCAACTACACACCTAACCTTTGCGTTGGTCCTATTACCCCCCTGGACAAATTTTTTCAGTATTAAAATGCCCCTTTTTTCGATGTGGATAAGAGCGTGAATACAACGCCGATTAGCGCGTTATAGCCTTTAAAAAACAGCATCTGACGTGTTTTTGAGCGCCAACTAGACTGCCACATAGGTAAATTTAAATTCCCTTCATTTTTAGGCTACTTCATCTTCTTCTTCACCCTATTTAATATCCATCTCCATTTTTTTTGTCAAAATAATACCCATTATAAATTTAGAGCTAGGATAGTGATTATTCTTATAATCCTTGTTTTCCCAAATCAAATTCAAAAAAAAAAAAAAAATCGAAAAGAAAAAAAAACGAAAATGCGGAAAAAAAAAAAAACGAAAATCTAATCTTGTTAAAAAAAAAATCGATTGGAAGTTGTTTGTTTGGAGTTGCTACTTGTTGCTTGGTTGGAGTTGTTTAAGCACTAATTCTTTGAGTTGAATTGGGGAGAAAATTAAACTCCATTGCTAGGAATTTTGGAGAAAGCTATGAAGAACACCAAGTGGGTTTCTTTAAATTCTTGATTGTTTGATCAAATTAATGGATGAGCTTTGTTCTATTTGGTGTTAGGAAGCTTCCTTTCACATTTGGATTTTTTTGGATTAGATTTGAGGAAGTTGGTGTGATTTTTTTTTTTTTTTCAACTCCTAATGAAGAAGAAGAAGAAGAAGAAGAAGAAGAAGAAGAAGATGATGATGATGATGATGATGATGTTGATGAAGATGATGATGAAGATGAAGGAGAATTGGGTATGGGTTTTCGGATCCTATACTAAAAATGGAGTATGGAAAATTGAAAGGTTTTTTCTTTTTTTTTTGAAGAAGAAGAAGAGTAGATGGATGGAGGAAGGGGAGAAATTAATAAAAAATGAGGGGAAATTAAAGATGTGTCACGTGGGCAGGCGTGTGGACACAACTGAATTGTTAATAATTGGGAGTTGTCATATTGGACTGCCACACCAGCAAAAAAGGGGCATTTTAATACTAAAAAAAATTGTCCGGGGGGTAATAGGACCAACGCAAAGATTAGGTGTGTAGTTGGGATTTTGGTCAAACGTTGGGGGGTATTTTGAGTATTATCTCATGAAAGCGACTTTGTCATTACAAAAAGGTAAAAGTTGATTAATGACTATCCGTAAAATTACTCAGCGATCACTTAACATTCTCGTTAGATCTTTAAATTCTTATTAAAACACATGAAATGGACATGTGCAATTAGTATGTAAATTCCATTTTTTTCAATTAATTTTGTCCAAATAATAATCTCTCAGCTAAGATATGATTCGACCTTATATATTTTTTTCAAATAACCTTTTCACTCCGTCAAATTTAACTAATATTGCTATGTAATTTTCTCGCCCATGCGCATGCCTTTGTAATAGCAAACTAATGTTGCACCTTCTTGAGGTTGAAATTTCAAGTGTGATCAGAATTTAGCAACGAAATAAGGATAATTGGCCTCTTTAATTCGTCCTTCATCTATCTGTCTCCTATGAGAATTAAGTTAATATACAAATTACTTACTTCGAGAAGTCTTTGAAAATTATTTGAAGACTTCTAAATACTTAAAAGACAAAGTCACAGAAGTCTTCAATCGAAATTTTATCAAATACTTAAGTTTTTTAACAATAATTAAAGCACTATGTCTCTGAGAAAAATACTTAAAGAATATATACCAAGTCGTCTTTAAGAAAATAACCAAAGAATTCGAGATCCTATTAATACCCTGTAATAATATAAAGAATGGTTTAACTCCTGTGATTTATCTGTAATCTCTTTTATTTCTTTCTTTGCTTCTTCTTATGTTATATGCAGCTATACGACAAACAATAAGACAGTGGCAAACCGTTACAATTTGTCTTTGTACATTGAAACTTTTTAAAATGATTGAGAATATTTTTCATTTTAATAATTGTTTATTCAATTTTCCCTATATATCATATAAAATTACTAGGAGAAAATAAAAGAGGTGTTCCATAATACTTCGACAAAGGTGAGTGACTTTTTTAATTAAAAAATTACTTTAGCATGATATTTAAGTACAATTGAATAACTTTTTCGTTACAAAATAAAATAAAATTTAAGGACTTAATTTGGTGCAACAAAGTAAAAAATCAGGTGACCATCCACATGAGAATTGAGATTACCTCGGTGATCACTTGACGGACTCAGTTAGATCCTTAAAATTAACTAATTAAAACACATGAATTGGCCACGAGCAACTAATATGTGAATCCACCTTTCGAGTTCTATGTATTTGTGTGTGTTTAAACACAAAGTTTAACTATATTAAAGGTCTTAACTATTTACAGCATTAATCAAGCTATATAAACAAAATTAAGCTTTTCTATAAGTTATGCTTAAGTCATTTTTAATTAAGTTAATGCTTAATCTATAAATTCTGTACAAGTCCTTAAAATTTAATTAAAACACTTTGAAATGGTCGTGAGCAGCAAATATGTGAATCCATTTTTTCCATTATATATTTTTTGAGCTATATTCATTTCAAAGTCGTAGTGCTTTAAGTATTTTTTGAAGACTTAGGTATTTTTATAATATTTTGAAGACTTCTTTAATTATGTGACTTTGAGTCTTTAAGAATTTAGAATTAAATTGTCTTCAAATAATTAATTGCCGGCAAACCTGAAGGATCTGGATCATGAATGGGCAGATCGAAAATGAGTTAGACAAAAATTAAATAAGATTTTCTGTCCGACCACATATAGTACGAGTAAAAAATAAGTTGAATGACGGGTAATATCAGTAGCCATATTATTCATGGCTTTAATTTTTAGCTGACCCTCATGCTTCTTTAAAAAATTTAGTTGCAAAATCAAATAGCTAGAGCCGTTTACTCGGCAAAAACTCAAGAAGTCTTCCAGAGCTATCTGATACTTGTTCTTTGATGGGAGGTGATAGATATACGTGTAATTAGTCGAGATGCTTGTAGTACTACTTTCAGGACACCGGGATTATAAGAAAAATTTATTCGAAGAAGTCTTCTAAATACTTAAAAACCAAAAGTGACATAATTAAAGAAGTCTTCAGAATATTATTAAATACTTCAGTCTTTGGAAAATACTTAAAGTACTAAAAAATATGAAGAACATTTCTAAAAAATAAATGTTTACAAATATTTAAAGAAATCGGGATCTTATTAATACCCAGCTCATATACAAACCATTACTAATTAGGACACACTGGCGTTAGGTAAAAAGATCATCAGAAGAACATTTCTAAAAAATAAAAATACGACCGACTAATTGCTGGGAAAGGAAAATTAATTTGCTTTTGAATATTTGAATTAAGGAACAGGTTGTCTTTCATTCCATGCAACGCTAAATCAAAGACCAAATACATACTCCCACGGTTCACTTTTACTTGTCCACTATGGACTTTGCACACCCATTAAGAAATAATAAATGATGTTAAAAAAAAAGAAGACCAAATACATACTCCCTCGGTTCACATTTACTTGTCCACTATGGACTTTGCATACCCCTTAAGAAATAATAAATGAAGTGTATAACCATGATACCATATTAATTGGTGTATCATTTTAATGGATTTGGAAAATGATTTAGAATGAGTAATTAATGCTAAGGGTAAAACAGGGAAAATAAATTATTTTTCTTTTGATATGCGAAAGTGGACAAGTAAAAGTGAACATCTATTTTTGGAATAATGGACAAGTAAAAGTGAACGGAGGAGTATTTAATTAACAATGATGGAGGAGACTTTTTTGCTCCACTTCAATTGATTGATTAATTTGATTGAAAATGTTAGTTTGGATTAAATGCAAAGGGGATATTGGTCCATGACCTTTAAGATACTTTATCGATTGGTACTTTGTTTTTCTTTCGTAGAATTAGAAGTTAAGTAGGCGTTTGGCCATAGAAATCAAAAACTTTTTCATTTTTTTTTTTTTGAAATTTCGGAGTTGGAGTTGGAGTTGTGTTTACCGTAAGTTTTTTACAAATAGTTTTTTTTTGTTGAAATGTACTTTCTCAACAAGTTTTTGGTTGTGAAAAAAAGGAAGTTGTATTTGGAATTTTCGTAGGCCAAACACTAATTTTTTAAAAAAGTGAAAAAAATTCTGAAAAAAAGTGAATAATTCTTATGGTCAAACGGGTCTTCTCGGATGTTGTACAAATTGATGGAATTCGATGAACAGTATGCAGTTAATAGGATAACCCAAATGGATTATAGTGGCTAGGAAATGTTGGATTGAAACTCGTCACACAGCATTTTGAGTTGTCGTGCATTACTCAGGTGTACTGAATTTTAGTATAACAATATATGTGCAGAACTTCTTTTCTCTTTTCTTCAAAGTTGTTCTTATGATGTAGTTAATCCTAAATGTAATATAGTAACATTTTGTATGTGCAAACCGCACATCAATGAAGTGTATCCTTGTATAATAGGACCCATAAATATGCTGCTGAACTGGTATTTGCTATGTAAATTTCTCTGATTTATGAGGTACTTTGGTTACTTTAGTTCTTTTTTGGGTCATTTAGGTTCCGGACTCCAGTTGCGACCCCTAGTGTGTACTATCATGGGTTTAGTCAGATTCATCAATGTGTCAGTTATTGACTCTTGAGTTTTCTGATGACTGATGAAGCTTCTGATGGAATTCTATGTGGGAACTGGACGCGCTAAATCACATAATCCGAACCAGTTACCAAGTCTTCTATGATATTATCGCAACGAATGGGACGTGAGCCCCACATCGGTTAAATGGGGAGCTGATGTGGGGCTTACATAAGCATTGGGCTTTCCCACCTAAATAGCTAGCTTTGGGGTGTGGTTCTCTAGGTTGTATCGAAGTCAATTTTAGTTTCTGTTTGTGTATGTGGGTTTTGCTTTTTGCCCAGTTTACCTCTACTCCCATTTGCCAATTTATTGATCTAGAGGGGAAATTGATTTTTATTTGCGTTTCTACCTGCCTAAATCCACCCTTTGAAGCAACTTTAAGTTATTTCTGTTCATCGTTTTGCGAGGGATAATAAAGAGCAAAAAAATTTCAAGATGTAGAGTGAAAAGACAGATAAATGGGTCATTATTAACTTTCACGTTCTGTTGTTCAAGTACATATAGACATTTGATTAGCTGCAGTTATGTTGACCTGCTTATTGCAGTTGGAAAAATGGATCAGCTACCTAACTTTTTACCCTAATAATATGTTAATCTATAAAACTAGAGATGTCTCAAATTGCTTCCACCATGATGTTATATTTCTTATTACTCCTTATTAGTAACCTGTTAATCTATAACTTAAGAATGATGTTATTTTCTCACATTCTTCAATGTCACTGCATATTTTGCTTATTAAGTAAACAAGACAAAGGGTCAGTTATTATGGAGGCCCTTGCATAGTGTGGAGTTATCATGCCTATTAGCTATGCTGGTAGTATTGTTCACAATTTGTTGATTGTCTGCTGGTGTTGGGTTAATAGGCACACGAAACATTATTTAAAAAAGCAATCTGATGTTGTTAGAAGAAACCCCATTGGTACTGAAGATGTAAATAAATATTCTTTATGTTGGATGTGCATATCTGAGATTTAACTACAAAAAATTATGAGTTTGCTCCCAAACTTCAAAATTGAAGATTTTTATATCTAGGTTGATATTTCAGATCTAATAAGTACTCAATGGTTAGATTCTTATACATGCATTGAGTTGCTGTCAAGCGGTCAGCATCTTGGGTGAACATCTTGCACTGAGAAGGGTACTTGAGCCTCATCCCAGAACCACATATACATATGTGAGTTAGCTGGTGTTCACTTAACTTGGCTAACATCCTGAATCACAGTGTTACTTTTGCTACTCCATTAGATTTAACATGATGCACATGAAATTCAGGACATATGATACATATCCCAAATACATAACATATCTAGAGATGAAACTTTAGACATAATGTAGAAACCACATAGGAAGAGAAGTAATGCTCTCATGTAGTTTTTTACAACTACACATTCATGGTCAATGCTGATCACTATTTCTTTCCCCTTTTAAGTTGTATTCTATCCATCCAACTTCCTCTCCAAAGGGGGGACCTATTAAGTTTAGTATTTTCTTCTTTCCTCCTTTTGAGTTTTTCTTCTTCTAAGTTTTTATTGAACTTTCTTCTGCCAAGTGATGTGCAAAGAAGTCTACTGATTAAAGCTCCTTAATCAACAACTTTTTTTTAATACATAGATGGTAATAGTTCATATACAAAAAGGGAACACCTAATGATTTGGGTGTGAAACTCACGGAAAAAATGATAGTTCAAGTGTGTTTTTGACCATTAACTCTTTAATAATAAGTGCATTACAGATTAGATTGGATTCATCTTGAGTCAATTCCACTCCTCCCCCCCCCCCACCCCCCACCCCCCATAAAGGGTTAGAAAATAATATCCCCTCCATGATGTTGAATGGGAACGACCCCCGTATATAATATTTTTCGGTGAGACTTTTTTTTATTTTTGAAAAAAGATTTTTTTCTAAATCTAAAAACGAAAATATAAATTTATTAGATATAAGTTGCTCATATATTTGCATAAACATAAGCACTCAAATAAGATGCCGATTGACTTCACGTGACCAAACATTTCTTCTTTAACCCTCAAAGAAGTAAATATAATTAGAAAATATTCTATATAGGATAAAAATCGGATTGCTTTTTCAGAAAAAAGAAATTATCAGCTTGGCTCATATGAGTGACTTTGAAAATAAAAGATATGCTTAAATAACCAATTTCGAGTGAAAATTCTTGTGAAATGTATCTTAAGCTGATGGAACTACTACGCGAAGTATTAATTATTTTTGTGTGTTCTTTCTATACTGGCATTATTACTCCTATATTACAGTCCCTATTGAACTTTTCATGAATAAATTTTATGGTTGACAAGGACATGTTAGAAATTGATTGTCTAAGAATCATTTAGAAAGTATTCACTTGAGGATTATGGAAGAGGAATGCTTGGTTATATGAAATCAATAGCCATCTTATTCGAGTGTTTATGTTTATGCAAATATTTTAGCAATTTATACTCCCTCCGTTTCAATTTATGTGATATAGTTTGATTGAGCACGGAATTTAAGAAATAAAGGAAGACTTTTGAATCTTGTGGTCCAAAATAAGTCAAAGACATTTGTGTAGTTATAAATCATCTCGTTAAGCGTAAAAGGTACTCCCTCTATCCCATAATAAGTGTCACCTTAGCCAAATTTTTTGTCCCATTATAAGTGTCACCTTAGGAAACCAAGACATAAATTAACTATTTTTTTCAATTCAACCAAGACATAGATTAACTACTTTTTTCAATTCTACCCTTAGACAATAAAGTAATCCCTCCGGATCAAGAAAAGTGTCCATTTAGCCTTTTTTTTTTGTCAAAAAAAGTGTCCACTTATCAAAACAAGAAAGAATTAACCTTTTTTTTTTTTTTTTTCATATTTATCCCTATTAAGCGTTATATGATCAAATGCCAATGCCTATTTAATTAGGGATAGTTTAGTCAAATTACCTATTTTTGTCTAGGAGTTAGTATTTTCTTAAGGGGTGTGCAAATGGCTAAGTGGACTCTTTTTTTGATCCAGAGGGAGTAACATCTAAATGATGATTGGAAAAGCCACATAGTAACTTGGTATTGTTGGATTCCCGATGTCCAAAAGTTTACTTCTTGTACATGCTCTAATCAAAAGATAAAAGTAATTTATTTTTATTATATAGGGGTAATTTGGTAAACTTCACATTACATTATTGATTTCTTAATATGCGTGTTTTTGGCTAAGGTGACACTTATTATGGGACGGAGGGAGTAAAGGTTAAAGTTAAATTATTGCCAAATAAGGAAATGTATCATTCTTTTTGGGACAAGCTAAAAAGGAAAATGTATCACATAAATTGAAACAGAGGTGAGTATCTAATAAGCAAGAGTTATATATGTTCATATTTTAGTTCTAGAAAAATAATATCTTTATTCAAGAAAAAGTCTCACAAAAAAAATATTATATAAGGGGTTGCCGTTTTCATTCAATATGAAGGGACCATTATTGTTCAATTCTTAAATATTAAGGGGTTAAAGTGGAATTGACCGCTAATATTCAACTGCACTCCAGAAATAGTGGATCTAAAATTATGTCAATTCATGGGGCAATGAGTGCAATACTTAGTCTTATTGACAATATAATTATTCTTTTTATAGGGAATGCAGAGAGAAAACTTGCTAGCGCTAATCCATTTTCATTTTTTTTTGGGGTAACTAATTTTCATATATTATTACAAGACATTATTTGGATAGATCAAATCATGTATATTTACATATGTTATATAAGTTTCCAAAACCCCCCTTTTTTTTTTTTTGATAGTATATATATATATATATATATATATATATATTATAGTATTTATTAGTATATTGTAGGTATATTTATATGTTATATAAGTTTATAAGTAAAGTTTAAAGACTAACGTAAAGAAGTGTGCAATACAACATACGTGTATATATATATATATATATATATATATATATATATATTAAGTTATATGCTTAAGTTATACTACATAATTACATATACCTAAAATATAGTAAGAATATACTTATATATATCAATATACTTAGGTTATATATATATATATATATATATATATATATATATATATATATATATATATATATATATACTTATATATATATATATATATATATATATATATATATGTTTAAGTATACTATATATACTTATATATATATTATAACTTAATATTTATATATATTTTTATATATATCATATATACGTGTGTGTGTATATATATATATATATATATATATATATATATATATATATATATATATATATATATATATATATATATATATATATATATATATATATATATATTATTTATATTATATATATATTATATATATGAATATATATATATATATATATATATATATATATATATATATATATATATATATATATATATATATATTCTTATATATATATATATATATATACTTATAACTTATATATATATATATATATATATATACTTAATATATATATATATATATATATATATATATATATATATATATATATATATATATATATATATATATATTATATATGTATATTCTTAGTATATTTTAGTTATTTTTCAAGTATATAACTTTCTAGTTTTTAATTTAAGTAGATGTATATTATAAGTATATTCTTAGTATATTTTAGGTATATTCCTAACTTAATATAAGTAAAAATATGAACACAAGTAAATAGAAGAAAGCTCAATGAGCCATATATTTTATTCATTCTTGGATAACATTTATTTGCAAGTTGTAGTTTTTTTTTAACTTGCAAATAATACATGAGTTGTAAAGAAATAGTAGAATAATAAAATCACCAATTCTCAATCATTTCGTTAATTTCCCCATATCATATTCGGCCATGGAGATATCTTCAAAGTCTTCCATTTGGTCCGGTCCACTTGCTATCAAATCTTCAATTTCTTCCTCTTCGCCTTCCTCCGCTTCTAAGTTTTGGTTGCGTCGCTCCGATCTAATCCAATCGCGAATGCACACTAGTACTTGCAAGCTAAAGCGGATAATGAGTGTCTATGGTCTCCAATTTGTTGTCTTCCTTGGCTAAATGCGCTCTCCGAAGCCACGGTTGATACTTGAACCGTAAGGATATCTCGAGCCATTCTTGAGAGTATCGGATGACTTGCCTTGTACTTCTTCCACCATGCTAAGACGTCCAATTCATCTAGTTCCTTGATATCCACATTTGGCTGCATCAAATAAAAGTTATATTCATCAAAGTTTGCACTACAAGAAGGAGTTGGCTGTGAATGTAAAACTTTTAAATGCGACAAACCCGACAAGCCCTTTTTGCTACTTTGAGAAGTAGTAGGGCGTGGAGCAACGGGTGTAGCACGTTCTTCCAAATTAGAATAATGAGTAAAAACTTTTCTAAACTCGTCATCAATAGCGAGTTCGGCTTCAGCTAAAGATGGTTGAACTCCTCTTCAATTTCTAAAAATGTATAAATTTGACCAACCAATGCTTTAGTATAAGACACTTTTAAACAAGGATTTAAAAGAGAACCCAATATAAATAAAGTTGGGATGGGAAAAAAATACTTCTTAAATTTGATTATCATATCAAAAATAGCCGCTTGATAACCGGGTTTATATTTATACTCTTGTAAAACTCTAGCTATTTCCGCTAAGTAGGCTAAAATTCCGGTTACCGTGGGATAGAATTGTTTAGAAAAAAAGCAAGAGTTGCATTATAAAAAATTTCTAAGAGTTCAACACATTCTTTAACATCTTCCCAATGCGTAAAATTTAACCAATCATCACTATTAATATTATATTTGTTGTGAACTTGTTGTATGGGAATCCTATACTCATATGCTTGTTGTAGCATAATGTAAGTGTAGTTCCACCTAGTCTCAATTTCTACTTGAATTTTCCTAGGTCTAAGGTTATTTTCCACACAAGCATTCTTAAAATCTCTAAGTCTTCCCCTATTAGCATTACAAAAAAGAAACGCAACCGCATCTCTAACTTTTTGAATAGAATCGTCAAAACACACAAGACCATCTTTAACAATTAATTTTAAAATGTGACAACTACATCTCACATGAAAAATATTTTTTAGCGGAGGGTTTAATTCTCTTTTTAAAAGACCAATCGCCTTTGTATTATTAGAAGCATTATCTAAAGCAATACAAAGTGTTTTTCTATAAATGTTAAAAAATCTCATAATAGTAGACATTGAATCCGCTAAAAATTTTCCATCGTGACGACCTTTTCCTTCATCATATAAAAAAGCTATAATTCTTTTTTTGCATAACCCAATTGTCATCAACCCAATGACATGTAATAGCAAAAAAATCTAACTTGTTAAGACTAAGACCCAAATCGGTAAGAGAAACATTACAATTTAAAGAATTAAATACATGGCGCAAATAAAATCTATATTTTTTATACAAATCTATAACATCCGCTCTACAAGTACTTCTAGGAATACCCTCAAATAACGGATTATAACAACGTTGAATGTAAGTAACAAACCCCAAACCCGAAGGAAAGGAAAATGGTAAACAATCATAAGCTACCATTTTAGCTATTTCTACACGCTCTTTTTTCTTGTCATACTTAAAATTTTACCGGTTCGTGGGTCTATCGTCATTTGAATACCCCCCACATTTGAACCCGTTTGCTCTCCCCAAACATCCATATGTTTCTTTCTCATATGACCATTTAGTGTACCCGTTCCACCATCCTTACTAGTTCCTTGCCTAAAAGCAAATACTTGTCCACATAGGGTACATTTAGCTGTTTGGCTTTCCCTATCCTTAGTCATAAATTTCCAAATTTTAGCGGTTGGCTTACGAGTTCTAGGCGGTTTGTCTTGTGTATGTGATTGTGCAGGACATGTATCTCCTATGGGATTTTCAGGGGCTTGTGTTACATCATCATCATCATCAATTTCATTAAAAGTGTCGGTAAATTATTGTTGCATTGCCTCATGACCTAAAAGTGGATTATTTCCACCAACATCAATACCTAAATTAGGTGTTTCTTCCACAAATGTTTCCTCATTAAGCCCACCCCTAACAATACCACTACTACCGGCACCACGTCTAAATCTCTTTGCCATTATTAAATAGAATTAATTTAAATCACACTCAAATAAATCACAAGAAAATAAATTGCAACAAATTAAATTGCTAGAATTAAATTGCGTAAATTAAATTGCGAAAATAAAAGATAGAGTTGGAACGAAGGTAACAAATTGCCGGATTAATTTCCAACAAAGTGAAGGCGGCTAGAATTGCAAATCCACCAAAGCTACTTCGGATTGTTGCAAAATCACTAACTCCACCAACAATATTATAATTGCAAAATTAATAATTGAAACTATAATAAGACTTTATAATATTTATTTGAGAGAAATTTAAAGTGGCTAATTGTTGCAAAGTAACTATAATTGAGAGATTGAGATTTGAGAGAAAGAGAAGAGTGAATTGGTGTGGATTAAAATGAAAATAAAGAAGGGTTTATATAGGGGTGGGGGATGGGTTAAAGTGTTAAAAAAAAAAAGTTTGGGGGTTGGGGGGGGGGGGGGGGGGGGGGGGGGGGCAAAAAATGAGTTTGGGACCGTTTGGCAACGGCCATTTTTGCAAATGGACCGTTGGGGTTGGGGAGGGGGGGCAAAAAATGAGTTTATGGCCGTTTGGCAACGTCCATTTTTGCAAATGGACCGTTGCCAACGGTCCAATAACGGACAGCCCAACGGCTATATTAATTTTTTTTTTTTTAATTTCACCGGTTTAACCGGTCCGGTTCCGGTTTCAAAAAAATCGAAACCGGACCGGTAAGTAATATAGGTTAATTTGGGAACCGGCTTTTTGCGAGGTACAAACGGGTTTGAATGTTTAATTGGACCGGTTGACGGGTTTAGGGCTATGTGTCTAAATCTGACAACATTAACTCTAAGTGACAAGTATAAGAGAAGTAACTCAAAAATATCGATCATGTTTTATAAAAAAAGGAGACTAACCTGGGCAAGATTTAAACATTAAAAAGTCAGGAATAAATAAAAAAAATACCAGTCTGGACCATTATCCAGAGCTAGCTCCTCATATCAGGGATCTATAAATTATGCCTATTCAGAAACAATGAGACACTCGTACAAAAAGTTCAAAAGTGTGAAATACTACTCCTATCATGGCGTTGTTCAAGTTTGGTATTGTCTTCACTATGCTCTTTATGATAGCCATTGGTTAGTACCCATTTCACTTTATCTTAATATTGCAGTTCTATGTTGTTGTTCCGATGGCTATATATGTATGTATCTACTTATGTTACTTTATGCATATTATATTATATTTCATGTGTATGCAAGTATAAGGATGTTCTTAATATGTTCTTAATTTTAAGCATGAACTTTGCCTTTTATTTTCTCTACCAATCATGATATATAATTTGATTGTAATAATTATGATAGTGAACTATATGGGTAGTCAATATGTCGTGGTTCACAAAGACACAAGTTAGAGCTGCATCGGACGTGGTTGATCAGGAACTCTCAGGATTCAAGAAGAGAGTACTCCCACAACTTGAAACTTGCTTTAGAGATTGTACTTCCGACACCGATTGCAGTGACTGTTGGGTTTGCTGTCGTTGCTTCACTATTTCATGGCCAACTGATCCTAATGCTCCTTCTGGTTGTCTTCCCTAGCTAACGAGTTAGTGTATAGTGGCAATTACTCTGCTACAAATCCACGTTATGCATTAGTGTTCAATGTGTTTCTTTTATCGTATTAATTTCGTCAATCCTTTTCTTTTTCATATTCAGTACGTGTAATAAATAAAGTCAAGTGAAGGCTCTCGATTCAGAAATAATATATAGGCAAGTGCTGGGCTAGCTTGTTAGTTATTCTTGATAAATTTACTATGTTACACATGTATTCTATGTTTTCTTACTCTTCATCGCTTATCATTAATCATAGTAATGAATAGAATGTCATGTAAATTAATCAACATGTACAAGCTCGCCTGATCCAAACTTACAGATCATTAGAGTCCAATTACCTGAAAAAAGGGGTATGTTTTTTATTTTTTTTTATTTTGTAGAAATCAATTTATTTTAAGTGACCTAAAACACTAATGTAATTGGTAACTCTTGCTGGGGGACCACTAAGTTTTGAACTTAATATCAGCTGGCTAGCTAGTCGCATATTTTTGATACCTCAATTTTCTCTTCCAGAAGAAATTAAAACACCCAAATAACATAATTCATTACTCCCAACCTCGACTAAGGGGTGTGTATACTTTGGTAAATATTGAATTACCGTATTGAAATTTGACTACTCCATTAGAAACCCAATTTTCATCTAGATGTTCTCGAGCCATTGCATCCATAACTGGAATGTATTGTTTTAGAGCCTCAGGCTTGAGGATATCATGGAAAAAATTACGTTTTAAAGCCGATTCTTCTTTCAATGAACTCTCGACAAATTCAGGAAAAAACAACTCTTTTTTCATGGATTGTGGCCACCATGAGGTGTGAGGTTTGTCCTCACTTGAGAACAAGAACTTATTGCCTTGTGCGCCACAAAAGAATGCCATTTTCTCTCCCATGTAGCCTTGTGCTTATTGTTTGGTTCAGTTCATTTATTCGATATATAAAGGGAAATATAAGCGTTTTATTCAATCTTAAAACGTTTATTAATTTGGCTGCTCTGACTTAATAAAGGATTCAATTTAAAGACTGTATCAAACTATAAAGAACTGATTAAATTTGGTCTGGTTTGATTTGATCTAGCATTTCCATTTAACTTTTGTTTTTTTTTCATAAACCCAAGCGAACAACAAACTTTAATTAATTAATATGGTACGTTATTTCTGGATCACGGCCACTTTTTGGAATCGTCATTCGTGCCCGATAAAGTTGTAATTAAGGGAGAAATAAACTGTTTGAGATCTTTTTCAAGCCCTAGTTCCATCATTTATGCAAATTTAGGCCTTTGTTTCCCTATTTTTTGCATTTTAGGATATACTAAATTAGTGCAATACTTCTATTATTGCATAAGATTATCCCTATATCTATATTGGGATTTATCCATATTCGTGAATTAAAAAAAGGAACTCGGGCAATGTAAAGAAAAGAATATGCAGTAACTAAGCAAAACTTATTTTAAAACAGGCCCGTGTACGATAAATGTCATTATTTTATACGCCGATATATTTTTTTGCTCATAAAAATTTAGAATTTTAACTTGAACCGGGCAAGCCGTTTTTTTTACAAAGGTGGAAATAATAAAAATCGGAGCCGGCCGATTAAAAACGTGAAAAAAAAAGCATTTTTTTTTGTTTTTTTCTTAAGTATATGTAGATTATAGTATTTCTTAGTATATTGTAGGTATACTTATATATGTTATATAAGTTTATAACTGAAGTTTATAAATTTACTAACTAACAGCGCGCGCGTACACACTCACACACACACACACATATAAAGTTATATGTATCATAAATTAAGTTTATATATTTACTAACTAAAAACTTATGAATATTATAAAATTCTAGATTGTTTTTTTTCTAAGGTTATAACTTTTTATTTTATAACTCAAGGTCAAGTATATGTTTATTATATAAATATACTTATATATATGTACACTATGTTTAAGTTATTTTCAAGTTTATAAGTTAAGTTACAATATAACTTAAGTTTTTTTCTAAGTTTATAAATTTCTATTTTATAACTCAAGTATGTGTTATTTATAAGTAGCTAAGCATATAAGTTAAGTTTTTTCTAAATTTATAATTTTCTATTTATAACTTAAGTATAAAATATACTAGAATAAATAAAATATACCGAGAATAAATGTATATTATAAGTATATTCTCGGATATATTTTAGACTACATATTTAACTTAATATAAGTAAGAATATAAACACAAGTATATAGAAAGCTCAATGAGTCATATATTTTATTCATTAATGGATAACATTTATTTGTAAGTTGTAGTTTTTTTTAACTTACAAATAATACATAAGTTGCAAAAAAGTAGTACAAGAATAAAATCAAAAAGTGTCAATCATTTCGCTAATCTCCGCAATATTATATTCGGTCATTGAGATATCTTCAAAGTATTCCATTTGGTCTACTCCACTTGCTTTCAAATCTTCGATCTCTTCCTCTTCGCCTTCCACCGCTTCTAAGTTTTGGTTGCGTCGCTCCGATCTAATCCAATCGCGAATGCAAACTTGCAAGCTAAATCCGGATAATGAGTGTCTATGGTCTCCAATTTGTTGTCTTCCTTGGCTAAATGCACTTTCCTAAGCCACGGTTGATATTTGAATTATGTTAAAGATATCTCGAATGTTTTGAAAGTATCAAAATGACTCGCCTTGTATTTCTTCCACCATGCTAAGATGTCCAAATCATCTAGTTGGTTGATATCACATTTGGATGTAATTTTAAATAAAGGTGATATTCATCAAAGTTTGCATTATGAGAAGGAATGGATGTGAATGTAAAACTTTTAAATTCGACAAAATCGACAAGCCCTTTTTGCTACTTTGAATAGTATATATAACAATGGGTGTATCATTTTTTTCTTCCACTTAGAATAATGATAGTAGTAAAACTTTTTAAATTCGGCAAAAAATTTGATCGAGGTTCACAAGTAAAGATGGTTTAACGGTTTAATTTTCCTTCGATTTTAAATTGTCTAAATATTTATAAATTTTGACCAACCAATCCTCTAGTATAAGACATTTTAAAATAAGGATTTAAAAGAGAACCCATATATAAATAAAGTTAGTGGAAAAAAATATTTAAATTTTGTTGTCATAGAAAAATATGCTTGATTTAATTTGATTTTTATACTCATATAAAACTCTTTCATGTTATTAGTTAAGTAGGCGTTTAAAATGTCTGTTTACAAGTGGGATAAATTGTCTAGAAAAACAAGAGTTGCATTTGTAAAAGTTCTCAATACTTTTTTTCTCCTAACATCTAAAGCCCAAAATTGTTTTTTCCAAGTAAAAGCTATCATTTCTGGTTTCAAATTAAAATGGTTGAAGTGTGTTGACAACAAAGAAGAGATAATAACATGTCATATATTCCCTTTGCTTTTAAAAAATATTATTTACGTTTTTTAAATAATTATGTATACTTTACCATAATTATTTGCTATATTAAATGGTCATTTTCATAATTGTCCAACTATAGTCATCACCCATTATTATTATTATTATTATTATTATTATCATTATTATCATTATTATTATTATTATTATTATTATTATTATTATCATTATTATTATCATTATCATTATTATCATTATTTTTTTATTTTTTTATTATTATTAATATTATATTTATTATTATCATAGTTATTATTATTATTATTATTATTATTATTTTATTATGTAGAATTACTTAATATTATAATTATTAATATTATTATAATAATTATTATTATTATTATTATTATTATTATTATTATTATTATTATTATTATTATTATTATTGCTATTATTTTTTCATCATACTCATGAACACTTAATATTATAATCGTTAATAATTTTTTAACATTTTTTTTTCCGTCTTATGTAAGACGCGTCGCATTTATGTCATACAATTAGGCAATGGCATTTACTTACTTTCAAACCTTATAAATATTATCGCACAACTATTATGATAGCGTATAATGTTCACTGCCATATAACTACTAGTAATTATACTTTACGTTGCATAATTTATTCACTTAAGCACTTGTTAATATGTAATTTATTAAAGGATGTTAAATTCGATTATTTGAAGCCCACGAAATTAGAAAATAGCCCATTTTTTAAAAGGAAAGTTAAATTGAAAGTTGGACCCAAATTTCCTAATTAATCATTAGGTTTTTTTTGTTTTTTAAGTTTCCACGACTTGTCATCTCTTCTTCCTTTCCATTTTCACGAAAAACTCTTCCTCTTCATCAATCCTCAGTAGATTTGTCGCACTATCTTAGGCAACTTTGTACCTTTTTCGTATTTTAAAGTTCCATCTTGGACCGAAACTTTGCTTCTCTCCCACCTCCAACGATTCTATTCAACACAAAGAGATGATATTAAAACGGTTCATTTTTGTTAAATTTCGTATTAAAAAATTGACTTTTTAGAGCTGGGATTTGATTTCAAACAGCCTTTTGATTTTCGTTTTGGAGCCAAAAGTTTGAAATCCGAAAACTCTAATCTTATTCTATATATACCAAGTTTT
This sequence comes from Lycium ferocissimum, assembly GCF_029784015.1. NCBI lineage: Eukaryota > Viridiplantae > Streptophyta > Magnoliopsida > Solanales > Solanaceae > Lycium > Lycium ferocissimum. The sequence goes on along the minus strand of NC_081345.1, from coordinate 27,355,356 downwards.
GAGACCATTTTTTGGAGAGGATAAAACAGCGATAATCTCATCCCTAAGAAAAAAAGGATATAGCCGTAGCCTTACCAAATAAAGAAAGCAAAAATAGTCAAGAAATTACTCTATTTCTTTGTTTGAGACTTATTTTAATTCCGAGAGTTTGATTCGGGTTCGTCGCGTTCGCATTTGGATTTAATAAGTTTAAGTCCCTAAAATATTTGTCGAAAAAGGTAATCTTCCTTCCCTATTATTCTATTTAACAATATTCTTGTTTCTTTATTTGTTATGTGTTATGTGTTTCAATAGCGAACTAAGCAAATCAAGGATTAATTTAAGATATCATAGATTGTAGGATAATTTATTTATGTATAGTTCGGACTTGTAATTTTTTTTTTTTTAAATTTTTTTTCCTTTTCTATTTTTCCAATAAAATAGTTAATGCATGTTGATATGCTAGTAAATTAGTCGAATAATGTCAGCTATGTGTTTAAGCCTATCTTATACGATTTATGTAGTTTTATGCGTGGGAATGACTTAGTTTTGTGATAAAAACTCGGTTAAAATTCTATTTTGAGCATGGTTTATTTGTTAGTTTAACTTGTTTTAATTGAAGGTTTAAGTATTATGTTGTTGATCTATTCAAGGTAGTTAGTATGGTATGTCATATACTACATTTTAGTTGATTTATGTTTTGGTTAGAATCGATTAGTTAATGTTGTGTAGTAAAATCCTAAGTATTACCCTTGGTAAGATTAGCATGATTTGACATTTTTTTATGTATATTAGTCTATTAGTCATGTTGCTACCTTTCCCAAGCATTGATATGGTCTTGTTTATAATCTCGTTAGTCAATGGAAAATGGTGTTAAATATAGAAATCAATTTGTACTTTATTTTTGGCTAAATAATAAAGAGATGTAGTAAATTAACTCAAATATGTTAACTCTCCTGTTTGGACTATGTAGTCTGGGAAAAAATAAGCCGACTATGTTTGAAATGTAATCCCGCAACCTTTATTATTTTTAAGGATTTTAATGTAGTATTTTTATCATGCCGTGTTGTTTTGGTTTATTTGGTGTTTTATGAGAAAGTTAAAGGTATTTGTTTCCTATTTGTCTTAGTAATAAAAAATTGTTAATTATGGCATTTTAGTTGCTTGTTACAAATATGTATGAGTTTTATCATGTTTGAAGTTGTGGCTTTAGATTATAGCCATGTCTTGTTTAATGTAAATTGAGCATGTTCAGTGTGTTAATGTAGACCGTATATTTTTGTTAATTTCTCTTTGCTTGATCCAAGTTCAGCATTGTAATGACCCATTTGGTCGTTTAGCACTTTTAGGCATAATATTCCTAAAACACCCTTTTCGTGGTCAAATTTGTGGTAATCTATAGTCTCGTGTAACTTGATTCGGTTATTTAATTGACGAGTTTTAGTCCTCATTTGACATGCGAGGACGAATGTTCTAAAGGAGGGGAGAATGTCACACTCCATAATAATCCTTGCTACTTGTATTAAAACAAGAAAGAATGAGTTAAGAAGGTTCAAGGAAAGTTAATCGAGTTAGTAAGAATATCGTTATAAATATGGTTGTCTTAAGTATCTCGAGGTGACCGGTAACCTAAAGGATTTGAAATCGCGTTATGAGTATGTATATGAGGTAATGTGAGTGACCTTTTAAAGTATTTGAGATTATTAGTAATGATATAGAAGATGGACAAAAGATAGGAATATACTTTTTCGATTTGGAGTTTCGTCGAAGCTAGCATGTGAGTTCTACTTATGGTTATTGTGATTCTACGGACCCTTCGAGACATGTATATGAATTGTTATGGATGTAAATGACTGTGTATATGTATGTATAAGAGGTTACATGAGGTTGGAAGAGGATTAGAAGTTAAACGAAATGAATCGGAACAATTTCAAGTAAAATCTCGGACCCGATTTTAGCCTATATTGTAGGAGGCATATCTCCTAGTATATGAGGAGTTTTAAGGTGTTTCAAAAGCCTAAAATTAAGTTCATCGAGTCTAGTTTGCAACGCAACAAACAGCTCGTCAAAATGATATCGGGGTAAGGAGATATGGATGATTCAAGTAAATTTGAGTATTAAGACTATCTCAAGATACAAAGTATAGAGACTTTAACTTCCGATTTCGTTTGAAGTCACAATTTATCTACAAATTTTGTTTGGTATAGAAGCATTAATGGAAATTAGGAACTACTTAATTGTGGTGTTAAGTTAAAATTAGTGGCAACAATGAGCCAATATGAGCATTAACATGCCATGTCCAAAAGATGACTCAAAGTCATCTTAAATAAGACTATTATGGGAGACATACAAATATACATTTAAACATTAATTCATCCACTACACTTACATCATATTGTGGACAACCAAATTGAAAGAAAATAAGAGGTGAGGTTCGGCCAAGGTGGCTGAAATTGGGGGAGAAAAAGTTGAGGCATGCATTTGAATATTGAGGGCATCTATCACTTTATGAAAGCATACATTATTTTATGAAGACACACATGTTAGGAAGAATACTTGCACACTTAAATATTGACATTCATCCTTGTATGATTGCAATGGACAAAGGGTGGTGTATGATTCATTCACTACACATGCAATTGTCTCATAAACAATTAAATGGAAAGAAGAAGAAAGGGAACAAAGGAGGAAGTGGTTAGCCGAAAGTTGTGAGAAAAATATGGAAATTTTGTGTAGAGTTAATTGAGTGCTCAATGTCATGAGTGGAGCATGTGTTGTATCCAACTTGTAGACATCATAATTTAACCAAATAATGACCAAGAAATCAGCCATCACAATTCATTTCAACTACACAACACAAAGAAAGAAAACCTAAGCCTAGAGAGAGAGAGCATTCGGCCAAGAGGGCTGAAATTTAGCTCTTTGAGTCTTGATCCAAAAATTATTTTCCAAGGTGTTTCAACCCTTTAGAAGGTCCCTAAAACGTGAAGATAGTCTTTGGAGCAACAAGAACCATTTTCCATCTCAAGTCACCAACTCTAGCCAAGTAGAGAAGTCAAGTTGTCAAGGTAAGATCTAACTTTCTTTTCAAGTATTAAGGGTGATGTAGATGTGTGAATATAAGTTGTATGCATGAAATAAGGTGTATTGATGTTGGAACATGATAGTAGTTATGGGGTTATATGTGTTGATGTTGAAGTATGGTTGTAACTTGACGAACATGAATCGCATGCATAAAATCATGAAAGTTGGTGTTGGAATGTTAGTTGGCCGTAGGGACTGTTTTGGTGGAATTAATGGACTGATTTTCTTTAATAAATATGGTTGTTACTATCATAGATCTCATGGTAAAAAGAATGAAAAGAATTGGAAGGTTAAAGGTGAAGTTATGTTAGTATGAAAATGGTTGAATCTATGATTTTATGTGAGAGATGTTGAAGCATGGTGTAGCCGTGTGTGGACTGTTTTGTGAAGAAGTTAGTGAACTGTTTTTACTTGATATTTTGATTGTTATTATCATGAATTTTATGATGGAAAGGAAGGTGTTTAATGGTTGGAGTTGAAACTAAAGTCATTTGTGAGTTGTTTTAAGGATTATAAAAATGACGATATAGCGTAGTTGCGTATGAATTGATGTTGTACTTGTCGTGTGGATAGCTGGTCATAACTTACTAAAATTATATGAAAAGAAGACATGAAATGATGTATAAAAATCGCATGTGGTTGGCTTAGTATGTTCGTAAACGTTTGCAAGAATTCCGAACATCGTTATGTTGTCGGTTAGAGACCGTTTTGGACATGTTGTGGTAGTGGACTGTTTTGGACTTGTGTTTTCATTAAGTTGGAAAGAATAATTATAAGTTAAGAGTATACATCATATTGTATGTTGGATGGGCTGTTATAAGTTGTTACATGCAAACGTTAAGGCTACAAACTAATAAAAGTAACTTGAGGATGTCGAAACCGTATGTGAATCGTTATTGCATGTTATGAATGTGGGTTGTTTAGAATATTGTGTGGGCTGTCCGGATTGGTATTGAACACATAATTATTGATGTTGTATTGGTAGTATGTGGTTGGTTTAGATACAAGAGAAAACATCGCCTAAACATCTAGAAAGGAGTTACTAACGTTAGAATACGTTTGAATCTCCCCGTAGCTTAACCATAGTTGTTGGCGTCTTAATATAGGTTGAAGTATTATTGGGTAGCGTACACATATTGTGTGACGAATAAGCGCTATAGACCCCGTCCGATCGGAAGCACTTCGGAAGGAAAAAGCTTGGCGTGAAAGTTCGTGACACCTGTTCGGCATCGAGGTAGGTTACGGTTTACTTTATGTCTAGACTCGGTTAGCGAAACGTATGTAAATAGTAGTGATTGACGGGGAAAGCATGATAGGCCTTCGGGCATGGTGTGGAGGTAAATTCCATCTAGGTTGGTATTGTAGTCGTTATGTGGGCTTGTCGCCATTGTGGGCTTGTCGCCATTATTGTATCGTTATGTGGGCTCGTCGCCATTATTACGATATTGTTATGTGAGCTGTCATTGTATTGTGATTTCATGTATTTGATATACCTCTCTCTCTCTTGTTCTCCCACTGGTCATATGGAAGAGGAAGGTTATTACCGAGAATTGAATATTGAATTGCAATTCCTAGTATGAATCTATGGAACCTATGATTGCGGTGATTATTGAGGTTGATTCCATGCGAGGCATGCATCCCATATTCTATGTGCTATGTGATGTAATTATCACCTAGTTGTATCTTTATCACATACTAGCTCCCTCACCTTATGAAAGGAAGGGTAATATTGATGATTGAGCCGTGGGCAATAATATGACTTGTACTTGTTTATTGCATATTGGTGATATAATTGAGACCGATATCATGCATGACATGCTTTCATATTACTCTTATGTTGTTATAATGGTGAGGAGAGTGATTGAGAGACTCCGAGGTTTTGCGGAGATTGAGAGTGACAGAGAGAGACTCCGAGGTTTTCGCCGGAGATTGAGAGTGACGCAGAGACTCCGAGGTTTCTCACGGGAGATCGGAGATTGTGAGTGTTTGTTGCCCGAGGTTTCTTGCCGGGAACGATGGAGTGTCCGATGCCCGAGGTCTTTGCCGGGATCGTGAGAGAGTGTGCTCGTGATCCGAGGTTATATTCCGAGCGAGTGGTACATGGACTTCGCGGGTCCCCCATGGGTCATGACTATGAGGCATTGCCATAGCATGTGTGTACGGGAGTGGAGTGTGAGAGGTGACTCGCATTGCATAACATTTACATAGCACGACATTGCATTGCATAGCACTCCATTTGAATGGTCATTCATGTCATTGCATGGCACATTCTCTCGATTGATTCTTGATTTGTGAATTACCGAGTTGTTGTTTGTGAGTATTTATTTTAAAGGCCGGATGGAATCGAGGTTTATAGAATTCTCCCTAGGCTTATAATCCGAGATATTGAGATCCCTTGTGACTATCGTTAATGCAAGACTTTCTCATGTGCTAGATGTGTGACCGTGTTTGATTACTTATCCGCTTACTTGTTAGTTGCTTCTTGTTTATATGCGTGAACTAACCATTGTCGGCCTATGATACCTACGAGCCTAGTGTTGTGCTCATACTACTTTTGCTACACTCCTTTTCCGGAGTGTAGAGTTATTTTCGTGTGATGTTCGGAGTCTCACGACCGTTTCGAGGCATTCGTCAAAGACGTTTGGGTGAGCTATTGCAACCCGCAGTCTCTCCTTAGATTTCGTTGTTCTCTATCCTTCAACGAAGTCGTATCCCGCTTGAGTCCGTTATCTATTCAAATTGTAAACTTCTTAGAAGCTCTTGTATGAGTCTAGACCAGATTTTGGGAATTTCTTATAATAATAGCATTTATTCCGCATGTTGTATCAAATTAAGGTAGTTATCTGAAGGGTTCGCCCACCAGGGAAGGTTAGTGTGGGTGCCCGCATGATCCATGATTTGGGTCGTGACAAGCATGCCAAACATGATGTTTATCTTCTTTGTCTCACTTAGCTTGATTCTACCATGCTCAATCGAAATTGTTTAAATTCCTGTTTCCTTTGGTTTAGTCCGATCCATCCTATTTAGTTATAAGGACCAATTGCTTTTGTGGTAGCTTAAGTTCACCATGCTTAGTTTGTGTGTCTAAATACCTTGAGCTCTATATGTTATGCATGTTTGATTGATACTTAGCTATGATATATGTGGGATTTAAGTGTTTTTGTACCAAAAATATACTTTGCCTAATCTCTGAATCTCTATATGTGTGCAAGTATGCATTATTTTGGTCCTGCATATGCATGAATATTCCCCATATGCCTCATTAGAGTTCTGTATACGATGTACACTTGCAAGTTTGGTTTGTTCTGTTTTGTGTGTACCTGAATACTACAAAATGTTCCTTCTGAGTTCAGTATGTGTTTGTATATTGCAAATATGCCATGTTTAGGCTCTGTATGTGTTTGTATTCTGCCAATATACATTTTTAAGTTCTACACATGCTATATATGCAAAATGCCTTATCTGAGTTCTTTAAATAATTGAATATTGCAAAATACACCTAGTCTAGATCCTGTGCATCTCCGTGTGAGTAAAGTATGTGTTGAGGCATAAAATACTTGTCTAAGTTTGGTTAATTTATGGTACCTTAGTGATCTTTATTGTATTTTATTTATGTTTGTTGTCTATTATAAAGTCTTGATTATCGTAAAAGTATTAGATCGTTCTCCTAATTTCTTCTTTTTATTTTTTTTTTGCATGATTATAATGGAGTTTAAAAAGTTTCGAGTCAAACGAGACTTGATGTTCCGTGAGATCAAGAAACTTGCATTTCGCCCCCGGAAACAAAATAATCTTATAAAGAAAGAACTCTAATGCATTTAATTTGAGTCAAAAAAGGAATAATGAAGTCATCATCCCTCAATTATTCAGTTCCTCGCCCTCTCCCATCCAAATGGAAAATGAACTGGGGGCAGGGGCATCCTCCATTTTAGTTTTCTTTTATTTGATTCGGCCATAACCTTGCTATTTTAGTAATGTTTCTAACATGGTTCTCTTAATATGAGTATAGGACTAATACTGGTATTAATTTAGAAATAATAGTTGGAAAATCGGTGGTAATTTTATTAGAAGTCCTTTATAATATTTTTTTTTTTTTTAGAATTAGGTATATATTTATAGGTCTTTCCGTTGGTAGTATTGCATAAGAGGAAAAGACGTGGTTCTTTTTTAGCTTGTCACAAACTGATTTTTTTGAACATGGACAGCTTCCTTTGAGATAATTAATAGTTGATTTTCTACCTGATCATGGGTTTAAACAAATATCTAATGAATTTTATTTTTTTAAAACACATAACTATCTAAGTCCTAATGTAGAGATGCAAACCAAATGAAGTCCTTTTCGTATCACTGGATCATTTTTAGAAATGCTTTTAACACAAATCAGAGCTTAAGAATCATTGAACATTTTTTGGGATAAATTTTCAACTTAAAGTTTTTTCACTGGGGGGTCTTCTAATAAAGCAAAAACGAGTTTGATATGAGCTAAAAGATTAACCCGTTTCTACTTTGAGGTAAATCTTTTCATAATTAATTATGCCTTTGAATACTCTTCTAAAAGTTAAAGAGTTTATTTTTTTTAAAATAAAAAATAACATTCTCAAATCTTTGCCCACTTTTATTCAAAATATCCTTATAGGTTAAGTTCTTAAAAATCAAAAGTTTATTTTATTTTGCTTAATAACGTAACTATAGTTTTATATATAGATATATATTCAAAGAAGATATAGCATCTGTGTCTTAACAACTTTCAAAAGCCTAATTTTATTAACCTAAGTTTGGTCGGGTGACCGTATTTAAGTGGATCTTAAAGAATGCTTTATTCCTTCCCTTTAGGATAAATAAGAACTCTTACCTAGAATTTATTAGGTTAGTAAGACCTTTATAATTGGAGTTTATTTTAGGCATTTACTTAGTTAAAATAGGTGTCCTAATTCACCGTTAAAATAATTAGGTGGCGACTCCTTAAGATAAATAATATAGAAATCACCAATATGTTATACTCCGCTTTGGCCAAGGTTAAAAAGGGGTATAACATTGTGAACTTATTGTATGGGAATCCTATAATCATATGCTTGTTGTAACATAATGTAAGTGTATAGTGTCAACTTCTAATTGAATTTTCCTAGGTCTAAGGCCATTTTGCAAACATGAATTCTTAAAATCTCTCATTTTTTGCTTATTAGCATTACAAAAAAATTAAAAACAACCTCATTTCTAACCCTTTGAATAAAATCTTCAAAATAGTCAAAGACCATCTGTAACAATTAAGTTTAAAATGGGACAACTACATCTCACATGAAAAATATTTTTTAGCGGAGGGTTTAATTTCCTTTTTAAAAGACCAACCGCCTTTGTATTATTAGAAGCATTATCAAAAGCAATACAAAGTGTTTTTCTATAAATGTTAAAAAATCTCATAATAGTTGACATTGAATCTGCTTAAAATTTTCCATCATAACGACATTTCCCTTCATCATATAAATAAGCTATAATTCTTTTTTGCATCACTCAATTATTATCAACCCAATGACATATAATAGCAAAAAATTCTAACTTGTTAAGACTAAGACCAATATCGACGGTAAGAGAAACACTACAATTTAAAGAATTAAATACACGGTGCAAATAAAATCTATATTTTTTATATAAATCAATAATATCCGATCTACAAGTTCTTCTAGGAATACCCTCAAACAACGGATTATAACAACGTTGAATATAAGTAACAAAACCCAAACCTTAAAGAAAGGAAAGTGGTAGAGCATCAAAAGCAACCATTTTAGCTATTTCTATACGATCTTTTTTCTTGTCATAGCTAAAACATTTACCGGTTTGTTGGTCTTTTGTTTGTTGAATACCCCACACATTTGAACTCGTTTTCTCTCTCCAAACATCCTTATGTCTAGTTCTCATATGACCCGTTAGTGAACCCGTTCCAGCATCCTTACTAGTTTGTTGCCTGAAAACAAATTCTTTTTTACATATATTACATATAGATAATTGTCTTTCCTTAACCTTAGTCATAAATTTTCAAATTCTAGCGGTTGGCTTACGAGTTTTTGGCGGTTTGTCTTGTGTATGTGATTGTGCAGGATGTGTATCTCCTATGGGATCTTCAGGGGCTTGTGTTTCATCATCATCATTAATTTCATTAAAAGTGCCAGTATAGTGTTGCATTACCTCATGATCTAAAAGTGGATTATTTCCACCAATATTAATACCAAAATTAGGTCTTTCGTTCACAAATGTTTCCTCCATAAACCCATCCCTACCACTACTACCACCACCACGTCTCACTCTCTTCGACATTATTAGATAGCAATAATTTAAATCACACACAAATAAATCACAAGAAAATAAATTGCAACAAATTAAATTGCGTAAATTAAATAGCGGAAAATAAAGATAGAGTTGGAACGAAGGTACCAAATTGCTAGGCTAATTTCCATCAAAGTGAAGGAGGCTAGAATTGCAAATCCACCAAAGCTTTGGAGCTATTTCGGATTGTTGCAAAATCACCAACTCCACCAACAATATTTTTTTTATAATTGCAAATATAAAATTGAAACTAGAATAAAACTTTATAGTATTTAATTGAGAGAAATTTAAAGTCGCTAATTGTTACAAAGTAGTTATAATTGAGAGAAAGAGAAGAGTGAATTGGTGTGGATGAAAATGAAATGGAGAGGGGTTTATATAGGGGTGGGGGATGGGTTAAAGTGTCACGACCCAAATCATGGATCATGCGGGCACCCACACTAACCCTCCCTGGTGGGCGAACCCTTCAGATAACTACCTTAATTTGATACAACATGCGGAATAAATACTTTTATTATAAGAAATTTTCAAAATCTGGTCTAGACTCATACAAGAGCTTCTAAGAAGTTTACAATTTGAATAGATAACAGACTCAAACTGGATACGACTTCTGTTTAAGGATAGAGAACAACAGAAATCTAAGGAGAGACTCTGGTTGCAATAGCTCACCCAAACGTCTTTGACGAATGCCTCGAAACGGTCGTGAGGCTCCGAACATCACACGAAAATAACTCCACACTCCGGTATGAGTGTAGCAAGAGTAGTATGAGCACAACACTAGGCTCGTAGGTATCATAGGCCGACAATGGTTAGTTCACGCATATAAACAAGAAGCAACTAACAAGTAAGCGAGATAAGTAATCAAACACGGTCACACATCTAGCACATGAGAAAGTCCGGCATTAACGATAGTCACAAGGGATCTCAATATCTCGATTATAAGCCTAGGGAGAATTCTATAAACCTAGATTCCATCCAACCTTTAAAATAAATACTCACAAACAACAACTCGGTAATTCACAAATCAAGAATCAATAGAGAATGTGCCATGCAATGACATGAATGACCATTCAAATGGAGTGCTATGCAATGCAATGTCGTGCTATGTAAATGTTATGCAATGCAAAGAGTCACCTCTCACACTCCACTCCCGTACACACATGCTATGGCAATGCCTCATAGTCATGACCCATGGGGGACCCGCGAAGTCCATGTACCACTCGCTCCGGAATATAACCTCGGATCACGAGCACACTCTCACGATCCCGGCAAAGACCTCGGGCATCGGACACTCCATCGTTCCCGGCAAGAAACCTCGGGCAACAAACACTCACAATCTCGGCGAAACCTCGGAGTCTCTCTCGTCACTCTCAATCTCCGGCAGAAACCTCGGAGTCTCTCTCGTACTCTCAATCTCTCCGGCAAAAACCTCGGAGTCTCTCAATCACTCTCCTCACCATTATAACAACATAAGAGTAATATGAAAGCATGTCATGCATGATATCAGTCTCAATTATATCACCAATATGCAATAAACAAGTACAAGTCATATTATTGCCCACGGCTCAATCATCAATATTACCCTTCCTTTCATAAGGTGAGGGAGCTAGTATGTGATAAAGATACAACTAGGTGATAATTACATCACATAGCACATAGAATATGGGATGCATGCCTCGCATGGAATCAACCTCAATAATCACCGCAATCATAGGTTCCATAGATTCATACTAGGAATTGCAATTCAATATTCAATTCTCGCAATAACCTTCCTCTTCCATATGACCGGTGGGAGAACAAGAGAGAGAGAATTATATCAAATACATGAAATCACAATACAATGACAGCTCACATAACAATATCGTAATAATGGCGACGAGCCCACATAACAAATACAATAATGGCGACAAGCCCACATAACAAGATATCACAATAATGGCGACAAGCCCAAGATATCCAATAATGGCGACAAGCCCACAAAACCGGTAATACCAACCTAGATGGAATTTACCTCCACACCATGCCCGAAGGCCTATCATGCTTTCCCCGTCAATCACTACTATTTACATACGTTTCGCTAACCGGAGTCTAGACATAAAGTAAACCGTAACCTACCTCAATGCCGAACTGTGTGTCACGAACTTTCACGCCAAAGCTTTTTCCTTCGAAGTGCTTCCGATCGGACCAGGTCTTTAGTGCTTATTCGTCACACAATATGTGTACGCTACCCAATAATACTTTAACCTATATTAAGACGCCAACAACTATGGTTAAGCTACGGGTGAGATTCAAACGTATTCTAACGTTAGTAACTCCTTTCTAGATGTTTAGGCGATGTTTTCTCTTGTATCTAAACCAACCACATACTACCAATACAACATCAATAATTATGTGTTCAATACCAATCCGGACAGCCCACACAATATTCTAAACAGCCCACATTCATAACATGCAATAACGATTCACATACGGCTTCGACATTCTCAAGTTAATTTTATTAGTTTGTAGCCTTAACGTTTGCATGTAACAACTTATAACAGCCCATCCAACATACAATATGATGTATCCTCTTAACTTATAATTATTCTTTCCAACTTAATGAAAACACAAGTCCAAAACAGTCCACTACCACAACATGTCCAAAACAGTCTCTAACCGACAACATAACGATGTTCGGAATTCTTGCAAACGTTTACGAACATACTAAGCCAACCACATGCGATTTTTATACATCATTTCATGTCTTCTTTTCATATAATTTCAGCAAGTTATGACCAGCTATCCACAAGACAAGTACAACATCAATTCATACGCAACTACGCTATATCGTCATTTTTATAATCCTTACAACAATTCTCAAACGACTTTAGTTTCAACTCCAACCATTAAACACCTTCATTTCCATCATAAAATTCATGATAATAACAATCAAAATATCAAGTAAAAACAGTTCACTAACTTCTTCTCAAAACAGTCCACACACGGCTACACCATGCTTCAACATCTCTCACATAAAATCATAGATTCAACCATTTTCATACTAACATAACTTCACCTTTAACCTTCCAATTCTTTTCATTCTTTTTACCATGAGATCTATGATAGTAACAACCATATTTATTAAAGAAAATCAGTCCATTAATTCCACCAAAACAGTCCCTACGGCCAACTAACATTCCAACACCAACTTTCATGATTTTATGCATGCGATTCATGTTCGTCAAGTTACAACCATACTTCAACATCAACACATATAACCCCATAACTACTATCATGTTCCAACATCAATACACCTTATTTCATGCATACAACTTATATTCACACATCTACATCACCCTTAATACATGAAAAGAAAGTTAGATCTTACCTTGACAACTTGACTTCTCTACTTGGCTAGAGTTGGTGACTTGAGATGGAAATGGTTCTTGTTGCTCCAAAGACTATCTTCACGTTTTAGGGACCTTCTAAAGGGTTGAAACACCTTGGAAAATAATTTTTGGATCAAGACTCAAAGGGCTCAAAAATCAGCCCCTTGGCCGAAAGCTCTCTCTCTCTTTCCTCTCTAGGTTTTCTTTCTTTGTGTTGTGAAGTTGAAATGAATGTAATGGCTGATTCCTTAGTCATTATTTGGTTCAACTTTGATGCCTACAAGTTGGTCACATGCTCCACTTATGGCATGAGTCACTCCATTAACTTTACACTTAAAATTCCATTTTTTTCTACAACTTTTTGGCCAAGCCTCACCTTCTTGTTTCTCCTTTCTTCTTTCTTTTTCAATTGTTTACAAGACAATTGTATGTGTGGTGAATGATTCATACACCATCCTTTGTCCATTGTAATTATGCCAAGATGAATGAGCAATATTTAATGTGAAATGATCCCTCCACCATGTTGTGTCTTCCTAAAATAATGTATACTTTCATAAAGTAGTAGATGCTTAAATATTCAAATGCATGCCTCACATGGATGCCTTATTTTCAGTCACTTGGCTGAATTCCATACTCCTTTCTTTCAATTTGGTTGTCCACAATATAATGTAAGTGTAGTGGATGAATCACATTTAAATGTATATTTGTATGTCTCCCATAGTAGTCTTATTTAAGATGACTTTGAGTCATCTTTTGGACATGGCATGTTAATGCTCATATTGGCTCATTGTTGCCACTAATTTTAACTTAACACCACAATTAAGTAGTTCCTAATTTCCATTAATGCTTCTATACCAAACAAAATTTGTAGATAAATTGTGACTTCAAACGAAATCGGAAGTTAAAGTCTCTACTTTGTATCTTGAGATAGTCTTAATACTCAGCCCGACTTGAATCATCCATATCTCCTTACCCCGATATCATTTTGACGAGCTGTTTGTTGCGTTGCAAACTAGACTCGATGAACTTAATTTTAGGCTTTTGAAACACCTTAAAACTCCTCATATACTAGGAGATATGCCTCCTACAATATAGGCTAAAATCGGGTCCGAGATTTTACTGAAATTGTTCCGATTCATTTCGTTTAACTTCTAATCCTCTTCCAACCTCATGTAACCTCTTATACATACATATACACAGTCATTTACATCCATAACAATTCATATACATGTCTCGAAGGGTCCGTAGAATCACAATAACCATAAGTAGAACTCACAAAGCTTCGACGAAACTCCAATCGAAAAAGTATATTCCTATCTTTTGTCCATCTTCTATATCATTACTAATAATCTCAAATACTTTAAAAGGTCACTCACATTACCTCATATACATACTCATAACGCGATTTCAAATCCTTTAGGTTACCTGTGTCACCTCGAGATACTTAAGACAACCATATTTATAACGATATTCTTACTAACTCGATTAACTTTCCTTGAACCTTCTTAACTCATTCTTTCTTGTTTTAATACAAGTAGCAAGGATTATTATGGAGTGTGACATTCTCCCCTCCTTTAGAACATTCGTCCTCGCATGTCAAATGAGGACTAAAACTCGTCAATTAAATAACCGAATCACCCGTTATCGCGTACTATAGCAAGAAGATTTGACCACGAAAAGGGTGTTTTAGGAATATTATGCCTAAAAGTACTAAACGACCAAATGGGTCGTTACATAAAGTGTATAAAAAAAAAAGTTTGGGGGGATTGGGGAACAAAGGAAGGCCAAAATGGCCGTTTGGAGCCGTTGGAAACGGCCATTTTTGCAAAAAGGACCGTTGCCCAACGGTCCAGTGGACAACAACAATATATATATAAAAAAAAAATTTGACCGGTTAATCGGTCATATTTTTTGAAAACCGGCCCGGTATAGAAACCCGGTAAACCGGCGACGGGTAAATCGGTCCACCGATTCCGATTACGGTTCCGATTACCGGTTTGACCAGTCCAACCGGACCGGTTAACAGGCTTAGCAGTAACAGTGGAATTTGTACTGTCACGGTCTTGCGTTTTACTTATTATTTGTTGATGTACTCATTGTTTCATTATTAGTTGTTCATTTGTTGAGTTGATCCCTACCCTTGTCCTCGAACATGGGTAATATATTCTCTTAAAATATTGCTTATTCAATATATATAGTTAATATTCTTGCAAACCAAATCATTGTGTATATGATAGTGCTAGAAAGATCTTTTTCGCTTCATCCAACTAAACTTCTTACACTGATGGATGTATAGCTTAAACTTTTTGTTAGGATTTGCCCTAAATTTCCTATTTTATTTGAATTTTATCATAATTGTGTTTTACTTCAAAAGAGATTTCTTGATAGCAAGGGTTTTCTTTGAGGAGAAGGATTCTGTCATATTTATTGCTTTTTTTGTAGGAGAAAATTTAGACTTCTATATTTTGAAGATTTGTTGTCATTCACAACACAGTAGCATCCACAATGTAGTCATTAGACGAGTCTCGTTTAGGGGGAGATTTTTCTCTCTAAAGATTTTATGCTTTTATATTAGTTTTTCATATGTAGATCAATTGATCAAATTATATTAGACTATTACGTCTCTTTTAATATGTTTTTTTTTTTTGTTTGATTTACCGTCATTCAAAGTTTATAATTGATAGCATTCGCATGACGCCCTGTTATTTCGATTCCAACACTCTTAAGGAAAAAATAACTTTTCGTTATGTATTTCTCTACATTTGGTTGGGGGTTTTGGGGGGGGGGGGAGGGGAGGGGTAGTATATAGGAAGTTTTTTTAATGTCTGGATGTGTGAGATATATCTGAATCTCGATTTTCATATGATAAAACAAACCTAGGATTCTTAGACGGGAAAAAGGTTAAAAGATGTGAGCAAAACATGTCTAAGAGTAATAATAATATGTGAGTAAATACTCAAAATACCCCCCAACGTTTGACCAAAATCCCAACTACACACCTAACCGTTGCGTTGGTCCTATTACCCCCCTGGACAAATTTTTTCAGTATTAAAATGGAGCATCAATATGCCAACCCCTAATTATTAAATGGCGCTTGTCCACACGCGCATGCATTCACATGCCACATCTTTAATTTCCCCCCATTTTTGACCCGTAACCCTAAATTAAATCAGCCCCAATTCTCATATTCACAAAAACCTAGCACCTATCCCATATTTCACGATAAACACCATTTTCAACCCCAATCTTTGTCAACATATTATCACGTACATATTTTCGTTGCTGCTCATTGTTCATCTAGTAAAGGTTAGTTTCCTTACTTTTTTTTCTTTCAAAAAACGATACTAGGATTTTGTGCTTATTGTTTGAAATCGCGGACTATAAAGAACAAACTTTCATAGTTCCCAAAAGTAATCCTAAGATATTTATTATCATATTGTGCATATTGTTTGTTTTTTTTTTTTCAAAAAACAATGTAGTCTAGGGTTGTCAATTCTTTGTGCATATGCTTATCATTTTTTTTTTTATTTCGTTTAACATTAAGTTGAATTACTTGTTATTCTTTGTTTTTTTGTTTTGTATTTAGGTAGTACATGGCTGATTTTGTGTACGTAACCTTAAGATGGTACCATGGAAGTGTGTTACACTTAAATAATGGGGAGCCAATATATGAAGGTGGGGAAGTTACTGATATATTCAATGTCGATGTTGATATGTTGTCTTTTTTTTTTTTGAGTTGAGAGACTTTATTAAAGAATTAGGATACACAACTACTTACACATTCAGTATTAAGCCACCTCATAGTGGCATTTTGGTAGATGTTGATCGTGATGAGGTTATTTTAAATATGACTGTGGGTTTGAATGATGGTGATACTGTTATATCCCGTATTTTGCACATTGGGACAATCCGGTTTAACTATGATAAGTTAGAGACAAAACCATTCCGGGATACACAGTCGGGGCTTTCGACCTTCGATTTTATTTTGAGACATAAGTTGTTCATGAATTTATTAGCATGGAGCATTTCGGAAAATTTGAGACTAAAAATGGAATAATTGAAAGTTGCAAATCATGCATTTTGTGGCCATTTGGCCGTGTGGCCTTAGGATGGTCCACACACATGTTGTGGCTAATTTTAATTGGTCCAACACATGTGTGGGCCATGGACACATGTATAGTTTATATGGGAGCATAAAAGATGACTTCTAAGTCATTCATCTTCATTCAACACTTCGAAAAAAAAAAACAAGAAGTTGAAGAACAACAACAACAACCTCTCGGCCAAGAAACCCAAAAATTGAAGACCAAATTGAGCCATTCCAAAAATATTTTCTTAGTGCAAATCCACTAATTGGAGGTCCCTAAGTAGCGTGGAAGTGTTGTTGGAGCGATCAAACCGCTAGTTTTCATCCTAGCTAACCTTAGCCTAGTTGTGAAGTTGAAGAAGAAAGGTAAGATTTAATCTTGTTTTATGTGTTATGAATGGTGTATGCATGTTGTAGTATGCTAAAATGGATGAAATTCATGAAATATGGTATGTTGGAGTTGAGCCGTGCATGGCTTGTATGGCCGTGTAGGTGTGTGTGTTGTGTTGAGATGATGAATTGATTCTATGTAGCATGTTTAGTTGTGTAGTGTGAAGAAAAGAATGAGAATCATCAATATATGTATATGTGTAGTGTTGGCCGAATGTAGGTCATATCATATGACAATGAATGGATCAATTCTAATTAGTGTTTTGGTTGTTGTCGTTGTGAATTCTACGTTGATAATGAGATTCTAATGACTCAAATTGATATTGTAAGTGTTGCGGGCTGATTTGGAGGTTATTGTGCATTTTATGTAATTTGTATATTTATGAGAATGACATTGTTAGAGGGTGAATTGTAGGTGCAAATCATGATTTGGAAATGAGGGATGTGTTATAGTTGAGGTTCTCGGGTTTGGGGCAATTTCGGGTGAAGTGGGGTGTTGTTTGGGATGTTTGAAATGTTGTATGAATTGTTTAAAATGTCTTTGAATATTGTTGGTATGGATTCGGGTTAGTATTGGAATGTATGAGCGATGATGTTGGCTTGAATGTAAGCCATTGAATTGAATATTATGAATGTTGTTGAATGATGTAAAAAGAGGGTTACTAATGTTATATTGCTTTACGGATTGATTATTGATGTTGCTAGTTTGGTTGTTGATGTTGTTGTTGTTGATTTGGCCGAGTTAAATTCTCGGGGTTGGCCTATTTACTGGAAGTCGATTTCGCCAAATTTACGTAGAATTAAGTGCTAGTTTGGAATTAATTGCCTAAACGTCTATAGCTAATATTTGATATCCGTTGACGTTGTGTAGACCTTGGGGAGCCCGAGGCGTAGGGTGGCATTAGCTTGAGGTTGATTAGCTTTGAGAGCGATCGAGGTATGTAAAGCTCAACCCTTCCCTCTTTTGGCATGCCTTAGTTACAAATAGGCTATGACACGAGCCTCGAGAAAATTCTATTCTCGCAATCCGAGCATGTTTATGACTCTTATTCGTTTCTTGGAATTCGTATGCTTGATATGATGAAATCTTGGCCCTTATGACTTTGGAATATTTGATTTTCAAATGTTGCATAAAAAGTTTTATTTTTTTAAAGAATTCCGTAACTACGAACGACCGTAACTTTCACAGAAAGGCTCGGATTGCCTCGATATGTTTGTAGGAGATTGTATGGCGTATGATGAGTATGTTTTCCATAGGCGGGCCCGGCTTGGGTCAACACCCGTCCGTGGGTCCCGCGACTCTCCCTTTTGTAATCCTGATGACTTTTGAAAGAATTTGGTTTGACTATCATTCCGATTGCCAAGTATGGTCACTTTACTTATCTTTTGAGTCTATGATAATGATTTTATACATATGGTTACTCACGACTCTGCTCGTGCATTCTGTTGTATCTTTCGCCGAGTCTCGGGCCGGTTATGTTGTCGTGCGCACTATGTTATACTACGGTGTTATGCTGTGTTATGGTTCACCGAGCCTCTCGCTGATGAGGGCGGGTTCCACTTATTTGGTGTTATCTTGTGTATGACGTTATCGCCGTGTTATGATGTGTGACGGGGATACGGAGATTTGAAACTTTCGGTGTTATCTCGTGTTATGGCTATAAAAATAACGATGACGGGCGGGCGACCATATTTTCCGAGCCCTATGCATGATTTGTATTTTGAAAATAAACATTTTGGTATTCGGATATGCACTTACCGTACCGTTTCGATTATGACTCGGATTTGTTTACTATATCTTCTCGCTTTGCATACTCGGTACATATTTCGAATGAGAATCGACCCCTTTTCTTCGGGGGCTGCGTTTCATGCCGCGTTTAACCAAAACGGACGCACCGCTTCGGTGATCCGCCGACAATTTTTTCTAGGATACCCTTTGCCGTGTTTGGAGTGCTCCCCTTATTCCGAGCAGCCCACATTTTGGTATATATTCGTTCGCGCATATGTATATGTTTGTTCGGGGGGGTACGGCGGGGCCCCGTCCCGTCATATGATTCTCGTTGGTCCGTTTAGAGGTATGTAGACGTATATGTGGGTCGGGCCTGTTCATTCGTATGTGTGTTTGTATGATATATGTTCGGGCGATCCCATTGACGCGTGGCGCCCCTTGTCGGCTTGCGTTTGTATATGTTTTGGGCCGTTGCGCCATTTGATAGCCTTGCCGGCTTCTGATATATATATGTTTGTGTTTGAGATGTGTTTGAGACAGTTTGAGATAATTTGAGACAGCGTCTGATATTTGTATACGCATAAGCTATCTGTATGTGATTCGAGTTTGATGAATGTGTCTGGGTGCCTAGCTCGGGCACTAGTCACGGCCTACAGGGTTGGGTCATGACAGATACTGTGGAGGTTTTTGTCAAGCACATGGTTGATGAAGCAGTTGTTGACCCACCTTTATTAGAATATATTAGTCATGGGGATAGGGAGGAATCTTGTTCCCCTTTTAATAAAGGGGCTGATGACATAGGGGCTGATGAAAGATGTAGTAATGAAAGGGTTGTTGAGGAGCTCTTAAATTGTCCTAATACACCTTTGTCCTTTTCTACTCAAACTTGTGAAAAAACACCACCTCGTACCTCCTATACACTTGCTGCTACTGCTGAAAACACACCACCACATTCCTTTTTTACTTCAAATTTTTTTGTTCCAGAAAAAACACCTCCTACCTATCCTACACCTGCTGTTGCTCCTGAAGAAACAGCACCCCATTCCTCTTTTCCTTGTGCTGATACTACTGCTGAAAATACAGCAGGCCCTTCCTCTTCTACACCTGCAGCTTCAGTTGAAAATAATCCACCCCATTGTTCTTTTACTTGTCGCTAGTCCGCCGAAAATACAATGCAGTCCTTCATCTTCTACACCGCCGTTCATAAAGATCTTCAAGATGTAGGTCCAGTTGGATCTGATTCCTTAGATGGGGGTTCTGATTTCTCAACTGATGATAGTGAACAATCTGTAGATGACATAGAAGGAGAAGGTGAGGATGAATATGCAAGTGATGAGCCTGATGAGGTAAGAAAGTTGAGGGCTGAAAGGAGGATTGAATTTCAGAGGAGAAAAAGAAGTGAGAGGGCAAAACCTGATAGTGAAGAGGTTCCAGCAAGTCAAGCTGGTGTGGATCTAGGATTTGATGAAACTACAACAGGTAAGGTTAGTCTTGAGGGTAGGTTAGGAGGTGATGAACCTTACATTGATAGTTCTGCTGATGATAGCTTTGAAATAGATGAGGATGAGGGTTGGGATGATGAAGAGGACATTGAATCTGTTGAGGTAAATCTGCCAAGAAGACAAAGGTTTACAAGAAGGAAGAATGATAAGAACAAAATCATTCATGACCCCACTGCCAAGAAAGTTGTATATGTTGGGTATGGTCTTTAAAGATGTTGATGAGTTTAGGAGAGCGGTAACAAAATATCTTTGTTAGGAAAAGGGTTAAAGCAGAAAAGTGGGTGAATGAGCCTACAAGGGTTAGGGTGAGGTGCAAGGGTGGTTGTCTATGGATATTGTATGCTAGGCTTGATAAAACCACAGATGATTTTCAAATTAAAACTTACATTCCAATGCATACTTGCCTCCAAACTACCAGAAACTACTTGTGTAATGCCAAGTTTATTGTTGAGACCTATAGAAAGAGAATAACCGAGCGACCAAACATTAAAGTTATTCGATTTGCAAAAAGCTAATTAGGACAAAGTTTAATCTTCATGTTGGTAAGACCACGGTTAGAAAAGCAAGAGCAAAAGTCCGAAAGAAATCATGGGAGATCACATTCGGGAGTTTGGAAAAATCCTGACTACGGATGAATTGTTAAGGACCAATCCTGGTTCCACTTGTGTAGTTAAACTTCCGAACCAAATGCGATAGTAGGCCTGTTTTTCGAGCTTTTATATCCGTTTTGATGCATTGAAGAAAGCATTTCAAAGACCTTTCGTAGAAAATGTATTGGTTTAGATGGTTATTTTACGAAAGGGGTTTGTAGAGGACGGTTGTTGGTAGGTTGTGTGTAAAGATGGTAATAACCAAATGTTGCCTCTGGCATGGGCTGTGGTGGAGTATGAAAACAAGAGCACTTGGACTTGGTTTATCAGAATTTTGAAGGAAGATTTGGCACTTGGAGATGGGACAGATTTAACATTGATAACAGATATGCAGAAGGTATGTTTCCTTGATTTTTGTTGCAATTTTTTTTCATGAAAACTCATGTGTATTCATCTATACTAACTGTTACTGTTTCAGGGACTATTTGTTGCTATTCAAGATCTTTTACCTGCTGTTGAACACAGAAAGTGTGCTAGGCACATCTTGGCTAACTTCAGCAAAGACTGGAGAGGGCTAGTTTTGGAGAATTGCCAAAAGCACCTTTGAGTCTCAACTAAGGAGAAATATTGAGCAGATGAAGTTGCTTGGTCCAACGAAAATGATGGACAAACTGATGTATTACAACATAGATTATTGGTGTAAGGTCTACTTCAACACTAATGTAAAAATAGATTCGTAGATAACAATATGGTCGAGTGTTTTAATGCTTGGATCTTGGCTGCCAGGTATGAGTAATGCATATTTACCTTGCTGTGTGTTTGTTTTTACAAACTGTTTGTAGATAACAATATGACTGTTTGTTTATTGGTTAACTGGTAGGCACAAAACTATAATAACAATGCTTGAGGAGATTAGGGTGAAAATGATGGCAAGGATTGGAACATTGAGGGAGTTTGTAAACACTTGGGGATGTAGCTACTCTCCAATGTATACGAAGGTGTTAGAGGAAAATGCTACACTTTAAATGCAATGTAACATTGAGTTTAATGGAGTTGCTGGTTTTGAAATTAGGGAAGGACTATGTCAACACACTATGGATATTTCTAGAAGGCAATGGCGTAGGGTGTGGCGGCTAAAAGGCATTCCATGTGCACATGCTTTAGCCGCAATTCGATTCAAAAGGTATGATCCATTTGGCTACATTGACCATTGCTACAAAGCAAAGAGACTTACATAAGAACATATGAGCATGTTCTTCAACCGATCACAAACATAGAAATGTGCTTGTCTCTACCCACCCTAGTGTGGCTCCACCAGACATAAAAAGCATGCCGGTAAGCCTCAAAAGGCCGTAAGGAAGGAGCGGGTGAAATTCCAAAGTCAGGGAAGATGCCAAGAACCGGAATGGCCATGACTTGTAATCGCCATAATAGAGGCCACAACAGAGAGAGGGTGTCCAAAAAAGACTCGGCGGCATGGACGGAACCGGCAAGTTCTAGCAGGGGAAGGCCAACACATCACAACCACCATCTTCAAGCAAGGTCATGGGGAGACCAAAGAAACCACCAACAAAACTAGTACACGTTGAAAAGAGGCCAAGAGGAAGACCTAGGAAAACTGCCCAAGCAGTAGGAAATAATCCTACACCAGCTGAAGTTCATGTTTCATGTTCTGCCCCTGCAGCAACTAGTGCACAGCCCACTGCTAAAAGAGGAAGAGGAAGTAGCACTAGTGCACCATATAAAAGGAATAGAGTAATGGGAATGGGTGTTTTCCAGGTAGAAAATGGGTTCAAAGCTGTTAATGTGAGTGCCTTAATAAGCACAAGTGTTCTTTTATGTGTTGTTTCCATTACTAAGTGTTATTTTATGTGTTGTTTCCATTACTAAGTGTTATTTTATGTGTTGTTTCCATTACTAACTCCTTGTTATTATTTGTGTGAACAGCCTGGCATATCAAGCAGCAGGATTGTGTCAACTAGTAAAGCAAAGGTGACCAGATCAGCTGAGGTAACTGGTGACATTGGCTACAAGCCAAGTGCAAATGGAGAGGAAATGAAGCAATCACAACCAGGAAACTACAAGAGATACAGGAGAAAATGACAAAAGGTAGAGCTAAATCAGCAAACCCAAGCCAAGAAAGCACCTGTTCACCAAATGACCATGGAAAATCTAATTATGATGAAAACTGTCCCTACAGTTCTTAAATGTACACATTTATGGATTGACATTTTAGTATTTTGTCTTGTTCGTTTAATCAAAACAACATTACAGTACATAGCTGTTTAACATGTTCCAATTCCATTTCAGCTTGACATAGCTGTTAAACGTGTACAAATTCAGCAAAGGGCATGAATTTAATATGGTCAACAAAGGTTATTCAAGGCACTAAATCCGACATGGTCAAGGACCATTAAATGGCACTAAATCTAACATGGTTAAGGACCATTAAATGGCCTATTAATTCGGTTGTAACCCATCTATATAACACAACATACACACACACCATATCACACATTCACTACACTAAACTACAACAACAACATCAACGTGCAACCAGCAGCAAGCACAACAAACACAACAACATACCAGCAGCAAGCACAACAAACACAACAACATATAACATCTACATCATACCAAAAGAAGATGCTAGCTTTCTTTCTGAAAAAGTTAACCCGTTCTTACGTGCAAACCGATGATTTTGTAAGTTTTTTTTTTTTTATATTTGTTATTATTATTTGATTTACGTGAAAACCGATGATGTAAAATTTCTTTTTTGTTTATTGAAGATACTTCGACATGAACATCATGACATTTTTCCAACGAGAACAACGCATACCGTGTTAAAGTATCAAGATGACACCGTTCACAAGATGACGTTCAGAATTGGAAAAAAAGCTCGTTTATGCCAAGGGTGGAAGGCATTTATAGATTCAAAAGGTTTGAAAGAGGAAGACGCACTAGAGATTTGGGTGCGTAAATGTGAGTGTGGAGATGGCATAGGGTTTCATGTATTTAAAAAAGAGATAGAGATCATAAATATTGATTAGTAGATCTCTATTATTTAATTGTCTATGTTTAACATCTCCATGTATGCTACTATTTTGATTAAGACAATGATTAATGTTATGTGGATGTGATTTTGATTTTAATTTCGGATAAAAACTTCAAAACACCTTAACATCAAACTTCTTCATTCATACATGATAAAATAGATGTATATGTTACAAAATTTGCCATAAGAAAAGGCAAACAAAACATAACATAGCCGAGACACTACCACCACTACCACTATCTATGGCAATTTGATTTTTCCATTGTTTGAATTTCCACTACGGAATACAAAACTTATGAACACAACAACAACACAAACAACAAAACAAAAAACGAAATTCCTATGGAACCTACCCTCTTTAGTCTTCCTTGTGTCTTCTTTTTTTGGTCCATCAACCTCGACCAAACCCATGTCAACACTAACCGAATTATTATCATTAGTAGTGATCTCATCCAATTCCATCTTCAAACTCTAATATTGCACCAATTCCTTCTCTAAATCTCTAATTTTGTTAACCAATTTTGGGAGGATAAATTTTGATCTTGGATCAACTTCATCTCTGTCCCTCCAACGAAAAAAACTTGCATTTCTGAGCCTGAAAATAGCAAAACAGAGCATAATTTTACAAATTTAATTTTTCAATAAATCAAAAAATAGGAGCAAGAACATACACCATAATAGGGACAAGACGTGTATCTTCTTCCGGGGTTGTTTTTAGACCAAGAAGTTTGCATTTGCAACAAATTCCCGTGTTGACATTGGACCACGGTTCTAAGCATAGGATCACTCTCATCTATACACAATCGACCAAGGTCAATTTTTTCCATAACAAACCCTAAGAAATGAAAAATGACTAAATATGAGCAAGAATTACTCAAGAAATTTAAAACAATAAATTTCACATGAACCAATTTAAAGAGAAATAAATGAGAAATAAACCCTAACTAACGAACCTCTTTCCAACTATTGGAGCGATTAAGGTGTTGATTTTTGGAGCTATAACGATTGGAGTGGTTGAAGTTATGAAGTTGTTTACTTTTTTGACAAAAAATGGAGATGGGTATTAAATGGGGTGAAGAAGAATATGAAGTAGCCGTTTGGGTGTAAAAATGGAGGGAGTTTAAATTTATCTATGTGGCATCTATGTGGCATTTAGCGCTCCAAAACACGTCGAGATGTTGTTTTTTAAAGGCTATAACGCGCCATTTGCGAGCGGTGTATTCACGTTCTTGTCCACATCAGCAAAAAAAGGGCATTTTAATACTGAAAAAATTTGTTCAGAGGGGTAATAGGACCAACGCAAAGGTTAGGTGTGTAGTTGGGATTTTGGTCAAACGTTGGGGGGTATTTTGAGTATTTTCTCAATATTTGTAGTAGAATGACATTTAAACGTGTGCATAATACAAATTGACTGGATTGGGATGTCACATTAGGCCAATTTGGTGGCATTATCCCTGTGAATCGAGGCAGATTCAAAATTTGAATTTGGGTTCAACTTCATAATTCGATCACAGTCAATTGAATATACTGAGTTCGATCTATTATTTATAATTATATTTAGTGAGTTTCTTTAATAATTTTTTAGAGTTTAAGTCAAAGTTATTGGTTCAGATAAATCCATAGGTTATACATTAGATCCGTGACTGGACATGATGCTCTTGCTTAGAAGCAAAAAAAATAAAAAATAAACACAATTAAACCGTGGACATAGAAACCAAAACTACACTTATATAGCTCCATATTATAGAATACAGATCACTTCTTCGCCCATTTTCTTTCTTTTAGAAGTAAGAAAAGTCAAAACGACTTTGATAAAACTGAAAATACTAACCTCTTTACATTAATTTCTACCAGTTTATTCCTTACATGAATATAAATTTGATTACAAATTATCGCAATACATCATTAAGTTTTTTGGGAAGATCAACATGGTATAACTTATTCAGGGTCATTCGCACTTTACCCTATTTTGTGCTAGTCTTTAATTTTTATCCCTCATAACAAACAACTTTTTCGTAGCATAAGTATATATTTTCGCATCATAATATCACACAAGTTATGCTCTATGCCCTTAAAGAACTTATGTCCAATAGGCTTAAGTTCGATTGCAGAGCAAAAATTAAAGACTAGCCCATTTGAAGGGCCGTTCGTGCAATTTGTTCCTTATTCAATTCAATCTATATTTGCAAAATATAGTAACAAGAGAAATAAAACCAAGCCTTATATTTACCAATATATGATAACTTTTCAGCTCTGATTTTAAATAGTTCAATTACATCTTAAGGACAACAACATATGGCCAAAGAAATTTTATATAATTGATCTCAACTTATTTAGGATTAAGACGTAATTATTGTTATTGTTAATCATAGGTCACACTTGAGTACCCAGATGTATTGGGACAACTATATGCCGACTTTTGCTGCCAAACTTCAAACGCAAACATTTGCAACTTCAGTCGTGTATGCCCTTGGTCTCAAAGCGGCCAAACTTGCAAATGTTTATACACTATAGTTATACTTTTCATAATGATACCAAAATTAGCTACTTATGAACTTGCCCCACGTGAGCATATTTATTTGATTAAAAACCAAAATAAAAATAAAAATAGAAGCTCTAGATTACACACACAATCCAACTCTCCATCACCCCCAACAAGTTGTTGTGGGGTGGAGGTCTCTTCTTCCAATATATATAGTCCTTTGATATTTTTTTTATGAGAAGACATGCTATCTCAAAGAAATAGAGAGAAATTGAGATAAACAATGGATCCCTTTTTTCTTTTTTCACTAGCATTTGTACTTCTTTACTTTTCTCTCTATCTCATCTTCGTCATCCTCAAAGGCAATTACTCCAACAAACACACAAATCTTCCACCAGGCTCAAGTGGATGGCCAATCCTTGGGGAAAACATGGACATGGCTTCATCCCCTGAGAAATTCATCCATGAAAGAATGAAAAAACACTCCTCACAAGTCTTTAAAACCTCCCTCTTAGGTGAAAAAATCGTCGTTTTCTGTGGATCAAGTGGTAACAAGTTCTTGTTTTCAAATGAAAACAAACTTCTCGGCACATGGTGGCCACAGTCTTTCACCAAGCCACTAATGTGCCCAACTCAATCCCAAAATACTGTCAAAAGATTTGCTATCATAAATCGCGTGCTCCTTCACGAAATCCTCAAACCCGAAAATCTCAAACAATTCATCCCTTTTATGGATTCCATGGCTCGCGATCACTTGAGCCAAGAATGGCTCCCTTTCAAGGAAGTCAAAATTTACCCTCTAGCCAAAAAATATACTTTCACCTTAGCTTGTAAATTATTCCTATCAATAGAGGATTTTCAACACGTAAAAAAGTTATTGGATCCCTTCGTTCTTGTCACGTCGGGGATGTACTCCGTGCCCATAAATTTTCCCGGTACGCCTTATAATCGAGCGATAAAAGGTGGAAAAATGGCTCGTGAAGAGTTTTTGAGGGTTATTAGGGAGAGGAAGAAGGAGACAATGGAGAAAAAGAATTATGAGAAAAGTTACAATGACTTGTTGTCTCGACTTATGAGTTCTAGTGATGAAAATGGACAATTGATGAATGATGCAGATATTTGCAACATTATTATGGGATTGCTAACTGCAAGCTATCATACTACAAGTGGTGCAATTACTTTTGTATTGAAATATCTTGCTGAGCTCCCTAAAATTTTTAATGAGGTTTATAAAGGTAATTCTTTTATGGTTTTTTGTTATGAGTTTATAATTAATTAGTTTTATGCATTAGATTGTGTGACAATTAGATCACTTAAAATACAATTTTTTTTTTTGACAACTTAAAATACAATTACAGGTAGCTCTAACTGACTCAAATCTGTTGGTAAATATTACCAACAAGCCTTTTTGGCAATATATCTAAATTCGTTGGTAATCGCTTGCTAACTAATTTACCACCAATTTTATTGTTGGTAATTCAAGTTTCTTGTTGTGTAATTGATTGGTAACTTAGAATAAATGGTAAGTAACTCATTATAATATGTTAAATTACATTGATGAATGATATATATATATATAAAAATTTCATTGTATATAGTTCACTGTTGTAAAGATTTTATAGCAGTGACAGTGTAATTTTGCATGTGAAAGCAAGTTAGTTACCTTTTTTTATGAAGTTACCAAGTAATGCATAAGAAAAAAATTTATTTCTAGGCATCTTTTAAGTGACATGTATATAAATATTTTTTATCAGTTCATGAACTTGAACTCCTTTTTTATTTAACTTGCTATATTATTTGTATGATCTTTTAAGTGACATAATTATATATGGTACATATCTTTTATCAGTTCATGACTTAAACTCCTTTTTAAACTATTTTTTTTTAATTTAACTATGCTATATTTACAAAATAAACTAAATGTTTTTTATTTAACTTGCTATAATTGCGTAAATTTTGAAAAAAATTATCCACTGGCATAAGTAATGTTGTCATTACATGGAAATTAAAAAATAATATTTTTTATAAAGAAAAAACTGTATTTTTTAAAAAAAAAAAAAATCAGCATTTTTTTTAAAAAAAAATCTGGATTTAAAAAAAAAATTGTAAAAAAATATCAAAAAATTTAGAAAATCAGAAAAAAAATGATTTCAAAAATGGAAAAGTTGATTTAAAAAAAATGAAAACTAAATAATCAGTTTTCTTATTATTTTTTTTTTTTTAAATTTCCATTTTTTAAACTATTTTTTCTTATTTTCTATAATTTTTGATATTTTTTTACAAAAATTATTATTTTTCAGTTTTTTTTTAAAACACTAGTTTTTTTTTTTTTTTTAATTTTCAATAGAACAATTGGACATTATTTATCCAAAATCAAAAGCTGGAGGACATTTTTATATAAAATGGAGAGTGAGATCCAGTCAAAATGAATAATTTGAGGTGTGTTTGCTTAAAATGTGAATAATAATTTAGGCTAATGCCAACCTGGTCAAGGTGGTTTTAGAAGGCCAAAAAAGACTTCACATTTGGTGTGATTTAACTATCCTTTAAAAATTCTTTATTTATGCTATCAATGAATATAAGTTAAATTCCCGGCACTACGCCTGTTCTAAGGATTTACTTATCCTTTTGGTCTCCTTTTCTCTCTCTCTCTCTCTTCTTTTTTTTTTTTTTTTTTTTTTTGGGGCAAAAGAACAAATGGAAATTGCAAAGTCTAAAGCTGGAGAAGAGTTGCTAAATTGGGATGACATCCAGAAAATGAAGTATTCTTGGAATGTAGCATGTGAAGCACTAAGGCTAATGCCACCAGCTCAAGGTGCTTTTAGAGAGGCCATTACTGACTTCACATTTGGAGGATTTACTATCCCAAAAGGATGGAAGGTATTTTAGTAACTTATTTACTTACTTTCCATATTATATAACCTGTCAAATTATACGTCAACCAAAAGTTTCCATTCTTATTGTGTTTGGTATGAGGAAAAATATTTTTTGAAAATTTATTTCTAGAAATTAGAAAGTAAGTCAACTTCTGATGACATATTTAGTTGCCAAAAACATTTTTCACGTGTGTGGGGACTGGGGGGGGGGGGTGGGGTTGGTGGGGAACGACGACTTCCATCACTTGTGAAAGTAATTTTCTTTTACAATTTATCTCAACTCTTCACTTCATATTATTGTGCAAACCAATAGTTTCATTCTTTAATATTCAAAAAACACGTCAAAAACACTATCTAGTTTGTTAATATTATTAGCTTCAATAAATCTTTTCTAAAAAAAAAAAATAAGTTTTCACTTTTCAAGTGAACACCAGAAAGCATTTTCCGAGATTTTTTTTTAAGGAATAAAATCATTTTCTGAAAAATGTTTTTCCTCATATAGAACACATTTATCTCTTGTTCTTGGAAAAAATGATCGCCTCCATCCATGTCAAATCCTCCAAAAAAAAGCACTACTTTTGGAAGATCTGACACACATCCAACAACATTATTGAAGAATTCGAGCAACATAGCAAGTCTATCCTTCTTCATAAGGCTGCAGTGATATTTTTCCTAATTATTTATGTAATTTTATAATGGACAGACATTTTGGAATGTGTATTCAACACACACAAATCCAAAATATTTTCCAGAGCCAGAAAAGTTTGACCCCTGTAGATTTGAAGGGAGTGGGCCAGCACCATACACTTTTGTACCATTTGGAGGAGGACCAAAAATGTGTCCAGGAAAAGAGTATGCAAGATTGGAAATTCTAGTGTTTATGCATAATGTGGTCACCAAATTCAAGTTAGAGAAATTGGTTCCAAATGAAGAGATTATTTACCAAGCTTCACCTGTTCCTGCCAATGGCCTCCCTGTTAGGATTCAACCCTATGGAAATTAAATGTCTCTTTTTAAATGGGGGAAAAGGTAATTAAGTTAGAATATCCTTTTATATTGAATATTGATGTATCCCTTGGATTATTCTTGACTTCATTCAAAAAGGATTAATTCGAGGCCTATAAAATTAATTTATCTCAAAGTTTTTTCTTTATAGTTTTTATGTTATAAATTTACAGTGAATGATTGCATTATATTTGCCAATAGTCAATGATTGGCACTACTATTGGGATTTCTGAACATGTACATTTTGCTAAAAACTTTACTATATTTGCCAAAGCAACAACAACAAAAAGCCCTCATGAGAAAAAAATTTGCTACAGGCATGAAGTATGTCCATAAGAACACCATTTGTACCAAAATGCATATTAAAGATGGGATCGTTTGGGTAATACAGAAATATAAAGAACACCATTAGAAAATTAAAACACAGCAGTAGAAAATTAAAAAGAACATAAAGTAAAAGTAACAGCATTACAACACTATGCAATTTTTATTTCTTGGAAGATTGCACCAAATGCAGAAAGGTATAGTTTTTTTTTTTTTTTTTTTCGGTAATCATCTTCATAGTGATCATTTTCAATCAATTAAATATACTACTCCCTCGTACTAATTTATGTGACACTGTTTTTTCTTTTAATCAGTTAAAAAAATGATATCTTTCTATATTTAGTAAAAACTTGAATTCAAATTGTCAATTTTACTCTTAATAAATTGATTTATCGTCACACAAATACCTATAGTTTATTTTGAACCATAAGTTTCAAAGTATTTTTTTTTTCTTAAACTCTGTGTCAAGTCAAACACCTTCGTAAAAATGGGACGGATGGGAGTAGTTCAGCCACCTGCATCTTCAGTCTATCACCCATCTCAGCTATCACATGAAAATCACCAGTGTAATATAATCTCAAAAAATTCACAGTAATACTGATACTGAAATATAAAGAAAAAAACAGAGCCATGCCATCTTGTAGAGAGCATCAAGCGTGTCAATAATAATGTTGTCTAACCCATTAAACTTTGGACGGATTAGGCGGATTATAGGTATGAAATTTATCCACTATCATAGCAGAGATTAAACCACAAATATAAACATAATCTTAAGTTAGGGTTAAGCAAATATACATTCAACTACATTTATAGCATGTTGGGTTAAAGAGCATTTTAATATTGCAAAATATTATTGTTAAATTGCCTTATTACTCCTACACGTTGGTGACC
Organism: Lycium ferocissimum; assembly: GCF_029784015.1. Taxonomy (NCBI): domain Eukaryota; kingdom Viridiplantae; phylum Streptophyta; class Magnoliopsida; order Solanales; family Solanaceae; genus Lycium; species Lycium ferocissimum. The sequence goes on along the minus strand of NC_081345.1, from coordinate 27,323,676 downwards.
ATAAAAGTGGCTGAAGTGGATTCATTTCTTACGTTGAGAATGGTTGAATGTGGCCATTATTTTGCCTTGTAACTCCTCTCACGTTAATGGCCATTAGAACAAGATAATGGCAATTGTTTCTTTTGTAACATTTGTAACCATTAACCTTTTACTCACCCATATTCTTCATAGGCCAAAGTCATAGATAGACCCTCAAACTTGTCCATATTTTTCATTTGGACCCTCTTTAACCGAAATTGCATCTATCCGAACCCCTCCAAGACAACGTTTCGTGCCTATATAGACACATGTCACTGTGCGTGTTGCCCACTTTTTTAAGGAGCGTGAGAAGCATTTCAAATGCTATTAATGTGGATCCCAGTTGACAAGTGTCAACAGAAAAAGGCATGAGAATATTATACTTTTTCTCTCTCTCCCCTTCATCTTCTCCAACAGAAAATGTCCATGATTTCTCCATTAATGGACCAAAAAAATCAATAGTCCTTTGAAATAAACACACAAAAAAAACCCTTCATCCAAACACACCTCTTTACTTATTTTAGTCAATTTGGTTAGATTCAGCAGATCTAACGATTATTATTATTATTATTATTATTATTATTATTATTATTATTATTATTATTATTATTAATTATCTACCGATTTTTTCTCCAAATTGGTTCCTAATGCCACGTTTTTTTTTGTTTCTTTGTTTTCTATTAGTAGTTTATAATTATAATTTGGTATCTAAATGAATTACTTAACATCTGCCAGCTAAAAGTTCACAAATTATGGAGATAAAAAATTAGTAATTCATAGTGATAATTTTATTTTTTGAGTCAAGAAATTCAGAATACTTGCAATGTAATTAGTTTCCGATGACATTTAGTCATTTAGGATGGCCATTTCGGAGAAAAACCTTAAAGCATCCACTTCTAAGATCAAATCCGTTGATTTTTACGTGTTTGTTCTCATTTTATTTTTTAGAAAATTTTGCGGTCGGGGTTTGAAGAAGAGAGAGGGGTGCGGGGTTTGAAGAAGAGGAGATTCGGTCGGGGGGGGGGGCGCTGAAGAAGATGACTTTTTGTTTTTACTTTTTTTTTTTTTTTTGTAAAATCCTTTTATTTTATTTTTTTTAAAGCTAAAATCCACGTGGCTCTATCTTATTTGTTATTTTTGCGTGTGAATTACACGCACCATTTGTGTGTTGCTGCATATTTATTTTGTGTTTAAATGGCACAGTAAACGTTGTCTTGGAGGGTTCAGATGGTACGCGTTTAGGTCAGGAAAAAATATGGACAAGTTTGAGGGTCTATCTATGACTTTGGCCTTCTTCATATTATTACCAATTTAATATCCCACTAAATCATACTTATCATCCAATTCATTATAAGGATGACTTTCTTCTCCTGTAAATAGAAGTCACCCTTAACTTTGTGGTGGGTAGAAAATATACATTGGAGTAGTGGAAGAAAGAGTTGAGAGAAAGAAAATAATCTAAGTTTCCAACTTAGTCACTATAAAAGAGAGTAATTTTATGTTAAAGGAAGGTGTTCTTTTTGGTGGAGCTTTGGACTCAACATCTTGTCCAGAATTGTTTGAGTCACACGACGTTGACGGCTGTTGTATCCTGGAGGGGATAAGTCAAAGTTATACTGCTGGACCGGTGAAGATTATATCGCAGTGGGCAAAAATTCACATGTTATTTTTGCCTCAATGTTTGATCATTTGTTGATCTTTGGCTCTAAATTGGTGCTGTTAAATTAAATTAAAAAAATAAATTGCTTCAAACGGTAACAAACATGAATCTCCTTAAAAATATGTGTAGCAGCCAGTATGACGTGAGAAATTTGAGAGAGGCAAATATCATTCTTGGAATGAAAAATATAAAAACATGTGATCAAACTTTTCTTATCAGTCACATTATGTAGAGAAAATTGTGAAGTACAATTTTGTGGATTGTACATGTGTTGCAACTCCATTTGATTAAGTGTTTATTTATTTCCAATTCAAAGTGAAAAATTGTGATAAATAAAAAAGGAGTATGCTAGCCTAAATATGAAATATGTGACTGACTGCACATGGCCTGATATTGTGTATGCAGTAGAAGTACTTAGCAGGTACAAGCAAATCAGGTATATTTACTTGGTAAGAAAGTTGGTGGCTAGTTATATAAAAAATATCCAGCTATACTCAAAGGCTTTTTTGATGCAGATAAGAATATTTGGTGCTGTTTGTTGGAATAAAAAATATTGTTATTGTTAATTCTACCATGTAGGTTGAACTAATTGCTTTAGTTTCACCTACTAAAAAGTGTATGTATTAATCTTGAAAAATTCACATGTTATTTTTGCCTCAATGTTTGATCATTTATTGATCTTTGGCTCTAAATTGGTGTTGTTAAATTAAATTAAAAAAATTAAATTGCTTTGTAACTTTTTCTCCATTATCACATTAACTTACCCACATTCTTCCCCTTTATGTCTTGTAACTTTTGTAACCCCTTAGTAATAATTCTCCATTATCTACCTACTTTACTACCCATTCATATCCTATTCAATTCAAGGATGATTTGTTAACTATAAATAGTTAGTCATCCTAATCTTGTGATGGATGAAAAATATTGAAGAGTCCTTGAAAAGTGAAGATAAAGAAGAGATTGGTTGAGAAATTTATTCATTAATAACACTAAGATTATTGGTAGAGTTCAATACCGTTATCACAACGATAAATTCAGACCCATGAGGAGAACATATAATACTGTGAGATTATTTGTGAAAAGTGGTATACCATAAATATTGATTGTGTAATTTGTGATAATCTTACAGATTTATAGACAAAGGCCTTTGCAAGAGAGGGTCTGAAGCACATCGAGGGGGATCGGATTAAAGCCCGAAAAATTCTAAGTCATGTATGAGGAAACCCAACCTGGGGACTAGAGATCCTATAACCAGGTTCAATGAGAAAGACGAATCGTATGATGACTTGATGTGAAATGCACTAATATTTATTTTATTCCCTCCCTATGGCGTGAGTGCATTTTCCTGTAATGATTTGTGGAGGTTGAGTCTATGAACTCTTAATGAAAATCTGTAGCTCGTATGAGGATGGTGCCAAAATTATAGGAGCATCCTTGACAAATTTCACCTATGTGAGTGTGAAGGCAGGCCGCTTCCTATGAGAATTGGGCTCGTTCTCAAAAGCACTCATGAAAACCGGGATAGCATAAGGCCGTAATGTGCTGGCTATAAAAGTTCATGTCAACACCTTGATTAGTATGTGTAAGCAGCAGTCATAGTTCAATGCGGAGCACACTACTCACTCTGGAGTAGGGATTACTATTTTACTAAGTGGAGGTTCAATGCAGAGCACACCTTCATTATGTATAATAGTCTCCCTTCAACTAAATTGGCGATAACTCTCTTAGTTCAATATTAAAATGAGTGGGGAATTGTTGGGTTAAAGAGCATTTTAATATGGCAAAATATTATTGTTAAATTGCCTTATTACTCCTACACGTTGGTGACCATAAAAGTGGCTGAAGTGGATTCATTTCTAACGTTGAGAATGGTTGAATGTGGCCATTATTTTGCCTTGTAACTCCTCTCATGTTAATGGCCATTAGAGCAAGATAATGGCAATTATTTCTTTTGTAACATTTGTAACCACTAACCTTTTATTCACCCATATTCTTCATATTATTACCAATTTAATATCCCACTAAACCATACTTATCATCCAATTCATTATAAGGATGACTTTCTTCTCCTATAAATAGAAGTCACCCTTAACTTTGGGTAGAAAATATACATTGGAGTAGTGGAAGAGAGAGTTGAGAGAGAAAATAATCTAAGTTTCCAACTTAGTCACTCTAAAAGAGAGTAATTTTATGTTGAAGGAAGGCATTGGCAGATCTAGTTTGCTAGGTGGGGGTTCCATTGAACCCCCAACTTTCGACGCGGAGCATAAATTTATGTGTAAAATTTTATTAAAACTGCAATAAATAGTAGACATGAACCCATAACTTTTAAAATTATACTAACAATCTTAAGATTGAACTCATAGAGTTTAAATCCTGGATCCGCCTCTAAGATGTTCTTTTTGGTGGAGCTTTGGACTCAACATCTTGTCCAAAATTGTTTGAGTCACATGACGTTGACGGGCTGTTGTATCCTAGAGGGGACAAGTCAAAGTTATACTGCTGGACCAGTGAACATTATACCGCAGTGGGCTTGAATCTCCTTAAAGAGAGCGAGATATCCACGTCTCAGCCTGAAGAATATTTATTTACTTTTTTCTTCATTTTTTCATTTTGTTTTTCAATTGTAATTTATCGGTATATTCACCAACATAACAGTTACTACCAGTATTCAAAAACAGAGTAAGCTTGGGTTCTTTTAGATGGCTAAGAAAAGTGGGATTGGCCTCCACCCGTCACAGACCAATAATTTTTGAACCTTCCTTATCGACATACGTAATTAAAACATCAATATGACCTTTTATTTTAGAGTTAATGGTCAAAATCACAAATGAGCTATCACTTTTCGGGGAGTTTTCTACCTGAACTATCAGGTGGACGAGTTTCCTGCCTGAACTACGATCACCAACTATTTATCAAAATAACCCTCAACTATTAGTTGGTGATAATTCATGTAGGAAACTCGCACACCTGATAGTTCAGATAGGAAACTCACGGAAAAATGATAGTTCAGGTGTGTTTTTGATCATTATTTATTTTATACTAATATTCTTCACTTGAGCTACGCCACTTTTGGGTTGAGTTCTATATATAATATGTGCAAATATAAGTGTAACTCACAAAGTTTAAATTCAATTTGCCATTGGAAAAAGCCTCTTTATGCTTGCCAGAGCTTGAGAGAACTTATGGAGAGTATTATGAAGGCATAACTGAATAATTGGATGATGGAAAGCTGTGCATGCATGCATGTAGCAGAGATAGTGGTGTGGGTCCATTAATGGCAAAATATTTCTACAAAAAAAGCCAAAGTTGGTGAGGGCTAGCTTTTTACCAACAAAGCGTGTGGGGTCCATTAATCCCACCATGGGGAATACCAGAATTGACATTGTTGCTATCCTCAATCATCAAACTTCTGTTGCTTATTTTGACCCTTTACCATTCATTCCCTTTTCTTAGAACAGGAGAAAGAGGAGCATCCTTAATCTGGTTTGTCTTCAATACTTTTGCTTTAATTTGATTGGATTGGATTTCATCTCTTGGCTATATAATGCGTGGATTTATTATGTTTGTAGCTGGATATTGTGATGTTTTGGTGAAAACAAATGCTTCATTTGTTGGTTATTTCTGTCTCTAAACAGCTTGCAACATGCAACTGGGCATCATTATGGAGAAAGATTGATTTTTATGTGTTTTGATGTGCATATTAACACTTAACAGAGCATTTCACGAGTGTTAAATGATTCTTTTGGGATCTTTATTTCTATTTACTTTTCTGTTGGGGGTAGGATATTGTTAGGTGGCGATGCTGTCACTTAGTCTTTGAAAATGTTACTTCTAAAAGAGAAAATAGGTTTTCAATGAATTTGGTTAGGAATTTTAATATCTCAGACCACTTAAAGTGTATAATATCTTGATTTGGGATTATGAATAGACAGTTCAAAAGGCTGTAAGGATTTTCTTGACTAATTTTCTCAATTAACCACTCAAATACTAACTACACTTTGAATTAGCAGAAGTGGAAAATTTTCTCATTTCCGGATCAGCAGACTTATAAGGTTTAAGCAACAAATTTCGAAATCTAAATCAACCATCTGAAAAACACACTTGCATGGAACAAGTTAACCAAAGGAGTCAAAATCATGATTCTACCAGATTACAAGAATGGGATCCAAAAGCTATACTGAAAAGTATGTCTTTTCTTGAACAAAAGATTCATCAACTGAAGGAGCTGGTGCATTTAATTGTTGACCACAAAAGTCTAGCTAAGATTCAGGGAAGTGACCTTTCAATTCAGCAACAACAGCTAATAACAGCTGATCTTACCTCTATTATTGTTCAATTGATATCAACTGCAGGAAGCCTTCTTCCAACCGTGAAGCATCATCATTCATGTTCCTCCGCTAACCCAACTACCAAGCAACTCGGGCAGTTTGGTAGTGTCTTAGTTCCTTCTGAAACAGGTACTAATGCTGGTGCTCTACCACATAGATTTAATGTGACTAAGGCAGAAGATCAGCCCGATCATATTGATCAAATGGGCGATTGCGTTAGCGTTTGCCCTAATTTTCTACCATATTTGACTAATCTTTTTCTTGGAGGAAAAGGCTTTGGACTTCTATAAATTGAGGATCTTTCCGTAGTACAAAAATACAATAGCATCCAAAGGGTGCTTGGGAGTTAGGATGACGGGGATTAGTGGATTCTTTTTTTTTTTAATGCTTTTCTTTAGTTTTGGCTTTCCTACAACTCTTTTGCCGATCACTTTTTCTTCCTCAAAGCGATCTTCTTCTAGTTGCAGGACGAAATCCGATAGCTAATTGCTGGCTCTGAAGAACCAGCCTAGCAATAAGCTCAATTGTTCCAATTCCCACTGCTTAGCTTTCAATTCGCCTCTGACCATCAAATGAAATGTGGATAACCCGTCCTTCTCTCTTTGAAAGAAGGGGCGCTTCTGGTTCTATAGGTACTTGAAAGATTTTTTTCTAAAATAAGCGGAGACTTGGTCTTCGAATTATAAGTCTCAGCCCCTTCCCGGCTTGCCTCGCTCTTAGGTTGGCCTTTCTACTTGTCTAAGTAGTATTCCACTAGTGCAGGGTAGTCATTAAAGAGTGTTGTTTAGGAGGAGATTATATTCTCGATATATTTTATAATTTCTTTTATGTTAGTTTTCTCATAGGTAGGTTATTGTGCTAACCATATTAAAATATTATGTTTCTTTGAGTATAGTTCTCTTTGTTTCTGATTTATTGTCGTTAAAGGTTTGCAATTGTTGGCTTCCGCATGACGCCTTCTTATTTCGATCCCATCAGATTGTGGCATTGAACAAAATTATGCTGTTGATGAACATGAGAAGGATGAAGATGAATCCCATGAGGAAGAGAACCTTCCTCCTGGTTCCTACGAGATTCTGCAGCTGGAGAAAGAGGAAATTCTTGCACCTCATGCTCACTTTTGCACAATTTGTGGGAAGGGATTTAAGAGAGATGCCAACTTGCGGATGCATATGAGGGGTCATGGGGATGAGTACAAAACTCCAGCTGCTCTTGCAAAGCCTCAAAAGGAGCCTAGCTCTGGGACGACGCTTATTAAAAGGTATTCCTGTCCTTGTGTTGGTTGCAAGCGCAACAAGGAGCATAAAAAGTTTCAGCCACTAAAGACTATCTTATGTGTGAAAAACCATTACCGAAGAACCCACTGTGAGAAAAGATATGCTTGTAGGACGTGCAATGTGAAGAAATTTTCAGTTATTGCAGATCTTAGAACACATGAGAAGCATTGTGGTAAAGATAAATGGCTTTGCTCTTGTGGGACAACATTTTCCAGGAAAGATAAGCTTTTCGGACACATTTCCCTTTTCCAAGGACACACACCTGCAATTCCTGTAGATGAAACCAGAGGTTTTGCTGGGACATCTGATCAAGGCCAAACCGCTGAAGCAACTGTAGAGGCTGGAAAAATAGGTTTTGAGGCAAATGTTCAGAATGGCAGTGGGCTTCAAACAAATACTGTGAATGTAAAAGGGGCTGCAGATAATCCTGGCAGTTATTTCTCAACTTTGAACTCTGAAATTAGCAAGCTTAGCGAACTCCAGGAGTTTCCCCGACCACCATTTGAGGACCAGGAAAACTCATTATTTTTTCTGCTGTAAGGTTCTTGTAATTACCCTTAGAAGGCTGGGAAAATATGGGTTTTATAGAACTGGAATAGCTCAAGTGAATTTGTCTTTGATTTGATATGGCAGTCTGTTTTCTTGTTATGTTAGTTCTTGGGAATAAATGATGTCTTTTCTTAGTATACTGCCCTTTTTGACTGCTTTTAAGATGTTATATCTGGCTCGACGAGGTATGGTTTTGTTAACTTGCAAGTCTATAATCCCTGCTTCTTGTAACTACCTAAGTTGCAGCAAGTCAACAATAAATGAATTAATCATCTAAAGCCTATTTATAGAAGTTGAGAGGAAGATAAATTTCCTAGATAATCCTTGATTCAGAACAGATATCTATTAATCTGCTTTTAAATACAAAGAGACTTCATTAACAAAGCTGCTCCTTAATTACGTACGCAAGAGAATCAGGATAGATGCCGAGCTAATCAGATGATAACCATGTACCGAAGTGCTGGCTGAGCTGTGTCCCTCAGAAAACTATGGAAGAAGAAGAAGAAAGAAAACTAACATTGAATTTTTTTACTGCAGATGTAGATGCATTTACAAATACTTCTAGAATGTACCCTGATTTCACAAAGAAATCTCTGAATCATATAGAATCAATTTCATTGCAATGAAAAACAGAGAGTTGGTTGCCTGAATGATCACTCAACTTATAAAATGAAGTTCCAAAAGATTGAAATAATGGCCATTTACAGGTTTAGATGTTGTCATAAGATCTGAATTCATCTTCGAAATGTTTGATAAGAAGGGGAAACTGACTCAGCTAAGTGGTTCAGCTGGCTGAACATATTTTCCTATGATGAGAATTATGGAGCAATATCAGCTTCCACATCTTTGATAAAGGGGAACTCTCTATCCCTAGCTAACTGTGTTCCCTGAACAGTTCCGCCTATAATGAGAATTATGAAGCAATATCAGCTTCAAGCCTTTTGCCGCCTGCCCTGATGTTGATGTCTTCTTTAGAGGCCCAAGGTAGTATGGCTCCTTAAGAACAAAGTCATCCACACACGACCAAGTGCTTCCCCTTGGAGAGCTGTCTTTCCAAAGAAACCTCTCAGAGAATGGGTTCACCAGACTCTCTCGGAAATCTTCTGCTGTCTCACAGTTTAAACCCTGCCAATCAATAAACAAAAATGAAGTGTCAGTTGATGCTCATAGCACAAGCAGAAAAAAATTTCTTCTTTTGTTTCCAGAAGGGGAAGGGATGCGGAAGGAAAGGATAATGTTTTGTTGTGGTCTTACTTCTGCCATGGCCTTGATCTTAATGGTAAGATCATTGCTAAGGAGAACAAGTTGTCCATTTCTGTTAGTTCTTTTAAAGAGGAGGGCACATTCAAGGATATGATCCTCTGCTGTGGGTGAAACAATTGCCTGTAGACCCCAATGTGGAGAGGATAGAACTGAGCCGACTGGAAATATGTCATTCTCCTCACTGAACAAACACGGCGGTGCAGTAGCAGGAGGAGTTGGTGCCATTGGTCTTGTTTCCTCCACACAACTCTGCACATGAACCCATGATTTTGCATTTACCATGCAATTTTCGATCCATTCTAATGCTGCATAAGCTTCTGTTGCTCTTCTGAAAAAACTAGCACGCCTCTTCATGCAATCCAGTTCTCTTAAGACTATCATCAAGGAACAGGTAAAGATCACATAAAGCGGTTTTAGATAGGAAAAGTTATTGAAATACTTGAAGATGTTATGAACTTTTCTGAAGAATACCAGGTTCATTACCAATTCTTGGAATTATCAGGCATGTTCCTTTGAGACCTTCCAAAAGCTGCAAAGCTTTTCTTGACTCTTTGTTTAACAAAGAGGTGGTATCCGCTACCATTGTCCACCTTCGTTTTTCTTCCCTGGCATTGTTATCCTGCAAATATTGTTTAAACAATAAATTAGGAATCTTCAAGGTTCCCATTGGTTGTGTTCATCCAAGAGACTCAAATTTACAATTTTTCAATCAGTTTGACTCATTGAATAAAGTGTAAAAGAATAGTGAAACAAATGTTAGATAGCAGACCCGTCTCCTATCTAAAATCAAATCTATTACTTTCATAAGCTAACGACTTAATACTGCAGATATTGTTTAAACAATAAATTAGGAATCTTCAAGGTTCCCATTGGTTGTGTAATTGTGTTCATCCAAGAGACTCAAATTTACAATTTGTCAATAAGCTTGCCTCATTGAATAAAGTGTAAAAGAATAGTGAAACAAAAGTTAGATAGCAGACCTGTGTCCTGGCTAAAATCAAATCTATTACTTTCATAAGCTAACAACTTATTACTGCAGATTGGAAATCATGAATCCGCTAGTGCTGTTTTAAGAAAAAAGTTTTTCAAATAAGAAACAGGTCAATGAACTTACAGAATATGGGCATGCCTCCATAATTTCTTGACACTTGATTGGATTAGCATTCAGCTTGACTTTCGGTACTGGAGATTTTGAATTGGTCTTGGGGGGGTTGTTCACAAGCAATGGTTGAAGTGGTACTCTATCTGTTCTGTTCTTCAGTATGGTTATCTCAGATCTAGCCTTATTTCTGGAAGCAACACTTACTGATTTCTGCTCTTCAAGGACTTTGACAATCAAGTCTTCTTTCTTGAATGGTTTCGATCTCATTGAACAATTATCAGGTGTCATATTCCCTTTATCTGGAGTAAAAATTTCTTCACTGATGTTACTCATATTTGAGAGCATTGTAGATGATCCGATCTTCTCTTTCTTGTTGTATTCAAGACCTTCAGCTTGATGGAGTATGGGATCAGAAATCTCTTTCATTGGGGAAGATCTCAAAGATTTTGGATGCTTAATTTGCTCCAAACTGCTCATCTTCTTCATTGACCTTCGCAAATGAGTGTTTGGGGTAAGATCCACTTTGTCCAGATTAAAATTCTCTTCACCATTCTCATCCACACAAGAAGAAAACATAGATTGTTTAGCTTGTCCATCAGCAAGACGCGAGCTTTTCACGGAACTAGGAGCATTGTTCTCTTTGTCTGGAGTGAAGGCATCTTCTTCTCCATCCTTGTTCCCACTAGAAAAAGGATCATTTGAAACTGATTCCATTGCAACCTTCTCATGATTAAGTGAGTAAACTTCAGTATCAATGTCAACTTTTTCAATTATTGATCTATCTCTGCCAGTTTGAATCTGAACACTGGAACATTTTCCCCTTCTAGACCAAATGCTCAAACATCTTTGCTGAGATCTTACTGGGGTACTACTATCGGCATTTTCTGTTTGGGACTCTGCCGAGACAAGAAGGGCCCGCGGAGTGCTGTTTTCTTTGTCAGGTTCGTAAGCAGGCTGCAGCAAACTGAGTTCACTCTCTCCATGGATTTTCTCAGGTGGATTTATGTTTACTTCTTCATCACTAAAGTGAAATGGAGACTTCATCTCTTCAGGCATCGGCGGAGCTGATGGAGTCAAACTTTTTACATATGGCAACAAATGCATATCGGAAAACGTTGAATCTAGACCCTGCACCAAATCATTATCCTCATTCTGAAGAGCAAAGCCCCTCTCGTCCTATAAAAAATGATAAATTAGACAATAAGCTAACATAATAGTTCAAGTGGAGACGATAAATAAAGAGATATAATTACATTTTTGGACCGCTCAAAAGACTATACATATAATATACATATTGTATACACAAATTTTACATATAGTATACATAAAATAGCTTACCTGATGTTCTTTCTCCTCTGTTTCTTCCAATGGTTCTGCATCAGCTAATGGAGCTACAAATGGATTCTCCAAATCATACGCGCGGCTGATGGGAATCCAGTGAAGCATGTATTCCCTGCTGGAACGTCCTAGCTTCATCTTATCGCCCTCTTTCAACTCAACTCGAACCCCTGGTTCAATCTTGTTGCCAGAAATCCATGACCCATGGACTAAAGCAGCAGCAAATCAAAGTGAACAACTTAATAAAAACAACAAAAAGAAATCTGATCTCACTGGAAATTCACCACGATGTGCAGAGAAAATCAATTGACTGGATAAACCAAAACCAAATCAAGGAAAGCAAAAGAGCAACACCTGGTGTGTTTGGTATGACGGAAAATATTTTCCAGAAAATGTTTTTCATTTCTCATGTTTGGTTGGTCAAAGTGTTTTGGAAATTATTTTTCTCTAGGAATACAAATTCCTTAAAAATGAGAAAAATGACTTCTCTAATGGAAGTAGGTTAAACATTTTCCATAAGTGACATTTCCAAGTTCATTGTCTCCTCCCCACACCCACCCTACCCCATAGTATTCTGCTAGATTACATATAAATGTTCAGGATTTTGTTTACTTACCAAACAGTAGAAAATAAGTGAGAAACCCGCTTATTTTCCAAGAAAACATTTTCCTTGTCCCAAACACACCCCAAATGTCTAACAAAAAGAAATGAAGCATGTGAAACAATAGATTATACAGAGAACCCTTAACATGCTGAAGCAAACTGACACAGAGAAAGCCTAAGCATCAAAATCCTTGTCTAGTCAAGTGGTAAATAAAATCAAGAAACAATGATACGAAAAAGCTGTTGTAATGCTGACCACCAGACCCATCCAGAGGTCAAGAATTTGGATATCAACATATGATAAGATGTAAAAAATTAAGAAAACTTCATACAGAATCAAGAAAATAGGAATTACCGGAAGAGAGATCAATAACAGAGAGAGATTGAGAACAAGGATTAGAGTGAATGCGGAGGTGAAATCTGCTAATACTTGGATGTTCCAATACAATATTACAATCTGGGTGTCTTCCAACTACCAATATCTCTTCAAATTCTTGCTTTGATTCTTCAACTGAAGCTGTGGGGTTGTCAAGAAGAAAGATGTTCTTGAGGATGGCCCCATTCTTTAACACTGTAAACACTGGAATCTTCTTCTCTTCTTCAGTTTGTGAATTGGGTTTTAACAAAGATTCTTGCTTGTCCCCCATGAGAAAGAGACAGAGAGAATTTGTCACACTCAGAGAGAGGTTTTTTTTTTCGAATGAAATCTTGAAAATGTGACCGTTATAGCTTTATACATAGAAAGTATTGGTTGTGTGACGGCCAACTTTTCCTTCTAATTGCAGAATTGTTGCATGTAGGTTTTGTAAAATGCTTTTATGGTCTATGCACTTATTTCAATTAGTTTGTGCACATGGTTGGTGCGTGTATGGCCCTACACAACTTTAAGAAATCACATTAATATTTTTCATTAAGTATTACTCCCTCCATCCCAATTTATGTGATACTTTTAATTTTTCGAGAGTCAATTTGACTAAACTTTGAAGCTAAATTGGATTAGATTAAATTAATATTTTAAGATTAAAGTTGCAACTTTTCTCATATCAATTGGGTAAAAAAAAAAAATACTCCCTCTGTCCCAATATGTGATGTAATGTGACTGCGCACGACTTTTAACTCTGTCCCAATATGTGATGTAATGTGACTGCGCACGGCTTTTTAAAAAAAGGAAGACTTTTGAATCTTGTGGTCTGAAACAAGCCAAAGATATTTGCGTGGTTATAAATCATCTCGTTAAGAGCAAAATGTAAAGTTTATAGTTAAATTGTTGCCAAATAAGGAATGTCATTCTTTTTGGGACTGACTAAAAAGGAAAGCGCGTTATATAAATTGGGACAGAGAGAATACATCTTAAAATGTTAGTCAAAATTCATTTTGTTTGAATCTCAAAAACGAAAAGTATCACATAAATTGAGACAGAGGGAGTATACTTTAAGTTAAAAAATTAAAATTAAAGGAAAAAGTTTATCATATTTAGCTAAGGTGTTAACTCAATAAAAGGAAGAAATTTGAGAGAGGATTTGAACTTACAAAGTTGAACATCTAAATTTAGTTTGGTAGGTCAGATGTATAGTGAGATTAATTTTAATGTTATTTGGTACAAACATGTAATATGATTGTGTCTCACCTAATACTTCTTTATATACGAGCTCTTGGTTGAAATATAGTTTTCAATTTAAATAAACTTTTTAGCTAAAATAATCAAGTTCTAATTGTGTAAATTTGTTTTATTTCTTCTTTAGATGCAATGATTATATTTATTTCAATTTTTTATCTCTTCCTTTTCAGATCAAATTTGTAAAATTAGTTCCTGGAACCCATTATTTTTTGTCAAAAAAATCACACTAAATAATGGAGTTCGAGCTTAGTCTTTTACAAATTTGACCCGCAAAAAATGATTTAAGAAGTTAGTGAATATAAGAACATAGAAAAATATTTTTTATTTCTAAAAAATGCCACGTGGACAAAAAGAGGGTAAAGACTATCAAATAGCCAAGTCGAGGGGAATACTATACATAGTTTAAAGAAGGAACTAATAATCCTTTTTGTACAATGATTTACAGAAAAAGAAAAAAATTGTGTTGCTCTCTAATTCTGCATTATGTACAAAAAGAGGAAAAAGAGTAGCTAGTGATCAAAACTTTGGTTGTGGTGTCCAATATTTTGTCAATGGGAAGTAGCAACGACGAAAATAGGGGACTGTTTGGCATCAGGCGCAGGAGGAGAAGGCAACAACGTGAGTGCAAAAATATCACTGAATGAAGCAGCAACAGCTCCAGCAACAAAAGCTGTCAAGTTCCCTCCTCCACACAACAAATCAAATGGCCCTCCCACTAGTGACACAATTGTCTGTTTCATCCATTGCATTTTTTGGCAACAAAAGAAAAAGTAAGTCATGTTGGAGCCTCTGATCATCGAGCATAAATATAGGGAGCAAAACAAAGTGCAGATGGATTATCTAAACGGAAAAGGGCCAAATATAACCCTGTACTATCGAAAAAGGGTCAAATATACCCCTCGTTATATTTTGGGTCTAAATATACCCCTACAGTTATACTTTGGGCACAAATATCCTCCACCATTAAAGTTGACCAAGGTTAATATTTTTAATGAAGAAAATGCTATGTGGCATGCCACCTCATTGTCCAAATCCAATTTTAACCCTCCCTCCTTCCATGTCATCTTTCACCATTTGCACCTCTCCTCCACAACTACTACACCACTATACCCATCATCATTTTCACAACCTCTGCCACCCTCGAACCTCTTCCATGAAACGTCAACTTGACGGATGTCCTAAATACAGGCAACTAATACAAATCTAACAGAACAAATCAGCACTAAATTTTCTTTGCATTGAATAGAAAATGAATAGCATAGCCCGACAGAAAAAATCAGCTAGACTTCAAATTCCACCAAACCCCTCCCCCCGCTCAAGAAATAATCCAAACCCAATAAAAATGCTGATGTGAACAAAATCAAAACACTAACATAAAAGAATAATCACATAATATAATAGCACTTGGTCCCACAATTTTCCTTCACTTCCATAGCCTTTTAAGTAGTATTATCTAAAAAGAAATGAAGCTTGGGACTAACTTTAACCCCATTGCCACTTAACTAATACCGAGACACTCTTAATGCATTTTAATATGAGAAGTTCTTTTGTCAGGGTCTAAATTTTCTTTTTTCTAAAAAGAAGGTGAACTAATTAATGTCCTATATTCAGTTAAAAATTGGGTTGAATTGAGTCGAAAGGAGGTAGCTACAAAAATTAAAGGACTAGGGGAGAAAACGTAAGTAGTATAAAAATGTTTATACTCTTCGAGGAATTTCTGGTCGAGAGTATCAGCAATACGAGCAAAAGTAAATATGGTGATAGCAAGGAGAGAGAGTGGGAATCCTAAAGCAAATATATAGCCGTTAATTGGGATGACTCATTTGAAGCATTTTGATTTCTTCCACCTTTCAAGTTTGTGAAAATGGTGGTGGGTATAGTGGTGTAGCAGTGGTGGAGGGGAGGTCCAAATGGTGAAAGATGACATGGAAGAAGGGAGGGTTAAAATTGGATTTGGACAATGAGGTGGCATGTCACATGGCATTTTCTTCATTAAAAATATTAATCTTGGTCAACTTTAACGGTGAAAGGGTATATTTATACCCAAAGTATAACTGTAGGGGTATATTTGAACTCAAAGTATAACGAGGGGTATAATTGATCCTTTTTCGATAGTACAGGGTTATATTTGGCCCTTTTCCGTTATCTAAATATGGTACTAGTAAAATGTAGCAGTCTACTAGTACTACAATAAAATATATATGTATTATTATATTCTACTCTTTACAAAAAATTAAACATGGTCATCAGTGTAGAATGTCACTTATGAAACATGTTTTTCTCTACTTCCAAGTTTTTTTCCCTATTTTTAAGTACCTTGTTTTCCTTAAAAAAATTCAAAAATTTTGACCAACCAAACATGTAAAAATTGAAAAACTTTATACCAAACACACCCTAAGTCATCGATATATTTCCCATCTAGGTCAAGAAGTGCTAAAAGACTAAAGTAGTTTTTACCTGTGGGACAACTATTGCAAGATTTAGAACTCCTTGCGAAAGACCTGTGTGGAATTAAACAAACCAACCACGTTATTATAAATCTCTTATATCTGATTGTTATTATCATAATAACAAGAATTTTCAGTATTAGTTACCTTGTCCTGCACCAGCATTGCTGGAATGTATAGATGCCATAGCAAATGGGATGCTATAAAGGACCTATAAAAGAACCAATATCATGTTAATAGCAAGATTAAAAATAACGATATTCTAGCACGCCATTCCTAATACTTATGCGGTTAAAAACTAATATCCACGGCCCGCAGGACTTATTCATGTCAGGTAAAACACCTCGCCTCACACCCCCACTTTCTAAACCGTTGTCTTAATTTAAAGTACATTACAGCTAGAGGAATTCCCATAACAGCAATTAGGGGGTAATAGATGAATAACTCACAGCTAGAGGAATTCCCATAACAGCAATGAGAACCAAGGCACTGATCTTGACACCTGTATCCGGCGGTAGAAGCTCGCCATCACCGCCGTACTGTCGTGATTTCTCTGCCACTTTTGTAACTAAAACTGTCATGGCCAAGCAAATAGCCAAGATGATTCTGACGATCCCCCATAACCTTTTTGCACCACCTAGCCTCTTTCCAATGCCCTCTACTCCTAGTGACATGAAACAAAGCACCATTGAGTTCAACAAATGACCAAATGCACATGCATGTAGTCCTTTATGGTATATATCCGCCTCCCGAACTGTGCCAACATATACCTGTTCAAAGGAAAAAAAGGAGTAAGAAGCATAGTCTAGACAGAGGTCATAAACCAAGTACTCATATTAATAGTGTAAAATATACTCATTCACTTGTTGTATAACTTATATCCTTCTTATATCCTTAGCTACTTCCATTTACATTAAATACTACTTGATCCTTTCATTTTATGCGTCTTAGTAGCATGTTTGACCAAGTTTCCAAAATTTACTTATTTTGAAAAGTATTTTTTGAAAATGTACTTTTGGAGAGTAACAGTTTGTGAATTGTTAATCAATTTGAAAAAACACTTTTGACAATATTAGAGCATCATTTGTACTTGGCAAAGGTTCTAACATATGCTTTTGGGGATAAACTACTTTTTTCAGCTTTTAAAAAACAACTTCTTTTACTATTCAAAAACATTTACTTATTTTTTAAAAGCTTGGTCAAACACCTAAACTACCTAAAATAAGCATTTTTTAAAGAAATAATCATTTTTGCACTTCCCAAAAGCTTGGCCACACAAGCCATTAGTTTGATCAGGAACTAAGTTTAAGAATATAAAGAAGACTACTCAATCTTGTTATCTTAAAGTAAAAATACTATGTATAACATATTATCAAAAATACTTTTTGAATCTTATGTCTTAAATATGTCATGTCATTCATGTAGAGGAGTGTCATTAAATGAAAAACGCTATTATAATGTTGAAATTGAAACTTAAACTACTATAGGAAAAGGCATCCTAGTTTAAACAAATAAAAAAAGAAAGTAAGACACATAAATTAAAATGAACTGTCAAATAAATACCTCTTTGCCCATCCAGTCAGTGCTATACAAGGTGAAAGGAAACCAAGCAATCCAGTTCAAAGCAGTGACCATTAGAAGAATCCACACTGATCTTGGCAAGTGCTTTAGAGCTTCAAACATGTCTCCCAAAAACATCAATCCCCCTTTTCCTCCTCCTCCTCTATACTCAAGTCTCTCTGTGGCAGTCCCTTTTCACTAACAGTTGTTAATGCCAAGGTAGTTAAGGTGAGTAATAGAGCCACTGAGATCAAGAAACAGCTTTTTAGGTTTGCACAGTGAACATCACAGGCTTCTGTCTTCGTGAAGGGGAAGACGGTTT
The DNA here is from genome assembly GCF_029784015.1 of Lycium ferocissimum. Lineage (NCBI taxonomy): Eukaryota > Viridiplantae > Streptophyta > Magnoliopsida > Solanales > Solanaceae > Lycium > Lycium ferocissimum. The sequence goes on along the minus strand of NC_081345.1, from coordinate 27,305,588 downwards.
ATAGTTGAGAGTATGAACCCGCGGCATTCCCAAGAATGCTTCCGACCGCCATGAAGAATGCGTAGCAAGATTGCACCGTTCTCATCGGCCCGGCTTTTCTGCCGGACAGATCGGCCAACAGTGCTCTGCATGGACCCTGCATGACAATTTGAATCTCTTACTACAGATCATCTCACATAAAATGCGACAAAGGGAGTACTAGCTATAATCGGCAGGGGCGGAGCTACAATATAACTTACAGGTTCTGCAGAATCCAGTAGCTTGGCACAGATCATGTATTTGTGCTGAAAAAATCATGTGGCATGTATAAATAATCTATCATGATAGTTGTCCTGTTCTAGAGTTCAAAAACCATAAACTTAAAATCCTATATTCCTCTATCTGCCTAATCGGCTTATTTATCATATTTTTAGGTTATTCATCCATCTGGGATTTATTACACAAAATTACTAAAGGCTTTTAATTAAGTGATCTGATAATAGTGTTAAACATACATAATACTAGTAAATGTATATATAAAGTTAAATGTCCAATTATATTTACCTGTATCATGTTGTTAGCGACGTCAAGGTGCCAAAATCCAACAACAAAAACAACAATAGCAAAAGGCTTAGTACTAGTATCAAGTTGATCACCAAAAGCATGGCCAATATCAGCAGCAAAGCCAATTAAGATGACAGAAAAGGAAACTATGGAGGAGCCAGCAGCAATAAAGGGCCGACGTCGGCCAAAAGTGGATGAGAGATTGTCACTCAAGTAACCAACAACAGGCTGAACAATCATGCCAGAAATAGGACCACAAAGCCAAATGAATGAAGCATATGTGTGGGGAATTCCAAGTAATTGTATGTAAGGAGTCAATAAAAAGAGTTGAAGTGCCCATCCAAATTGAGTTCCAGCTGCTATTGATGCTACCATTACTATTTTCCAACGTGCTGGCAGTGGCAGTGGAGATATATGTATATTTGACATCTTCAACTTCAATATCTACATTACCACTTTCCATTGAATATGTATATATTCAATATTCTGTATACAGGGTGTTTTTAAGTTATGGCGATCCAAAATGACATGGTGTACAAAATTATGAAAATAAAACAAATTACAGCTTATAGGTATCTAAAAATGATTAGCTATCGACTATGGCAAAAAAAAAAAAAAAAAAAAAAAAAAAAAAGGTAAGTAATTAAGTAACTTGGAAATAATTTAACTTAAACTTTCTATTAAAACCTTAATGAGAAGTTTTTATAGTCGCAAAAATGTTATAGTTTATAGTGTATTTGGACAAAATGTTTTTAAAAGAAATGTTTTGAAAGAGTAGTGTTGCTACATCATTTGAGAAGCACTTTTGTTAGTAATTTGTGTTTTGCCAATATTCTTAAAAAGTGCTTAGAAAGTGTCAAATTACGAAAGAGAATATGTAAATAAGGTTCTTTATTTTTTTTGTGTGAGCCTATAAATCATTTCATTAAGGATAAATGAGAAATTTAAAGTTAAATTGTTAGTACTAAATATAGAAAAGTGTAATTCTTTATTCACCAAAAATTTAGCCAAATACCTTTATTCTCTACAATAAGTGTTTTTAAATAAATAAAAAAGTACTTTTAACCTTTCAAATTTGGCCAAACAAGTTATAAACTCATAAATTTCCTTTTCTTTTTGAAATTTCATTCTTAATTAAACTATGTCGCATAAATCGAAATAAACAGAGTATCACATTTAAACAAATAACAATTCACAAGCAAAAAGACATTAAAAGAAACGCATGCTTCAGTCTCAATCTCATCTTTGGCTATTCAAGATGTCACAAACAAAAGAACATATACCGGAAAAGATGAAAATGAGAATTAAAATGGGAAAGCTTAATTAACTACCTGTTATGGTACTTATTGGTACTAAAAAAGGAAAAAGAGTAACAGATAAGAGGAGATGTTCTTGTTCTCTCTTCTTTCTTTTCTTTTTCTTTTTTCTTAAAATATATATGGAGTCTTCCACGAAAGAAGACTCGAAAAGCGAAGAGAAAGACCTCTGGAGCGGCTGAGCGCCAGAGAAAGAAAAAAGAAAAGCTATTTAAGAAAAAAGAAAAGCTATTTAATCTCTTCTCCAGTTCTTGAATCTTTTCCTTTTTCCTGTTTTGGATTCTTCTAATGGAAATGGAAAACACCCAATGTGGAATCTATCTCTTCCTTATACGTGAAAAATGTTAAGAGTGTTCCGTAACTTAGATATCTGTTTAAACGGAAATCCAGTTATTAGAGAGCGTGTCATTCTTTCGTTAAATGTTATTTTTAATCTAGTTATGGATTAATGTTTATAATCGAGATTTACCTGTACTTACATCAGAAATGACTTGATTATTACATATTCTTTACATCATTAATGCATAAAGCTTAAACTCTATTTCATGTACTGATTAGTTTAATGATTAATACTTTTTGTGAAGTGTCGTCTTTAATGCCACAATGGATGTTTTGAGTTATATAAGTGCATACATCTTTGAGTAAAAACAAGAACAAGGTGGATGTTTTGAGTTATATAAGTGGATACATCTTTGAGTAAAAACAAGAACAAGGTGGGGGACCTGCTTGCAAAAGGAGGAGGAAGGCAACAACTTTTTGAGAACCCACACTCTAAACAAGTGTCTCCAAACACCCCCCCCCCCCCCCGCCTCCCTCCCCCGGCCCCTTCCCGCTGCGCGCACCTATAATGCTTATTTTGATGATGCAATGGACATTGTTTTTGACAGACTTACTACGTTTTGTAATGATCCGTTAATGGGTGTTAACCCAAGACAAAGACAAGTAACGGGCAATGATGCCCTAACTAGTTTGTAATTAGTTTTTATATATATATGTAAGCAAAGAATAGAATCTCAATCTTCTCTTCTGGACACCAACCCCAATCAGAGAAGGTAATGTATTGATAATCACTTGCTCGTGGCCTCAAAAAACACGCCGCTGATAAGGAACAAAACAAGCTTTTGATTATTAAGGTTAAATACAATAGAACAGTATGTACATATGATGATGGAATTGTTGGAATCACATTAATTCACTCCCCTAAAAAGCTCCTCTATCAAACCTATCCACCAGCTCTTGCAAACAGGTTTCAAGATACCAGACAACTCAACCAGGCATAGATACCAGCTTTTCTTTCTAGGAAGCGAAAAAGAAAAGAGACGAAAAATCACTCTCTCATCATATATAGTATCCCAAATGTACCCGAAAAATTGCAGCAGAACAGATAGCAGTTTTTCAACGCTTTTTCTGATATCTGATTCCCCAACACAAACTACAACAGCAGCAGATGAAGATGATCGGCTCATGCAGAAAGGCAGCCATTGCATTTACCAGATGCAGCAGAAAAATGACACCTGCCAACCCAGATATATCATTTTACCATTATGCACCTCGAATCATATCCACTCTATCGATGACATCCAAAGCTTTGAGCCGATCAATGTCAAAGTCGATCACCGGAACAGAAGACGGTCTCCTGACGGGAAAGGGATCCTTCCTGGTTTCACGTATAGGGGAATGGTTACTACTCTTGCTCAGCCTGTGGAACTTGCTCAACCTTGTTCTCGCAGTATCAAACTCTTGAGATTTGCTAATTCCAGGAGTCAGTTTTCTCTTGCTTACATCCCGAAGCATTTCTTGGTCTTCAACTGTTAATGCGGGAGATGGAGAACTTGGTTTGTGTGTTAACTGATTCATCTTTTGATTAGCATAATAGGATGGAGATTTCACAGGAGATCTGATTCCACCATTTGTAGAACTTCTTGACTGAGTGACAAGATAATGAAGCCACACCACTAGGTCGAGAATATAAGCTTCGGTTTTCTCCTTATCGGCATGATAGAGTGTCTCAATTCGAAGTAGATCAGTCTGGCCAGCAGGTTTCCTGTTCATTTCAGACCAAATGAGTATAATAAATGCTTGACAAAAAGCTGGTTCAATCAGTAAAGAACGAGTTTCCTATAATTGAGCTCACCCTGTATTTGCCCATTCTCCAACCCATCCAAAGCCATGGTGGGCCCTGTAAAAATTATTTCAATTACACTGTAATAATGATTGGAAAAACAGTCTGAACCAGTAAAACCAGGGGCAAAAAGAGTTGAAATGAGCTAAGTTATACGGGGAAACTGAGACTCTAAACTCTAAGCATTAGAGAGCACCGTTTGCTGAATAAAAGTGCAGAATGAAAGTAAAATAACAATTTATGGGTGAAGGGACTGAAAAAACTGTAAATAAGTGAATATACATAGAAAACCATGACAATCAAGTTCAAAAAACATCATACCGTTCAGATACAAAGACATAATTAATGACAAGTTTACTTACTCCAAATTTTTAACGTTCAAGTGCAAATCAATAATATATCCATCAATAACAATTTTTTTTTGTTTTTTTTTTTTGGAAACTTAACAATATTATATTGTTTTACTGACTACGTTTATTGTTTAATATCACCTTCTTCTAATTGAAGCCCATGAACCTCATAAACAAACCTAATCTCCTAGGAAGATCATCGGCTGGCTGGTATTTATCGCGCATGTTTTAATGCATTGGCATCTTTACTGAACCGCTGCCTAAGCAACGCAAAGCACAGCTTTGACACTGGATAAAAAGTCTAATACTTTTCTTTTTTGACAAGGTAAATAACAAATTGCTGGGGAGAAGTTGAGGGAAGGCTGAGTGGATCTTCATCAGAAAAAAGGAGACAGAGTGGATAATGTAATAACACACTCCTTTTCACACAAAATGGACAGAAGTTGAGGGAAGAAAACTTCCAGTGAAACTTTTTAGTAGGCAAAAGGCCTGAGTTATTAAGGAGAAAAATAAGGATACTACACCGATAAGATGAGATGCTACACATGATCTTAGCCAAAGAACGAAACATAAGTACATCATGGAATCTAATATGAAAAAACTCTCTTTTTCACATTCTCACACCATCAAAAACCAAATAAGACACTCTTTTGCTTTCTTTTCTTCTACAAAGTTTTAGTTTTCTAATCCAAATATACTATATGGGCAAATAATAGCACTCTTCGTGCTATTCCCCTTATTTAACATCGCTCAATTTAGCTCATGTAAAATCTACAAGAGAAAAAGAAAGATAACCTCCAAACATACATCCCTCCGAATAAAGACTCTCAAGAAAACTCCAATTAGAATTACTTTATGTACCCACTGATATAATATAGGATAGCTGACCAGAAAGTCCTCTTTTGGAACATACGAAGAATCATTGGAAAACTGTAGCCAATGAATAATATATTGCTAGAGATTGTATGGTTTACTTGGTTGTATTGGTTGCCATGGGAACAAGCCACTGCAGTGTTTTCTCCATTTCAGCCTTGATTTGTTGCACAGATAACTGCACCAAAAGAGTATCTTGAGTATTACTAACATTCAATGACCTAGAAGGAAGAAACCTGCAGATACCCATAAAAGACCCTTAAAAGACAAAATAAAAGTACCTCTTCCTTGAGCTGGAAGGATTGTAATTTGAATCGTAAAGCTGACTTAATGCTTGGTGGCAACCCTTGGTATAAAGCATCTCTGGTATTTGGGGGCACCGAACCTGATCGAGTGACCTGATCATATAAAATATGACACTATCATTTTTTTTGTTTCTGATTAGACATATGTCAACAAATAGCATAATATTTTACAAATAATTTTTACATGTCCCGACAACCTAGCAGAGTTAACATAGGTACTAATCCAGAATACCAATTAGTTACAATTTCAGTAAGATTCTGAGACTGTAAGAACTATGATCCCATTGCTTAGCGCACCACTACTAACTAAAGAAAGAGTGCTAAAATCGGGAAACACCCCAAATTTAGGGTACTAGAGTAAGCATTGCTCATATAATATTCTCCTACAATCAGTGGCAGAGCTTTCATTAAGGGGTGTCAAAAAATTATAAGTATGTCGCAAGCTAGGATCGAAGTCGTGACCTTAGAGAATTTTTGCAACTCCTTAACCGTTGCGCTAAACCTTCAGCTTGTGTCAAGAGGTGTCAACACTGGTATATAAACTTATAAAACCAAAATTTGACCTGTCTATACAATGTAAGTTTCAGGCTAAGGGGTGTCGCTTGACAAGTTTCCGGCTAAGGGGTGTCGTTTGACACCCCTCGGGAAAGGGTAGCTCTGCCCCTCCCTGCATACAATGTATCTGGCCCAGTCTAGTGAGAAAATTTTTTAGGAGAAATATACTCTTCATAAAAATAGCTTTCGCTGGGACAACTATGCCTGGGTTAACCAAAAGTCTCGTTTGAACTAATCTATGATCCACCTAAGTGAGTAACAACTGACTTCCAAATATTTACAAGTCCCCAACATGAGGCATATTAGCCAGCTGTACACGAGGACCATAACGTTTAGGTAACAAAGAAAAGATTACAGGCTGCTATACACGAGGACCATAAAGTTTGGGTAACAAAGAAAAGATTACATGTCTATTTAAAAACAAAAAATCAAACAACAAATTCAAGTAAAAGAAAAAGGGGCTAAGTTAATGTAATAAACCCACCCAATAATGATGCAAGATCATCAAAAAAAAAGTGTATTGGGGTTATGAAAAGAATTCTTTTGTTTACAGTCTTATCTATTCTGATAAGAAAGCGCTCTTAGTTCAGTTCGGTAGAACGTGGGTCTCCAAAACCCGATGTCGTAGGTTCAAATCCTACAGAGCGTGATTTTTTTCTTCTTAGATCGAATTGGAATAAAATAGATTCATTCAGTAACTTTCACAACAATCGGAATTTGACCTCCTGTGCCTGTGAATTAAAGAAAGGAGGAGGTCAGACACAAGACTAAGTAGGTGAGATAACGAAAATCATCAAAGCGCTTAGCGTAATAGTTCAAATGCCTTGGATAATGAATCACAACCTTAGAATACTGCTTTCTAAATCATGCAGTAAACAAGTTACCTGATCTTGGGGTTATAGTTATCGATTTAAATTCCTAGTTATGATGTGAAATTCACAAATTTAATGGCAATTTGAGTATTTTCAATGTGGTAGTTCGCGCAGCATGTGCTTTTGGTCAATTGATAGACCTCCATCCTTTATTGCAATTCCGGATAGATATTAGCGCATACAGCTTTGTGAAACATAAAAATATATGAGAGCATAGCTGTATGAAACATAAAAATACATGAGAGCATATGTATTGGGATTAAGATGATGATTAACTGAGAGTAAACGAACATTAACAAGGAAGATAAATGTTTGATATATTTGTGACTAGAAACAACTAAAAGTTTTCCACGTTCCATAAAGGATATGAATGAAGTCAACAGATTTAATCATAGTGTCAAAGTTGCTGCTTCTCTAATAACTGTATGTGCATGAGATGCTTACAAGCGTATCAATCTGAGTAATGATATTCGCATAATGTAATGCAAGACCAGCCGATCCTAATCTCTGATGGTTGTTTTTTATTGGTCGGTCTCCATCTGCAAGGTTTGGCAAAACTATAGCAATCAGGTCAAAATTTCTATAATTCAGTCACTCAAATACATACAATGTAGACACGAAAGATATGATTTAACTCGAAATGTTCAGCACATTTAGAATATGAGTTGAGAAAATAATTGACAACTGTTTAATTATTTTTTGTCTGTTCCTGCCTTATAAAACAAAATATAGCCTTCCTTATAGGACCAAATGAATCAAGCATTATGAGCTGTAATATAAGTATAGGCAATAATATACAAGCATGGATCATTCTACCATGACGACGACTTTTGATTCTATTAGTTGCATAATAAAGTCAGATAACTCACTAAATAGTTCACCCTAGATTAGGATTTCTCTTGATCACTACACATGCATCAGTATTCAGTAGCAGTAACTGTTTTTACATAACAGATAAAATTGATAGGTAACAGTTGGTAACACACATCTTTACTCATCTACCGAGTAGCAAGACCTGATAATTTTCTAGTCTATAATATAGAAGCAAATTATCGTTTACACTTGAAACTAATCGAAATATAGACACATAAGCTAAATATAAACCCAAAAATCGATCATGATATAGACAGACAACAATGATTTAAGTATATCAATCACTTCTTCCCACCACCCCAACATGAAAGTTAAGAGTATAACAGACCAAGAACCATGATAAAAAGTTAACTTGAAGTTTCAAACTTTCAATTCATTACCTGTGCTGCCAAATGCAGCATGGATCTCCAAATGGAGGAAGTGAACAATGTCCACAAGCTTTTCCATCACCTTCAATTATGGCAAAGCAGATCTTAGTATAGTCAATTGAAATTTGAAAGAAACCTCAACAATTTAACTTGCTACCTCTTCCAATATCCTGGACCAGAGAGACTTCTTTTGCAGACTTTTAACATGTTTCTTTTGACTTTTCAACTCTGCTCTCAAAATTGCAAGACTATCTCCTGCATATTTATATGTTAAAAAGGGAATATTAAAACAAGAATATAAGAAATCAGTACAAGGAAAACAGATACAAAAGATAAAAGGAAAATGCAAGAGTAACCAAAGGGTACTGGATTAAATAACAAGGTCTCACGTCCTCCACAGAATCATGTGACGTTAGACAAGCAATCTTACACCAACTAAAAATACGGAATAACCTCAACAAATAGAATCCCCTTATACAAGGAAAAACAACAAGTTAAAAGTAACCACTCCAGAAAACAATGTCCTCAATGCTGTTGAGAATCAGTTAGATGTCCCCAATACCTATATGCTAGTTCCCCCCAGAACATGTCTATTTGGTTTGAATTAGTTATCAGATTTAATGATGATTTTTTCTATTCTCCAGCTACAACTTTCCTCCATAACGCTTGCTTCTCTTTTGCAAATGAAGGTGTGAGAGGACTTCAATGGCAGCATTAGACTTAAAAGTGGAACTTGAGCCAACCAGGTCTTCAACCATGTTCAGAATATATAGCTAGAGAACAACCATAGTAGCTAGAGTCTACCCATTCAGGATTTCTTCTAGCTAGAGTCTACCCATTCAGGATTTCTTCATTAAGCTATTTGTAGCACCCTGTGAAAACCCCAAACAGAAGTGTTCTGTATAAGCCCACAATACCTAACATGCTAGTAACTTCCTAATGATATGAGAAACTGGAGGCTGGTCGTTGCACAGAAATAGTTTATACAAACTTTGAGCTAATGCAGATAGGCTGCTTTAAAATAGTTAGGTGAAAAAATAGAGGAACACAATGAGAGCATATGTGGATAGATGACCTCTCTGAGTAGCATTTGAAGTATCCTCTTCTTGGGCTTTACGTCGACAATCTTGTTCAATTCTGTCCAATGCATGCAATTCATGGTAAAGTTCCTGCAAAGAGCATAATAAATTACAATTTACTAGAACCAGATAGCCTTGTCAACAATTTACGATCATATAACAATTGACAGTAACAAAGGAGAACCAAGGTATACCTAAAATCACTTAATAATAAAATGTCCAAAAAGACCTACTCAGAATCAACGTGGGCTTAGCTAAAAACAGAACCAATCGAAACAACATACTCATGTTATCATATAGGCAATAGCAACAAGTTAGGATTAAGCTTACTTCTTGTTCTTACACGTATCTTAGGTCCAAACTTTACTAGGAGTCTTTGTTTTATAAAAGTGTATATCCGTGTGTGGATAAAGGTGAGATTTAGATAACCTCCAGTTTTAGAAACTCCATAACATGTCTCAAAACACAAATCATTTAACATTAGAATGAATTGGATCATAATAAAGCGGAATTGATAAAGAGGATTCATATAATCTACTCCAACTACTGGAATTGCAGAGAAATATCCACAAATCTTCAAACTAATCCAAGGATCATAAATTAAGTGGACATTCAGGAGGAAGTGATACATCCATACTAAACTATCTAGTGGCAGACCAATTATAGTGCAGAATTTGTAACATGTTTGGAATTAAATGAATGATGTTGGATAGGGTTATAAACAATGCAACTAGGGTGGAAATTCAGGAGGAAGAGACAGAGACATACAATAAGTGTGGCTCCTCAAGTGCTTATCGCTCTTCATAAAGAATTACTCCCTCGGTATGTTACCAGTCTCAAAAATAAAAAAGGGAATTACTCCCTCTGTCCAATATAAGTGATACTCTTTCCTTTTTAGTTAGTCCCGAAAAAACGACACCTTTCTATATATAGTAATAAGTTGACTTAAAAATACCCGTTTCACCCTTAATAAGATGATTTATAGCCACACAAATATCTATGGCTTACTTTAGACCACAAGTTTCAAAAGTCTTCCTTTCATTTGTAAACTCTGTACCCAGTCAGACACCTTCACATAAATTGGATGGAGGAGTATGCTTTTGTGTGAGATACTCTACTTCTGTATATATATTGTGTAACAGAACCCTTCACATCAATAAAAATCATAATTTGTCGGGGGAAAAAAGAGAATAATGGAACAAATAGGAAAAGAAAAAACAGGTCAAGAAGTATAGATGCTGAGATGGAACTTACAGCTGTATACTGTACCAAGGTCATTAAGTGCAGCATCACAGTCTCGGCTTCTTCTTTTAATTGTTTATGAGGTGTCAATTCTGATTCCAACCTAAATGTAACGGAATGAACTACAGATGATGTGAACATTCATTTTTGAAGTGGTAGTAACAAAGCAAGTAAAACTGGACTAAAGTTAGTTTTAAATACTTCTCAAAGTAACGGTCTAAGTTGTGCCATTGAGGATCTTTGCAACTATTTCCAAAGCGAACCACTTCACAAGAGAATATTTTCAGTTCATCCCTGTCAAATTACAACAAGCATCTCATTGTTACGACAAAAGAAATTGAAAGTAACATGTGATATATGCTTGTTTATGCCAAAAAACAAAAAAAAAACAAAAAAATCACTCTTTGGCACCTTTTATCTGCTGCAGCAATTCTGAAGAGCTCATCCATATCTTTTGATATCAACAGCTGCACACCTTCAGAAGGGAGAACCACCTCTTTCAAATGCTTAATGTTCTCTTTTGAAAGGGAATACATAAGATTGGCACCCTTGACAACTGTATTTGCAACTTCAAATGCCAAAATTGAAATTTTATTTCCCTTGGTTGCCATGCTGGATGCAAAGCCACCACTTAGGTTTAAATTTGTCATGCTGCTACCTAGAGTGTCCAACACATCTACCGCCTTGCCAAGCCCCACTGTACCAGCTCTGCCCAAAAGTGTACTCACTTCTGAAACCTGTCGAGCAAATATAAAACTATTAAATATTACCATTTAGAGATATAACCAATTATTTTCATCTTTAGGAATTAACACTGAATACAACAACAATTATTGGCAATAGATGTACAAGGTAATTTTCTACCTGCGTGCAAAATTATACCGCCATCGACACCAAGTAAGATTAAAGCAGCATTGCAGCATCTTTTGTTAAAAACTAACTATAAGGAAAAATGGCGAGTGGGGATTGTACTTAAAGGGAATAGAAAACAGTCAAATATACGGTGTAACATGAAAGAAACCTATAGATAGAGAGAGTAAACCATAGGTTCAATTGAAAATTTCATCCTGACTTTTAAATTCAACTTTGGGAATCTGCATGCTACGAAAGGAAGAACGAACAAGATGCTTTTTATGGGAGGAAGCTCAGGAAGAACGAACAAGATGCTTTTTATGTGAGGAAGCTCAGGAGACTGTGAATCATCTTCTCATCCATTGTAAGTTTTCAAGGCAGTGCTGGAATCTCTTTTTGAGTATATGTGGTGTAGCCTGGGTGATGCCGCATAATGTTAAGAACCTGTTGGTATGCTGGCAGAATCAGAAGACAACGAAAAGGCTGAAGCAGATTTGGAAAACAATCCCAGTCTGTATATTATGGACTCCATGGTTGGAGAGAAATAAGAGATGCTTCGAAGGCAAAAAGAGTCAAATTGCAGTGGTCAGTATCTGTACTATTGGTGTCAGCCGTAAGGAGGGCTTGTTAGAGGATATGGATCAATATCTTGATTTCCTAGAGTTGTTCGGGAGAAGAAGCATGTAATGGTTGATTGGTCTGAGTTCTTCTTTCTGTTGTAATTTCTGTACCAGCTTGGTACTTCATTAATAAAATTTACCCTACCTTTATTAAAAAAAAAAAAAAATTGAGGTAAAAAGTAAAAAGAACAAACAAAGTAGCATTGCATCATCTTTAGTGAAGAAGTAAAAAGACGACCAAGGAGATTTTATTTGAGGGAATATTACAGGGACTGATAGAGAGAATAACTCACAGATTCAAAAGAGAGTTTCATGACTTTTGCCGCTTTCGTTAGTTTCATTTTCGTACTGCTTTGAACTCTTTGTGCTTATCTAACCTTTTCTCGTCATGTTTTCTCTTGAGCCGAGGGTCTTTCGGAAACAGCCTCTCTATCTTCCGAGATGAGGGTGAGGTCTGCGTACAATTTACCCTCCCTAGACCCCACACTGTGGGATTTCACTGGGTATGTTGTTGTTGTTGTTGTATTCAAAAGAGAGTTTCATCCTGATAAGACACTGCGTTTCTTTACATTCTTCCAAGTGGCACACTCCGAGGATTCTTTGGGAGCTCAAGAGGGATTAGGCAAGGGGACCCATTAATTGTTCTTGACGGAAGCCTCAATAGACTCATAGAACGTATAGTGGATGGTGGTTTCATAAAGGGACTCTAGGTAGTAATGGAGGGGGTGGAAGCATGGACATAACTCCTTTATTGTTCATCAATGATATATAAATCTTTTGTGGGCTTCGACATAGACCAGTCAATATTTAGTTAAACCTTAATATGGTCTGAACCTATATCAGGACTTTGTATATACACAAGTCAGAGTTAGTGCCAATGGGTGAGTTCCAAGACATTCATAGCTAGGCACGGACATGTAGGTGCAACATGCAAAAGTGACTAAATTGCCAATATCATCTTTGGGATGCCTTAGACGGGCAAATTCAAGAATAAAGACTTCTGACAACCTACAATCAAGAAATTCTAGAGGAGGGTGGTAGAGGGAAGAGAGTATTTGTCTAAGAGAGAGAAAGTAACAGCATTGAAGTATACCCTATATATTATTCTCACATAGGGTGCACCACAACTATCGCAGTTATAGAACCTTGTGTGCTCCTTTAACATTTCGTTGGGTTTCCTACACAGTTATAATATCCTCTCTGTTATTCTCACTCCTTTCTTTCTCCTTTCTTTTTCTCTTTATCCATTCGACCTTTTTTTTTTAAATTATTCATTTGCCTTTGTATCTTCATTATTTACAACCTATCTGAAATTTGGCCATTGTCAGATAGTGAAAATGAAATATTTTACATAATCACAAATGCAATGAGAGGAAAATGACAGAAGCATCAGGCCATAGTCAAAGGAAATAAGAACGAATAGGAGACTACTCAACGAATAGGAGACTACTCACCTTTGCCATGGCGACTTGCTTTGACCTTGTTGATCTGGTTTTATTTGATAAAGCCCTAGACAATCGAGGAATTCCATCATTGTTGATATCATCCATATCAACCCCATGAGAAGCTGCATTCAACTCCGGAAAAGAGAATGCTGGTTCACTTGGTTGCTTTTCTGTGTTTTCCCCAGGTGGAGATTGCACAGAATCATTACTTGCCTGTGTGGGCAATCTATGCGACTGATAAACTGTTCCAGCACCATAGTTGAAGTGACCGTTGACATGTGGTATGGAACGACCTGTTGTATTCTCACTGGTGGCTCTTCTAGAGCAAAGGCCACCCATTATTGTATAATGCTTCAACCTACTGCAATCTCGAGGTTCCCATCAAGATTTAAATCAAAATTTTATAAATGCCTTGAGAAACTTCTGCAACAGAGCCTTGATATCATCAAAGCTGCTTGGCGATATCCTCAAATTCAGCTACATGACCAAATTTACCATGGTTATCAACTCTGAGCATAGGTACTATCTAAGTCAACCGACTTAATAACAGGACAAGCATATGCAAACAAATGAAAGAAATATACTAAGCCTAAAGTATCTATACTAAGTTTGCACTCACATCCATTGTTCTTGACTTGAACTATATATAAAGTTAAATAATTTTAAGTACTAAGTTTGCACTCACTGCCACAAATTAGCAAGCAGCCATTGATACAAAAATCCTAGATCCACTTATCTAACACAAACTATACAGAAGCAAGTTAAAACAAGTAAAAAAGGTCTAAAAATCATAACTTTGATTCATCAGTCAAAAGAAAACAAGAAAAGAGGCCGACAAACTCACATACTGAATAAAACACATAAACAGCTGTATAACAGATGTTAAAGTAAAGAGGCAAAGCAAGCTTACCAAGTAAGACACAAGGGGAGAAAAAAGATTATAACTTGGATCTGAACAAAGACACAACAGATTCTAGTGTTCTTTATCTTTGACCCCTTTTTTAACAGGAACAAAATACACTTGATTAGGGTGAAAAAGAAGGGTAATACAAGTTATTAAAAAAAAAAAATGTTTTTTTGGTTTAATGGGGTGTTGGATTTTTGGAGAGTAGGAAGGTGGGTCAAGAATAATGGCAAAGAAGTAAGCAAAGAGACCCCCAAGTCAGACAGCAAATTTTCTCTCTTTTCTCTCTCACACACACACAGTTACCTATGTTTCTTGAAAGACAACAACTTTGTTTTTATTTTATTTTTTTTGGTCATAACAACAATTTTGCTAGTGACTTTTGAGTGGTCGTAGTAGGGTGGTGCCTGCTTGTTGACCTCCTTGTTGAATTTTTTTTTTTTTTTAATCATATTTTAATGAATTTAGCAAATTGAGTTTGGTTAAACTTTTTTATGTTTTTATCAAAATTTATTGTGTTTGATGTTTTTTTCTAAATGAGATGTAATTGTATTTTATTTATATCATGTATATGTAAGTGGAAAGATAGAGAACATTTTTATTTTTATTTTGATTTATCATACATTGAAATACAGATATATCTTCATTGAATGCGGCTTTATCATAATCTCGTAACTCCTTATATGGCTTTGAGCGACTTTATTGCTTTTGCTAGATTGTAGTGTTAAAGTCTAGCTCAAGGATCACTTTCTAAATGTTAATCCAAGCAAAACACATCTGCATACGTTACTCAATATTGAGTCTCACGTCTTAAACATCATATATTATGTTAGCTTGTAGGTTGAATTAAACGCCACATACATTTTTTGATCAACCTGGGAGAAAATTGATTGTAATTAAATGATAAGATTCTAATAAAGAATTATAAATATATTTAATAAATTTGGCAAAAACATGACAAGTAAAAGTTTTACCCCCCAACCATCCGGTCCGCACCTAACCCAAACGAAATAATATAGCAGGCCAGACGCCACCGTGCAAATTGCTTTTGCTTTTGCTTTTGCCTTTTTAATGGTCAAAGCCCCAAGGTAATGGAATCGTTTTTCCAAGGCAATTATTAATTACCTCAAAGAGAGTAAAGAGGCCATTATTACTATAGTGTCATGATTATAATATTATGGCCAGCACCATTTACCATAAGTTCTCAATTACCACAGTTCATTTTTTATAACTTCAGTGCCACTCGCCCCCAGTAGAGATTGCTCTTACTCAATAGTCTGAAATCTTTTTTCTTTTCTCCATCTTAACTTTCAAATTTTGTTGCATTTTATATAACCAGTGCACGACATAATTTATTTATACGGGATTTATTAAAAAAAAAAAAAAAAAAAAAAAAAAACGTAATACTTTTTCTTTTCTTTCATAAGTCATATGAGAATTAACTTTAAGGGGCACACACTACGATTTTAGGAACAAAAGTACAAAATTTGCACAAAATTTAATTCTCATTTTCACAAGTTTCATACATGCACTATTTAACTCGTACTAACTACTGAATTACGAAGTTTGTGAATAAACGATAGTAGTGAACAATGAATATTCATCCTTCTGCTAAAAATTATGCAATCATAATTATCTGATGCTTCAAAAGAAGTGCACTCAAAAGGGTATGCTGCAGCCACTTTTCGCTAGTACACTACTGACTGCATTTTCCTGAAAACCACATAAAATTGCCCACAAATGTTACATGACAATCAACTCACGATGCCCCTCCTAGATAACCATATCCAATTCAGATGATAACTGGAAAGTTCTGAATATTCTCAAAAAAGAATCTAAATTTTCACAAAGGCAACAGGAAGTACGCAACACCGGACAAGCTCGAGAAGCATTAACTTACAGCTGATTTAACGGAACAGATAATTAAAGAAAATAGATATGAAAAACTCAGCAAAGCAACAATGGTACACATGGAATTACAGCATAGACCAGGAATTCATAGAGCTTGGTCTCCAAACGCTAAACAAAGCACCAACACGATCCTTGCAAAAAGATGTGCATTGAATTAGAATCTCCTCCTGGGACTTCTAGAACGATGACTACGTGGCGACCTGCAAAGATGAGGATAGCTACATATTAGTTTATAGTCCTTCAACCCAAGACCTAACAGATGGTCCAAACATTCAAACCCAGATTTTGCAGTGATGTAGTCAGATAGGAATTTCTTCTCTATTTCGGAATAAGAAATGAAGATGTATTCATAACAAGATGAATATTTATCATATAAAGGGAAGTACGCTCAAAAATGAGGATAAACTTTCCTCTAATTGAAAAGTGAAAATTGACTTAATAGAGCAACAACTCTCGTAAGTCAGTAGTCTTCTTACCTTTAATTACATTTTCAAACAAAAAAGTCAGTACTCCTACCAGCTCAAAAAGGCATGAACTGACTAGAAAATTCCTCATCTATATCATTTTTCTCCAACTCTTCCTTTATCTAACAGAATGGAGGGGGCACCAACAACTAAAGTTGCTACCCAAAAACTGATGTCTGAGCAAGCCAGTTATTAGTCTTTCAGCATAATAAAGACAAAGTTACACATCCACTATTCTTTTTCAAATGGATACATTAGAAACACCTTTACTACTGGAACGAAGGAGATACTGCTCATTTGTAATAACTAAACAAGGGTTAACAAACTTCCAGGAAACAGATATGCTCTACTTACAACACTGCTGTCAAAGAATCCTATCTTTAGGTTATGTGTGAGGTCGTCACATAGTATCCAACTCCCTTTTTTGCCAAAAAGGAAAACCCCCGACAAGACAGGTGTTAGATTGGAAGGGAAAATGTTAGAGTGCCTACCCTATACTTGACAATAAATGGCAACCCATACCCCACACAGACACATTACTAGCGTTTTTTTTTTAACCACCACCTTCCCACCCCTCTCCAAAAGCTAAATAAATGCGGGAAATGCATAAATATTCAAACAATCATTTTGTGACCATAATGATGTTAAGAAAACCTAATCCATCACTAAACATGTTCATACAACCACAGCAATCATATGTATATTGTAAAGCAAACTGCTCTCTAATTGCTGGAGAACTTGAAGAATGAATCGGATGAGAAGTCTGACATGAGTTTGCAGTTGTCTGCTGATGGTTATGGTTCGGGGGTTGCAAGGCTACAGAGGACTGGTTTTAACCATTGAACTAATCCTACTCAAACTTCTATTTGGCAATTCTGGAACTTTTCTAGTTACATACTCGGGGATAAGTTGTTGATTTTTGCCTACAATATGATGAATAGGAAACCTAGATCAGTGATCTCAGCTAGGATTGGACCAAACTAGATTAATGGTAAAAGGAAATAAATCAAACAACTATGTGCACCCTCAGAAAAAGAAGAGAGGGAGGGACGGTTTGGGTGGTGGGGTGGGTTGTTTTGTGGGGGGGCGGGGATGGAGGTGTTGAGCGAACTGAAGGATACATTGTCCATTATCTCAGCAGAGAAGTGGTGTGATAGAGATTAAAAGCTGCTACAACATCAAAGACCACAAGGTCAAGCAAAAAATTAAGACAATATTGATCTCGCAAACAGGTGGCAACGCTGCCGTTTAAACAAAAGGGAGTCCTAGAAATAAGTGGTTGTCATTTAGATCCGCACACACAACTGAAGTTGAATCAAGGGATACAGGCAAATGGGTTGATAACTCTTATCAACAAAAAGCATCTGAGGGAGGCCAGAGACAATTCCACTCCTAAGGAGATGAAGGCTATACCTAAGTTAAATGACATGCAAAATAGTCAGTTTAATGCCTTATATTTTTGGTGTAATCAAGGTTAAGCAAATTGCATAGAGTATTTTACAGATTATTTGAGCTCATGGAATTGTTACACTTTGTGAAGCTATTATTGCACCTTCCTGGTTCATGTTTGCTTTTGCAAAAAAAACTTATCCCCAAAAGTTCACAAGATAACAATTAGGTCATAACATTTAAGCAGTTGCAAATGTTTAAGAAGTGGTACTTTCATACTCTGCAAATGATTCTTAGGTCCAGATTTTTTTCCCAAAAGAGAGTAAATCTATGCTCTTGGAGAAACATTTGCCAACACTTAGAAAACATTGATTAAAAGTGAAAAAGTGTATCCTTAGTTTAGGAAGCATTTTTTCTCAGCTATTCTATCCACAAAATTACATTAACTGGATTAACCAAGAAGATACCTCCTCCTAGCATTTCTCCTTCTAAAAGGACCTTTGCTGAATGCCCAATCGACATGTATAGTTTGAGTGAGCAGCTCATTCCCATCCATTTCAGTGATAGCTCTCTCTGCTTCTTCAAAGTTTTCATATTCAATAAGTGCATAACCCTGTTCAAATAGGAAAACTTTATAAATATGAACAAAAACAATACCGCTCCAAACTTAAGAAAAATACAGAAAAGTATCTGTCTGGGGTCAGTCATAATTAACATAATATTGATCCTGTTTTCTTCATTTATTTCCATTACAAAATTCATCAAGGAAATGCTCTTACATAGCTATATGGAACAAGGAATGTTAGTCACTTTTAAGTTTCAAGACAATTTTCTTGATAAAAAGATTTTTATCATCAGCCAAATCTTTTGATAGGAACAATTATTAGATTAAAGCATACAATGGGAATGCCATTCGTATAACATCATGTATGCAACACCCAGGAAATGGAACCCAGAACCCAAAGAAGCAGCTACACATTCCGAGAAAGAATAGAGCTGGTTTACCTTGACAAATCCAGAACGACGATCCAGATTCAAATGCAAATTCTTGATCTCCCCGAATTCACCAAATGTATTATGAAGATCATCTTCTTGTGCCTCCTCGTTAACTCCGGTGACTAAAATAATCCATCCTTCAATGGCTGCAGAATATTTCTCCATTAGCCCTCTACTTCTTATTTAAACCTTTGTTAGTCTTACTGGTAAACTCAAAAAGAAAAAGAAAAAGAAAGAAAGAAACAAAAAAAAAAAAAAGGCCACGCCACCATCCAGGTCCGAAGCATCGTCTATCAGACATTTTGGGGTGTTAATTAAATCACAATTGCATAACCTGAAAAGATCTCAGATGCCTCGCATAAATTACATATATATTTAAGTGTTAGTGACCTAGCAATCAAACAACTGATATCTCTGACTGAAATCAGCATATCAGATTCTGTTGCCAACTTCTCTGACTACTTCAGCAAGTAACTTGAGCCGTTGAGGGTAAGTTGGATTAGCTGTGCACAAAGCAAGCTCTCTTCGAAAAAGCTAACGACAATCACAAAGTGACAAATTGACAGCCAACTATTAAGTTCTTATTAGATGTAAATTAAGTAATAACTGCAACACAATCCAATTAGTTGGCACATTGGCAATGTAAAGAACATGAAGCTGGAGGCTTTTAAGCACAATGGCTAGAGAAAAGGACCAAACTGCATCAATATGTACATTTAATACAAACAGGTTGCCCTATTTCATGATCTTCCCAGTCTTTTTGTGAATGAAGACCTTAACTCAATAAGCTTCAAATTATTCCACTTTTTATTTCTAGTCGCAGGTCCTACAAAGTTGAAGATAAGTACAAGAAATATTACACAGAGCTCCTTTCGCTAATCACCTCTCTTTACATATAGATAAACAAAACCAACTTCTATTAGAAGTAGGGTCCCAACTTCTTTATTTGTCTCTTTTCTATTCTGCACGCTTATGCAACGTAGATCTATGTTGCTCGGACCCTTCACTTTTGCTGCCGCACCTCGTGATCCGACACGACACGACAAACACGGATTCGTGTCGGTCATTCAAACGACATTGGATACTTTGACCAAATCCATGGACCAATACGAGAAAAAATTTGAGGCCAAATTGAAAGAAACGGAGAGCTCTTGAAGAGTGGACACTTATTGTATCTACAAGAGTTTCAAGTTAATTAAAAATTAATATTTAATTATAAATGAAACATAACTATAAAAATTATTTTTGTTTTTTATTTCTAGGAACAGTTATTTTTCTTATAATTTTGAATTATTTTACAGCCGAGTCCCCCACCCCCCCCCCCGGATCCCCCCCGAATCTTAAAATTTAGAATTTTTGCCGAATCCGACCTCTAGATCGGACCCATATCCGACACTCGACACGGGTCGAGCAACATAGATGTAGTGAAGCCTCAAACACAGTGTCATTCACAAAAGCAATTTCACATCCTTCAAGTAATCAATAGCATCAAATAAATTAAACCAACACGAAAATAAGAAGAGAGCACACTCGATAAAACCGCCCCCCCCCCACTTTTTTTTTTTTTTTTTTTTAATGACATGAGAAGCTTCCGCCACAGTGCGCACGGGGTAAGCCCGGCCTACTTGTGCAATAGCTCGCAAACCACACGGAGAGATAACCCGCACTAGGCAAGCCCCGTGCGACGAGCTCGACCCAGAAGGAAAAACCATACAGGCTCCTAGTGAAAAAATCTACTCCCTCTATCCCAAAAAGATTATCGTCCTTTCCTTTTTAGTCTGTTCCAAAAAAATTATCGCCTTTCTATATTTAGAAACAATTTAACTTTATGAGATGATTTACAGCCACACAAATATCTAAGGCTTGTTTTGGACCACACATTTTAAAAGTCTTCCTTTATTTCTTAAACTTTGTGCCAAGTCAAAAGAGGACAATCTTTTTGGGACGGAGGGAGTACAGATAACAGTGTTAAAACCTTAATATTCAGTTCCAGCCTTCTAAATTTAGATGTTCTCTAAATACAAGTATCTAACCAAACTAAAAAGACTCCTTAGAGGGTAATTACATTAGGCGGATTGTCAACCTACTGCAGCATTTTTCCTTTCTTCAAACACAAATTCCTAACCAAAATAAAAACAATCATAAGTGCTAGCACTTTTCTACTTGTTAAAATTAGGGTTTTCTAAAACAAGATATTCTCTAAATACAACTTTCTAACCAGACTAAAACATCTCTGTAAGAGGACTTTTTACCCTAACCCGGACTATCAACCTCCGGACACAAAATCCTAAACAAATAGATCAAATTATAAGTAGCTAATTCTGCCTGTTGAAAGTATAAGTTTTCTAACAGTAGCACTTTTCTAAGGGTCGTTTGTTAGAACGTATTAGAGAAAATAATACATGTATTAGCTTTGGTATAATACATCCCTTGTTTGGTAGTGTTTTTCAGCACTGCACTCCCCTATTCAGTACTATTCTTATACATAGGAAACCTATGGAAAATTAATACAAGTACTATTCCTATTCTAATACACGCTATTCATGTAATACAACAAACCAAACCGTCGATTTTGCCAGCATAATTATTCCCCGGATAACTAATCCTGGCATTACTAAAACATCCTCCTGCATCAATTACGTTTCTTTTGAGCCGAGGGTCTATCGGAAACAGCCTCTCAACCCCATGAAGGTATGGGTGAGGTCTGCGTACATCCTACCCTCCCTAGACCTCGTGTGGGATTACACTGGGTATGTTGTTGTTTGTTACTAATATACACCTTATTCCAGTACTATTCGCATACACCATACTAAACAGCCCCTTAAGTACAAGTCCCTAACCAAACTGCAAAAAGTAGTTCCAATTAATTACTTGAGATGATTATCAGCCTACTGCAACAGTAGCAACTTATTTGCGTTATATATAAAAGAGGAGGAAAAAGGAGAGAAAGATTACATCGTTCAGGACCAGGGCCACCTTGGGTGTCGAGAGAATCAAATCTGGCAGAAAGACGAGCATTCCTTTCAGCCTCAGCTGTCTCTTCACGGAAACCCCGACCTTTTATTTTCTTTGAACCAGATGAACCACCGCCAGTAATTGCTGATTTTAGCTTTGGTATTTGTGCCCTAGACGGTGACCCGCCGTCAACGTCTTCGTCCATCAGATCATCTTCTTCTGGCTCGAAATCTACAGCCTCCTCTGCCGCATTCGCCATTGAAAGAGATACAAGTTTTGGTTTTGGGGTCTGATTCCTTCTTGTTTCAACTGCAATATAATAGTAGTAGTAGTAGTAATAAAGTATTTAGCGAACCTCTGTCCAGGCAAAAGCTGGGGGTTATACTTTGGAGGGTTTTTGGGCCATACGATTTTCACTGTCGGGTCGGGTCGGTCATTTGATTGATGTAGGAGTATTTGGTTGCTTTGTTTATTTTTTTATTTTTATTTTTTTGCAATTAAGAAGAAAATATTTACAATAATTATATGGTACCAATTATTCGGTTTTGGTTTGATTCCTTGTTTGTCTTATTTTTTTTTCCAATTAAGAAGGCTATACCTGATAAAATATTTACAATAATTATATGGTTTGATTTCTTGTTTCAACTTAATATAATAATAATAGTCGGCAATTTTTGGTTTGATTCTTTAAAATTTTTGTCCTAAATAATTCTCTCAGAATCTGGGACATCATCGACCATGCTTTCTTTGCGGGTCGGCGATAACTTTGATAATTCCTTCACAAAATACCAGAAATCCGGCGTAAAAAAGTACCCACATTAAAAGTATGACCTGGCATAACTTTGTGAAGGAATTATCAAATTTATCAAGCATCACCATGTCGACTTGGCATCGATCAGACATTTGATAATTCTTTCTTTCAAAGTTATCCTGTCATTTATAAAAGTTTGCCAATTAAAAGTATGCCCCCACCGCATAACGTAACTTAATTATCAAAGTTATGCCGACCAAGATATACTTATGCCAAGTCCGCCCATAGCAAGTAAAGGCATGATTATACACGCGACTCAAACCTTGTCTTGCGATTTTTTTTTTTTAATTTTTCCGGGGTTGTTTTGAACTTAATATAATAATTTAGTACTAATGAAAATTTAAAGAAAAGAGGGCACTCCGCGCAAAAAAAATGATAGTACTAATGAGTGGAAAGAGGGTGCAAAGTGTATATTTATTGAAGTTGTGTCCAGGTATAAGCCGGGGATTGTACTTCGGAGGGAAGGTTTTTGGGCCATACGATCTTCACTAATCTTTTCCTGTCGGGTTTTCGATTTGACACTCTAGTATATACTACTTCAACCGTTCACTTTTACTTATTACGTTCCTTTTTTCGAGAGTCAAATTACATGAATTTGACCAACACTTTAAGATTTTTTCTTTTTGAATCATGTGAATATCAAAAAAATTACAACTCATTGTATTTTTTGTATAATTTTCAAACATCTAAATTTTACTTGTAAAATATTAAGTTAATTTAATTCAATTTAGCTCCGAAGATTAATCAAATTGACTCTCGAGAAGCGAAACATGACACGTAAGAGTAAACGGAGGGAGTAGTAGAATGAGAATATCAAGTTGAATGTGCACTATGGATGAAATTTCATCCTTGATTTTTTATTTCATTTTTAAAAAAGTCAGCCCAATGCATTAAGCTCTCGCTATCTTTCATCATTAATCAAACTCGGATTTAACCTATTCAATAAAGAAATTTCTAGTAGGAAGTCTTTCTTCCTTAGTAGACTTTAAATGAATTTGAAATTTAATTGGATCAATATTTTCCGGAATACTATACTTACTAGGGGAATGGGGAAATTATTAATTGAACTACATAAAATTAACGGAAAAGGGTCAAAAATGCCCTTAAATCATGTGAAATTGAACAAAAATTTAAGGGCATTTTTATTTGTCATGGTGTATGAGTGACAGAATGAGAAACGATAAGTTTACTGCACAACTGATCCCTTTTTCTGAAGATATTAAATAGTTCCAGCAATTAAAATAACTAATTGTAGTGTCCAGCGGCCACGAGACAACAGCTTCTAGCGTCGCATCGCTTCAAGCAACGAAGCGATGCCTTTAACGGTACAAGTTGACGTTATCAATAATAAGATTAAAGCTCTTTTTAACAAATCCTCTCATCTTGATCCTCTATTATTATGCAAGGTACTTTTAAATCGTTTGCATCAACCATTGCAAGAAATTCGGTGTAAAAGCTACTACTAAATTCTAGTACCTTGAACATCATCAACATGCGGTCATTTGAACCAGTAAGTAGGATATAGTCAAAGAATCTTGAATGATGTCAACAAGCAACCACAAGTACCATTCCATTCTGTTTCCCTCTCTAAAAGGATATACTTCGAAGCAGAAATACAACATACGATGTTTTAGACGTTCTGCTTATCCTACGTGGTAAGAGCAGTACGAGCTCAACTGGACCCAACTAATTTACTTCTCCAGCACAAATTATTGACCCATTTTGTGACAGGCATGATGGAAGCAAGGAAGAACCAGTTGCATGGACATTGTTGGAATACAACACTGTAAATGGTTCGAAAACCAATTTAGGAAAAGATTAAAGAGAAAAAAATGGGTGAAATCCATCTGTAGAAAACCAACAAGTGCGAGTATTTGCTTCAATAACCAATTGGAATTCCTGATAGTGAAAAACTGAAAATTACCATTATGAACTCTCTTCTTAATTAGTATCTGAAATGAGGTCTTCAAGTTCATCGATAATGGCATCATAGCAAAAGAGGTATTGCTCCTGAAATATACAGTAGTTGTTTAGTACAGACATTCAGTGCAATATTACTTTTTTTTTAAAAAAAGGTAAGAGCAATGATTAGTTAAGAATGCTAAATACAGCAGTGCGGCCTCTGAGGGTAACAAATACCAAAAGAGTAAAAGATAATATTAGGCTATTAGCTGAAAGAGCATCTCTACCTCACAGGGTAGGGGTAAGGTCTACGTACACTCTACCTTCCCCATACCCCACTTGTGGGACTACACTGGGTATGTTGTTGTAGCTGAAAGAATGCAAGATGTTTAACTTGAGAAGAACAAATTGTAAGATATTTCCTTTCTGATGATCTCAGAGGATGAGAAACCCAATCTCTTTCGGGAAGGTTCTTTTTTTTTTTTTTTGATGAAGTAAATAATTTCATTACTGGCATCACGTAGATGCATAACTCTTTCAGGAAGAATTAAAAAAAGACATTCGTCCATCATGGATAGAAGACGGACAAACAAGGATAAAAGGACACTGGATAAAAAGATTAAAAAACATTGTGTGGACCTGCTCTTAGGGGGTACACTGCACGGGCGAAAACAATAGGTTATCTTTTACAAAATGTTTAATTAATACTGTTTGATTAATGTAGTTGCACTAAGCAATAAACAAGAAAACGGCTAAATTCCTCCAGGTAATATACATGGCACCTGCTATGTTCTCTTTTTTTTTTTTTTTTTTTATAGGAAACACAGCTGCTACATTAACTAACCATAAATTATTGCATCTGTAATTATCCGCTTATGCAATTATTTTTATGACGCTGGTGTCCGGGCAAGTTTGTGCACACCTCAACTATTCCACTAGGTATCCGCTTATGTAATAGTAGCTGTATTATCAATAAAAAAAGGCAACATACACCCATTTAAGAATTTCAATAACGAAGAGAAGCTGGTCATACCATGGTCTGAACCATCCCAATTCGCTGAGACCTAAAAATGGTTATCGTGTTAACAAGATCTAGAGCAGACATATCTCCAACCAGAATTCTTTGGATGGTATTATGGATTGCACAGTATGTTCCAGTCCTACCAATACCTGCACTGTGTAAGAAATTGAGATGTCAGTCTTTAGAAAGGATTAACTGCAGAATCTTTATAAGGCACATCTACAGGGAATGAAGATGACAGAAACCTGCAGTGCACCACAATTGGCCCAAGACTGGGTGGGACACTAGATGTTTGTTTCAGTATTTCACGAACAGCAACAGTGTCCTTTGGAACTCCATGGTCAGGCCAATCGGGATATTGAATGTGTAAAACACACAAAGGTGGTTCTTTTGACTGGCAGATAGCAAGGAGAAAAGATCACACTCTTATTGTCATCTCCCTCATAATATGGGCAAGAAGTGAACATTAACTATATACAAGGATGGCAATTGAGTGGGAGAATTGGGCAACAATTACATACCGTTGCAGAAACTACTTACAAGTTTGCCAAAAGGTACTTCCACTAAAAGTACCAAGGTTGAAGAAACCATATTTCTGATATCCAAATTCATAATACGAAATAAAGCATTTTGTACAGCATGTAGAGGTAAGGTTTGCACATATTCTACCCTCCCCAGACCCCACTTGTGGGATTACACTGGGTATGATGTTGTTGTTGCACTGCGAAGTGAAAGACTTTAAGTTTTTTTAACTGAAGACAATAAAAATTGCAGAATTGCTTGAAGCAGATCCATAAAAGATTGCCACTATAACTGCAGTACCAATTGTGAAGCCTATTCATAGAAGTAAATACTTAATTCTAACCAAGTAGTCTATGGACACCTACAACATGGCAAGAAAAAAACGAGACCTGCTATAAAAGTAACTAAAACACAACATAAAACGAAAATACTAACATTGCAGTTGTCCTTACGTAAGGAAGAGGGAAATAGGTGCTGTCATCTATCTCAAACAGTTTCCCGGGCGTGGAGGATTGTAAAAAAAGGACCGAGACTGCAGTCAGAAAGGATTTCACAGTAGAATGTGCTTCGAAATGGGACTTTGAAAATAGTGAAGGAGGGGTGAGGAACCACCACAGAAACCTTTCCAGAAAATGCTGCTTAATTAGCATTTATAATCATTATCTATGATTACTTTAAAGCTCTTGCTCCAACTAAAACAAGGCCTTGAAACCAGACAAAAGGCTGGTTTCCAAACCAACCAGTCCTGTTTGGTTTAAAAATAAAACCTATATCCAAAAATCTTTGGTTTTAAAACTAAACTGGCCACAGGTTGAAGCTAGAGATGGAGTTGCATCAATAATATACTTAAGAGGTGACAACGAAACAAAAATGACAAAATACTATTCAGTTGATTGTTAAATTAATACTGATGGAAAATCAGCCAATATTGCAAACTATTCCCCATATGCTTCAACTCCTCCTTTATTCTTGCTCTCATAAAAATAGAACCCAAATCTTGGGAGAAATTGTGCAAAAAGAGCTATGTGTGATCATAGAGCTTTAAAGAATGGTATCCTAAAGACAAGGACACATATTACTGGTGAAGAAGAGTATCAGTGTGGATACGTAAAATGGTGCAGAAATCAAAACATGTACATCTGCAGCTCTCACCCTCTCAAATGAATCAGGTAAATAGTCTGCAGCGGGTTTCATATCTATGTCCAATAACATAATAAGATTCTTCATGCTCCTTTCCTTGTGTACAACACGGACAGAGAATAATTTACTAACCTCAATATAGTTCACCTCCAGACATCGCAAAATCAATGAAGTCTGACTCGTCTTTATCCACTTCGTGACAATACATATATTGCCAAATATTCGAGGACCATCATCTGCCTGAAAATAATCCCCACACTTGACAATCTGCATTGCATTTTTCATACGGAGGGAAAGATGAGATAATAAAAATGACGCGATCACCAGCTTAATCTCTTATAAATGAAGTAAAAACGTACTAGAATAAAATGCTTAAAATCATTCAGAGGTTAAGAAGTTTTTCAAAGTGATTGAAAGGAAAGGACCAGTAGCGTCTCTGTTTGTGTGAAGAGTTAAATATAATCCAGAATAATGGTCATGAAACAAGGTCTCTATCTTCCTTTTATCAAATTTGGTATTAACATAACAATCATTACCTAGTAATTTAAACAGTTGAATACCTTATAATTGTCAACCAATTGTGTAAGCATCACAATCACAGGACAGTGATGCTGGATTATCATTTCCCAGAAGTCTTCAAAAGTATGCGGTAGCGGACCTTGTGTTGCGATAAACTGAGACACGCTTTCGGATATCTACAGCAAAAAGAAGCATTATAATGCTCATGAAGCAGATTGGTAGAAGAGAGCTTGACATTTTCCAAGAGAGTATGGAGAACAAGAGGCATGGTTAATTAATTCCAAGTGATGGATGTAGAAATCTACCTTAATGAAGCTTGCATTTATATATCCCCTAGCTGATGGGTCCAAAGCAACCCTGTTATTGTCAACTGAGAATAATGAAGCTTGATATAATTATTCACAAGTTATAATACACAACTTCAAAGTCAAAAGAAAAATTAACAGAAACTGATCTGCATACATGGCAAAACATCAGTGTATCGATTTTTGCTAATGTTTACGCTGTTCAAAGCCACTGAGCATCTACTCTTCATTTCTGAAGCTCTCATCCTGGTTGCCTGAGTCATAAGAGATGTTCTTGGAATTCAGGATAATATCATGCTACTTGCAGAAAGACATGATCACAACAAATAAATACAAACAAAGAAGCAAAACAACAACATCATGCAACAACAATTTTCTCAAGACATAAGAGAGCTGTCCTTTGACATAAATTTAGCTCAACAAAACTTAATTTGTAATAATTTTCAAGTTCATTTATTTTGTCTACGTCATTTTAAGTGGAGCCACCACCAGCATCATCCACCCGAAACATCATAAAGGATTCACAGATATTTTTGGATAACTGGATATAAGTTCCATAATTGACACTCCAAGTTCATTATCTCCTTTCCACCCTCCCAACGCCTCCAACCACCACTTCCCACCCCCATAAATTTTGCTAGATTACGTATAAATGCTCTTGCCATAGTATTTTTTTTGCTTACATATGGAACACTAGAAAATAAGTAAGAAAGTCACTTATTTTTCAAGAAAATATTTTTCATTCGAACCAAACACACTCCTAAAGAACATGAAAAATGAGAAAATCAAGCATATATTAGGTGAAAAAAAAGAAGAAGAAACGATGAGAAGCCCAATGACAACAGCAATTCATTCTCAGCATAAAAAGACTTGCCCTTGTCAATAATATAACCATGAATATCCAACTAAACATCAAATAATCACCCACACTTCAATCAATTAAGCAATCAACTACACCATTATCCCAAACTAGTTGAACTTGGAAGATGAAATTTTCAAAAATATACAGCCCAACATAAAATAACGCCACGTAGCCCAATATACAATATTATACAACATTATACCTAGGGAAAGCATTATACATAATGTGTCAACCTTGTATAAAAGGTGTTTATACACAAATATGAGCTAAATAGAGTAACAAACTCAAAATATGGGTTACGTGGCGTAAATATTTTCTCCCAGTATACATAGAGCCTAATATTCCCTACTTTAATATCCAATTCCACTCTATGTGGATACATCCCAAATTCAACATTTAAAGCTTTCATGACATCCTCCTCTCTTATCAATTCCCCAACATTAAATAACAATAAAATGAAGAAAGAAAGAAAGAGCATAATTAATGCAAGAGGACCTGCAAAGTCATGAACTCTTGTCGGATTTTTTGGGGAGCAGAGAACCTCTTGTCCTAAAAACTCTTTCTATATTTAGTAAGTTTTACAATTCCAACATTCTACATGACAAGTTTAAGACTACAAGATTTAATGGACTAAACACATCTTTAATTTAAGACGACAAGATTCATAAGTCTCTCTTTATTTCTTAAACTCCGTGCCCAATCAAACTAAGACACTTGAATTGGGATGGAGTGAGTACTCCCTCCATCCATTTTTACTTTAGTGTTGACTTGGCACAGCCTTTAAGGAGCTATAAATAGAATGACAATTTTACTATATCACCCCTAATTATTACTAAGTCATTTAATGATTGAAATCAATCAAAATATACTTTAAAAGTTGTGCAACTACTAACAATTCCTTGAAGTTTCCAACTGAACAACTAATAATAAGGGTAAAATAGGTATGAAATGGTAAATTATCTCTTGTTTTTTCAAACTTGACAAGTAAAAATGGACAACTATTTTGAGTATACAGGACAAATAAAAATGGACGGAGGGAGTAATAAGCAACTACACCATAATTCCAAACTAGCTGAACTTGGAAATATAAATACTTTCTATCCATTCCTCTTTTATCAAATTTCGCAACATTAAATAACAATAAAACTGAGAAGAAAGAGAGCATAATTTTTTTCGAGAGGACCTGTAAAGTCATGAACTCTTGTCTGATTTTTTCAGGAGCAGAAAACCTCTTGTCTTTGAAAACTTTGAGTGCTTCTAAGCAATAACGTTGTTGATCAGGCGACACAACGATTCTCTTCGGGACCATATCGTTGGAGAAATCGAAAGGTTTGGTTGTCGATGAAGAGGACACGTGTTTACCGGAGGTAGACATTGCTGATCTCCGGCTAAGATTCCCAATGGAAAGTCCGCTACCCGTGGCGACGGATATTCGCCTTTTTTATGGTGCTGCTTGTCTTTTGTCTATTTTGGAAATGGAACTTCAGTCACAACTCACAAGTAGCAGGCTCTTCACTTTACTGATAACTATATTCTCAATTTTTAAATTTATGCTTTTAATACGGTTTCAATTAGCTGATAATTATATATATATAGAGTGTTATAATTCACTTTTAGGCTTGGTCAAAAATTTTGAAAAATATTTTTTTTTTAAAAAATTAGTTCCTCAAAAATGGAAAAATAAACTTCCTAATAAAAATAGGAAAAACAAATCTAAATCGCATTCCACCAATCATTCAACCCACCCCCAACCACTCCCACCACCCCACCTTTTCCCCCCAGCCCCACGCACCCACTCTTACCCCAAAAAAAAAAAAAAAAAAAAAATTAATCTTGTTTTGAAAAAAAAAAATTTAATTTTTTTTTTTTGGTTTTTGGCACCATATCCCACCCCCCACGCGCAATCAAACCCCACCCCTCCCCCACCCCCACGTCCCCTCAAAAAATTAATTTTGTTTTGAAAAAAAGTTTTGATTTTTTTTTTTTTGGTTTTTTGCCCTACCCCCACCCTCCTTTCCCCACACCTCAAAATTAATTTTGTTTTGAAAAAAAGTTTTTTTTTTTTTTGGTTTTTTGCCCTACCCCCACCCCTCCTTTCCCGACACCCCACCACCCTCTCCAAAAAAAATTGAGGGTGGGGGGTGGGTGGTTGTGGGGGTTGGTGTGGTATGGGTTCACACTAGGGGGGAGGGGATGTGGTGGTTTAGAAAATTCAGAAAAAAATTAAATACTTCAAAAAAAAATTGGGCGTGGGGGTGGGGTGGGTTGGGGTTGGGGATGGAGTTGTGGAGCTTGAGTGGGTTTTTTTAAGAAAATGTTTTCTACCAACCAAACGAACATGAGAAAATAAGTAAGAAATTCACTTATTTTTCGCTACCCAAACGAATATGAGAAAATAAGTAGAAATTCACTTATTTTCCAAAAACATATTTTGCAGGAAAACATTTTCCTTCATACCGAACACACCCTTAATAATAAACAGTTAGTGTGTTCCATATTTTTTTGTTAAAATGATTGATATATTTGTTTAGTGTGTTCAATAAAAATTTGTTGATAAGCATTTTTTTGTTAAAATGATTGATATATTTGTTTAGTGTGTTCAATAAAAATATGTTGATAAGCATTTTTCTATTAGAATGATCAAATCTATTTACAAAATATATAAATTTATTTTACATTAAAAAAAGGACTAAAATTGAATAAAGAGATAATAAAAGTTAAAAGAGTAGTATTTTGAAGATTATAAAAAATATTAGGAATGAAATCGTAAAACTTGGTCAAACCAAAAATGTCCATAAGTTAAAGTTCTTATATGAAACACTAAGAGTATGAGGGACGAATATCAAAACGGGACAAATAAGAGTGTCAGTTAGATATTCAGCATTTTAGTTGGAAATTTATTTGTCATAACTACCTCTAAGACTTATTTATGAATCATAACTACCTTATTTTTTATTTAATTTTCATAGCTTTATTTTTCCAAAATTACATTCCATAACTGGTCCTGTAACTTTCAAAATACATATACCTCTCTCTATTCTCCCTCACTACACATTTAAATTTTTTTATCTTCTCCAAACCCTAAAAAAAAAATCTCTCTCCTTCCTATTCAATAACACAACTGCCGCCGCCTCACTGTCGGAGCTCTGGCGACAAACCATGACAACAACACCTCTCTCCTCTCCTCTCCTTCACACCGGAGATCCGACGCTCAAATCCACCGGAGATCCGAGATTCGACGGTCAGATATGATGCCCAGATCCGACGCATCAGTGCCAAGTAATGTCTCTTGTCGGAGAGGAAGATTAGAAGTTTTCTCTTTATGGTCCTTCGACTCACCAGACCACTAAGGTCATGTGTCTCATCAATGTTTCTGAAACGAGCAATCTGTGAAAATTTTGGTTTCACCTTCCGTTTTGGTTCATAAATGAAAGAAAAAATCAAGAATTAATGGTACAATTCTGCCACAAGGGAGAAAGGAATGTATTCATCTCTTTTTTTTGTGTGTAAATACAGTGGTATGTTATGTATTTCGCTTGTATTTTTTTGTATAGAGTGTATTTTCTTGTATTCGCTTGTATTTCGAAGGAGAAAATGTGTATTTGAATAATCAAATACACCAAAATACAGTGTATTTTTTAAATGGATTTTGAATGTATTCATCTTTTTTTTTTTGTATAAATACAGTGTATTTTGTATTTCGCTTTTATTTTTTTTTAGTGTAAATACAGTAGTATTTTGTATTTCGTCAGAGATCCGACCGGTGTTATTCTATTCTTCCTATTTAAATACAGTGTATTTTGTATTTTCACCGGATATATGACCAGATTTGATCGTATTCTTCATTTTCGTCATTTTTTGAGTGTAAATACATTCAAATACAGTCAACTGATGCGACGGCAGGCAACGACTTTACTGATCAGAACTCGAATACATTTAAATATAGCCAAAACAAAAGGATTATCAGTATATAAATACAATGAAATACACAACTCCTTTGTGTATTTAAAGGATTTACTCCACTATTTTTTTATGATACATGTATTTCGCTATATTTAAAAACACGGAAATACAGCCAAAACTCCTTCGTGTATTTAAGGATTTACTCCACTCTTTTTTATGATACATGTATTTATTTGTATTTAAAAATGCGAAATACAATTAAATCACATAAAAGGAACTTCTATGGTTTGTATATTGCAAGCTGTAAGCCCATATATTGTTAGGAGCTGTTGTTTATGTAAGTTTCTCTACTATATATTAGCTGAGAATTTATGCTGCTTCTTTTGTTACTATGACATCGAGGAGGAAAAATTTAGCTAAGTAGAAACCAAAATCTACGTAATAATAAGAGAGATCAAATTTCTGGTCAAAATGTATTATCATGAAAACTACTGACTTCCCTATGCTTACTAATGAAAAAGTGAACAGGGTGACAGTTTTATTTTGAACACAGATGTCGGGCAAGTAAGTATCAACCAAGGAAATTAAGAAAGGAGATCCCAGTTCTTCTTAGAAGGCACACCAGAGATCAAAAGAAGATATAGGGACATTGCAACTGAGCTAATCCATTTACTACTAGTCTCCGCTCTTGATATGATACCTTTGAAACGGGGGGATACAATAGAACGATATACAATCCGGATTCGGTAGAAACCATTCTTGTTTATTGCGTTACAAAATTCATATTCAAGCCATTCATCCCATGCATTGTATATACGGAAACACACAGTGAAATTGAAGACAGTTCATCTAGATTAACACAAAAGGGGAAGGAACTACACTTCAAAGGAATCAAGAATAGACTCTAGAGTTTTCTTTGACGATGCCCACTGTTTGTCACTGGCACTGACCACACAGAGGACAACAGTATTTCCCTTAGCCGTTGCCTTTGCTAGGTTGTGTGATCCAGTAAGAGCGTATGGAGTTTCAAGAACATACTTGTAATACTGCAAACACAAAGACATAAGCATTCTCTTCATCAGGAGTTTTAAAGAGCAACGGTTGCAGATAACAGGAAGACCAAGTGTATATAAAATACATTGTTCAATGGAATACTTAGAAAACCCATACAGGAGTCTCTCGTGCTTTTTTAGCAGATCTAACAATCAAGTCCCTCACATAAGCACATGATTCAGAGCGCTTACAGAGAAACCATTATCGTAGACTCAGATTTTAATTTTTTTTTTTTTTCCAGGAAAAACATAACTATGCTGCTCCTAACATTTGCTAAATCAAGCTGTTATATATTGTCGGGGCAGCAGATACAACCCATGCATGTCTTCTTCATGCCATTTTCCCCACTGAAATTTTAAGTTACCGTCTAAGCAACTTAGTCAGGACTCATTTCCTACCATGTTTCAGTATAGCTTTTGAGTAAACCGTCAGACAAGGTTGCCAGCCATGCCAGTCACCGTATGTGTTGGAATTAAGGGGTGAAGATAAGGGGGAAAAGATTACTTTATTAATATGATAAATGGCTGAGAAAAAGAAAAGGACTGTTACCGTTAGATCACCGCGTTTCTCTATAGAAGTCTCAAGGAGTTCATCTGGATCGAGAGTATTTCCTGTGACAAAAGGGCCAAGAGAAGCAATGACTTTCTCAGGGGTCCCAATGTCTTCAATAGTTGCATTAGGTTTGTTGGTGAGACGGATCAAAGGAGAAGCCACCACTTGAACTTTACCCTGTTTTTCATTTTCAAACTTCACCTCCACCCACGGCTCTGCACACTTGGGTTGGCAATAATTTCCAGATAATATATTAGCTATACGAAGTTGCTTCCAGGTTGGAGGAATAATAAACGTATAAGGCTGCACATTTCCTGCAACCAACTAAATATAAAACATCATAAGCGTCTACAAGAGAATTAAATGTAGAACAACGAAAAGATGATTTTATTAAATAGTAACCTTCATAAGCATATCAAGAAGAAATGAAATAAACTAAAAAGAAGAATAAAAAAAAGTACTAAAAATGATGTTATAACTAAGAAATTGGCATCACTTGATTGGACAAACAACCGCAATAGGCCATCGGCAGATAAGAAATGACTTGCCAATTAAGAAAACACCCTGATTGTGCACTCATATCTGGGCTTGCTTAATAGAGATAATTACAAATTGATCCCACATTACTGCCAACACCATTTATTAATCCAGAAACTACAAGAACATCAAGTGGCAGAATATTTTACTCAAACAAGAAATTGAGCAGCAACAAATGCAAGGCTACATGGACTAGGATTGCATTACAACATGGCTCGACCTGTCAATCCGTTTTCATATCTTAAGGTTTTTACACAAGTTTCACAAAGACGTGTTGCTTGCCTCTTTTGGATCTGAATCCTAAACTAAGAAGAGATTAGTTTTTCTTTCTGACTACACTCTATTTTCTCAAAGGAACTAAGATGATAAATTCCTCAAAACTCAAAAGTAATGAGAATACAAGTATTGAATCATTTTAGCCTTGGGCTTTAAAGTAGGCAAGTCCAAGAATACAGGTAACTAGGCACCTAAGAGATACTCTATCCAAGAATTAGAGATTTGATTAGAGATTTGTCTTCTGTATAATTTTTTTTTTCATTGCTTAAGGATCCACAACTTTGACTGAGCTTCTAGTTCTGATACAATCAATATTCTTTCAGCTCAATGAATTTGTCATCGGGATATTGCTTGCAGAAGCTTCTAGCAAACTACAGAAACAGAGGGCAAAAGGAAATAGCGCATGCTTGATAGATGACAGATTTGGTGATATGTCACAAATTACTTCAAAATGCTTTGCTTATAACTTCAGGTGCAAAACTATTAAAAACAACAACTGAAATTCAAGTGCATGTATGATGAGGTGCTGAACTTGAACATGCTGAAATTGAGAATTTTAGAAGATAGAGGTGGTTCATCCACAACAGTAACAGCCAACAAGTCTGCGCCCATATTGAGCAAATTTCTTAAGATAAAGTTTGTTCAACAAAAATTTATGAGTTTGCATCTCAAACCACATTACTCTCTCCATCCCATTTTAACATTTTATCTGTTGTTTGATTAAGTAGGGAGCTTAAGAAAGAAAGAAAGAAAGATTTACTTTTGAAACTTGAAGAACCTACTTTTGGAACTTGAAGTCTAAAACAAGCCATGAATGTTTATGTTCGCTATATATAAAGCTTAGAAAAAGAAAAAAATTGAAGTTAAATTATATCCAAATATAAAAAGACAGACTAAAAAAGAAATGTATATCAGATAGAATGAGTAGTAAAAAGATTAACCAAAACTATGAACATTTTCCTGACTCTGGAGTGACAATTATTGCCCAAAGATAATCATACCATTAGTAAACAACAACAATATATCTAGTGTAATCCCACAAGTGGGGGTCGAGGGAGGGTCGAGTGTACGCACACCTTACCCCTACCTTGGCGGAGAGAGAGAGAGAGAGGCTTTTTGAAGATAATCGTACAATTAGTCCGAACAAATAATTCAGGACAAAATTAAAACAATACAAAATACCCAAAAATCAAATCAAGAAAACAGTTTCTGTACTGATTAACCAGTTCACCCAAGGAACTTTATTTCTTTCGATACAAAAGCTTCTGCATATATATGTATATAACAAAAACATAATATAGTATATAAAAAAGGATAGAAGAAGAAAGATGAGAATGGAGAGTGGCGGACATAATACCGGCACGAAGAGCAGGAGTATCTTTAGGAGTTGCTTTGAAGATAACAAAATTAGGATCAGTTGGAGATGGAGGTAAGAATGAACCAGCTTCAACTTCTCGAGCAATGGAAGGTGGAGGAGGAGATATCACCAGTGGCATTATGGAAAGCCCAACATTGATGAAATCTCTTCTTGATAGACCTGCTATGTTTTGCTTCAAGCTTTGATGATGGGGTGTTTTTGTAGATGTCAATTTTGGATATGTTGAACTTGTGAAGATGGACGACAGTGGGTTCAGCGCCATTCTTGTTTGTGTTTCTGTTCTGTGTGTGAAGAAACGTCTGTGCCTTGTGGGAGTGGATATTAGGTGGTCCTTTTATCCGTTTCGGATGAGGTCTGCCTCTGCCATATATCTCTCTATGCTTTTCAGATTGTTATTAATTAATTGAAAATATAAAAGCAAAATATATCAATAATATCTATACTGTACTAAAAGTGAGCCCCAAAGTTCCAAGTCGAATTAAGGAAACAAAACCCATCAAAAGTTGACTGTTCGATTTATCCCATGATGATTTGTTAGCTAAAAAACAAAGACGAATTGCCTAAATGATTAATTTAAACTATTGAACGCAGATGTATTATTCATGTAGTTTCTTGCTTTTGACATCTATTTACCATTTATTGTTTATTGTGTTTCTATTATAGCACAATATTTTTTTTTTTCTTGTATGGTCTGTACTGCTAATGTTACTAATGTATTTCCTTTTTCACAAATCTTTCTTTCTTCACTGAGCTTTGAAGTCTTTCTCCAAATCTCACTTTGTGGGACTATACTGGATATGTTGTTGAACACAAATGTATTAGGACAGAACCATCATGTTCCTTGACGCTTATGAGAAACACTCTTAATCCACCTCAAGCACTTTGAGATATTTAAACATCACCAGGCACAAACACAGGCCTGATCAAAGAACAAAAACACTTTGGAATATTTGTAGATGAAAATTTTAAAAACTTTAGTTGTTGCTATTAAAGGAGTTACACTTTGTCACTTACTCAGAGCTGTATGATTTGTGAAGTAAGTCTATGATGATTCATTTTTATCAATTACTTGCCAAGAAAGTTACTTGGCAAGTAAAAGTTCTTATGCAATTAACTTTTAGTTGCCAAATTTCACTGGTGGTAATAAGCAAAGATAGATTCTTGCATTCAGAAAAAACAAAAAACCAGTGGCTGAACAGTTGTGAAGTTTATTATTCTTTAATATACGATTTTTGGGTGGATCCTCATCACTGGGACATTAATTTTGTGGCATATTTCTTGTTCTCCACAAGATGGTAAGTAATTCACTATTGTTGGCTGGTTGCTGTTTCATTAGGCTGCTGAGATCTCTTCCCCCATTAGGAACTCCTATGGATACAGCTTCTCCTAAAGCAGGATAAAACAGAGTTAGAACTCTAAAATAATATTGGGAACAAAAGAAGTTAAATATTTTCTGCAAATAAACCATATATGGCAAGGATCTTGTACAAATTGTTTCTCAAAGTAACTTTGGAGGATCACATCAAGTATGATATTCATAGTCTTACTTTCAAGTTACCTCAAATATTCTTTACTTTTAATTTATCCAGTTTGTGAAACATCTTGAACTGTTATTATTTACTTCGCATTTCAGCATGAGTGCAGACACTTGTGTAGCAATAGATCCAAAACCCCACTGCTCATACAGCTTTAGATGACATCTTGCGCACAATAGACCCCTAACCAAATGCAAGGAAGTGACTTGTAACCTGTTCGATATTTTCAACCAGGTCATTACCAAATATCTTTTACATCAATTTTTCTCCCAACTATGCTCCTTTTTACTATAATCATCGACCTCTGCATCCAATATTTGCAATCTGTTTAACCCTGACTTAACTGCTCACACCTGTAATCCTGCTGAAATAGACCTGGATAATGCAACTCAGGTATGCTTTAATGCTCCTTAAAGATGTGGGATCATGTAAAGTGTATATTATTTGTTAAACAATTTCTCCAGCTTAGAAAAATCTTGAAGTTCCCTTAATGGAAATTAATAAGCATATCTAACATAGTCTGCATACATCATTTTTTAATAAGGAAAGTCTGCATTACATCCTCCATATTTGTCGGTAAGAAAAGAGCCACGATCTTGCAAAAGACGGATATTTTGATTCAGTATATGTTCTAAGCACTATCAGGATTTAGTTAAACTGACTTATAACAAAATGCAACTCATATCAAGCATGATATGATAACCTGAAAAGTAGAGTGATAAACACAGCGATCATGGCGTGAAGATATGACATTGAAACAGAAAGTCTATTTTTCGGTCTTTCCTAGAAGAAGCAGAAGCTAAATAGGCCCCGGTGTAAATATCAAAAAGTCTACCTTTTGGTCTTCATTGATCATGGTGTGAAGGTCAGAAAGCCTATATAATGGTCTTTCTTATAGAAGAAGCAGAAGCTATATGGGACCTAAAAGAATAGACTCCTCAAGGGAAGAAAACCAGACAGTGATACAAAGCATAAAAAGGGCTTATTCTGAACATGCTGCTTAATAGTTGGATGTTCAGAAGACACTGATTTGATCAACTGCAGCACTATGGAACCAGGAATATTTAGTTACCGCTACCATGAAGGGTCCCTTAAATTGTCATTAACAAAGATCCTCAAGCAGACCACAGCCTAAACCCTAGTTTGATTGTGGAAAGAAAAGAGCGTGAATATCTGAGAGTTCCATCTCTCGTGTGTTTCTGTTGTATACAGTATGTGTATTTTATGGGAAACTAGTAGGGTTACTGTAATTACTAAATTACTGTGTTTACCCTCATGGGCTTTTACAACACCCTGCACCCCCTGCCTACATATCATGTTATACTGCATCAGGTGAAGATCCCATTGTTTCTTTCTACTTTCTTTTTCCCTCCCTTTTGAAATCCTCTGGCTATTGCTAGCCAAGAGAACATTATGCTTTGTTTCTGATACTCCCCATTGTCATTGTTAGCTATCCAAATTGAGGGGAAAAAAAGGATTGTTCTAAGAGAACAATAAGGACTGCTGCACAAAACAAGTATATATGTCAACAAGGCGAACAGAGTGTATATGTAGTAGGGGTTTGGATTGCTTTCAACTCCAACCTTTTATATTGATACGAAAATCTATTAGGATAGACATATACTAACAGAAAACATACTGCTCCAAGAGAGTGAGTTGCAGTTGGCATTTGCTGCTCAAGCTAGTTCAACCTCCAGATCTGATCTGCCTCTGCCTGTCAATCTCCAGATTGTGCTTTTGGCAGGAAACCACCTAGCTAAAGTAATAGAAAGTTTAATAGTAATAGAATTGGCTGTACGCAAAATTAGATGACTTTGTAAAGTGCATTAAGATACTGGAACTAGTAGCACCAAAGAGGGGTAATATGTAGTCAAGGAGGAGTTTGAGTTGTGGGGGTGGGTTGAAGCTCACTATGAATTGAATAAAAATGAGATCCTCAATGTCCAACTGCAGCTCGGCTTGCAAGATGGGAAAATGACCCCACCAGTTGTCCAAGTTCTTGGAACAAACAGCGTATGCATAGCCTCCAATTCCATTGTCATTTAAATCAATCGAAACCATATTCCTGGTGTTCTTTGAAGAATTTGATTCCTGCAATAAATAACTCTACACACAAATTCTATGAGGAGATAATACTGATTTCAAACTCTAGCCAGATTGTTCGACTGATCAAATAAATGTTTCTTTTCAGAGGGAAACAAATTACAATTAACAGGTGTTTTTCTTCTTGTACTCAGGGGACCAGCTAATCAAGTATTAAAAATGCAGCAATATCCTTTTTGACCTTCAAAAGTCATTATTCTATTGTGGCAGAACTTTTTCCTTTTAACGCTTGTAACAGGCAAAATTGTTACAAAAAAAATTGACCAAATACTCCAGAATACAAAAGCAAAAACTAGTATACAAGATAATGAAATTAGGCTGTTATATAGACGCTGACTGTATCCAGAACTTTTGCATTTATATCTTCCTAATGATCTCCATCTACAACAATCTTTGAGAAGTTCGAATTATCAGCCTCTTCGAAGGAAATTATCACTAGTATACAGCATAGTTGCTTCAGTGATGCTGCCCCAGAAGCCACATTTATATGTTAATGATTTGATTCCCTGTTCGTCAAAAGAGAGAGTGCAGTGCTTTTCTCCTGGTAGCACATACCCACTGTCTTGGCATCTCAAGGTCATCTCCAGTAACAGTTGGCACATGCCAACAACCCTGCTCTGACTCCTATATTCAATTTCACACATACAAAGTACATATGGACATTAGAATAACAGCTAAGGTGAGCTTAACTTACATGGACTAGTCATGAGATATCTCACCTGAATAACATTTGAATAAGGTGGCGGCATATGGAGCTTAAGTCCGTCTTCTCTTGAAGCTGTCATCCGGATCTGCAAATTGTACATAATACAGTGTTTAGGAATCTAACTGCTGAGTGCCTCATCATCTTAAGAAGCCCATCAGATGAGTCCTTCAGGAGAGCTTCAATTCTCACAACCCTGCACCTATCTCTGCATTCTTTGATAACCAGCTACAATGAAGAATTGTGGTAATCCAAAATAATCATGGCCACTAGTAGGAACAGTGTAACAGGACTTCAATTTTTCCGCGGCATAACCGTCTTTCTGTTTTTTTGTTTTTTTTTTGGGCATAACCAACTTATAGTATACAATATGCGACTATACACTATAAAGAGTATACCTTTTCTTACTCCATCTTTAGTAGAAAGTGTAATTGACGACTCTATAGGTGAAAAAAGATTTCAATTTTCATTGTTTAACATGTTACAAATGTGCCAGAATTTGTCAAAATAGAGAGAGAGAGAGAGAGATTCGACCTGATGTTTTTCCTTCCATCTGGGAAAAAAGCTAGTGCCTAATAGTTGGAACAAATGATCTCTCATCTCATCGTTTGTCAAAAGCAAACCTTTGGAACTGACGGCAGCATATAACCAGTACCTGGAGAATAAGCTTATGCCTCAGAAATTTGCATTAGAACCCAAAACTGCAGAAAAAAGAGCTCCTTTATTTGGTTACAAGGTTACCCACAACTATAGTAAACCCTTTTATCATGTGAAATAGCCTCTATCTTCAGAACTAAAACCGATGATATGAAAACACTCCCAAACAAAAACCAAAACTCAAGAGCTACATTGGTTACATTAAGAGCGTCTGGCACAACCTAGAATTTGCATCTGGTGACAAGTGAGAGCTTCGTGCAAAGTAGGGAAAGATGAAGCAATTGTTTCAGGTTCGATGTCAGATCTTCATGCCATGATGAGTTGAAGCTATATGTATTGATCAAAAAAAAAAAAAAACGTTGTGTGCGTTGAGCAATGTAGAGAGAAGAATTTGCTCTTAAATGGAGGGAAATGTTGATGACAAACAGACAGTTAGAGAAAGAAGAAGAATAAAAGCATGCAAGAGCAGCTTTGGTCCCAACAAAGAAGAAAAAATTGAATGGAAAGACGCAGAAAAAGAACAGGCTAACAGTTTCGGGAAAGCAAGAAACGTCAGCAGAGATGTGGACTCAAACAGCTGGGGTACAATAGCCGTAACTATAAGAAAGCAAGGGCATTCAAGAAAAGATATATGGATTTACCACCAGATCCAATTAAAGAGAAGGGTTTTCTTGGTATGTTCTGTAGATTGTTGTGCAACATCGCTATTATGTAGGTCAATGTTTCTCCCATAAGATTTAATTATATTTGAGTTGTGCCCTCCTGCAAACAAATGAATTCACCTACCTAGTAGCCAGAAATTATAATTTACATAAGATCTCGAGGTAAAAAGTATTACCAATCATCATTTGAACCATGTGGAGTAGCATAAAGTGCACCCGCTTTCTTCCAGCTTTCTAACAACTTCTTGTTATTAGGATGTTGAGCAGGACCACCTGTTGCACGATTTTTGTGCAAAATAACCAATGGAAGTTTCTTCGATCCACTCATCTGTCTTAATTTATTGACAACATTTCTGAGCTGCAATAGAAAGAAATCTATATGAACTCCTTCTTACACCCTATCAATCTAGAACATCATCTAGGGAAGTTGACATGTTACCCATCACGAGTCAAGAGGTAAAGTATACTATATTTGGTTTGGCTAGAAGGTGGGTGGGAAGGAACTGGGCTTAAGGGTGATTTTCCTCGTTTTGATAAATTAAAAGTGGAAGAGTTTGCAACCTTATCCACATCAGCATCATCAACTTCTATGAAGTTAAATAGAAAAGGGGCAGTAATTCTGTTTTGCTCTCTTTCTTAGTCATACTAAATAACACGAAAGAGGGATGCAAAGTAAGTCAAATATTTCCAAGTCATACTAACTATAACACGATAAGAGGGACAGTAAGTCCAAGAGTGTCCCTCTCTACCGCTGAAATGTACATATGAGTAGTTTCTATACACATATCAAACTGCATCCATAATTCCACCC
This sequence comes from Lycium ferocissimum, assembly GCF_029784015.1. NCBI lineage: Eukaryota > Viridiplantae > Streptophyta > Magnoliopsida > Solanales > Solanaceae > Lycium > Lycium ferocissimum. The sequence goes on along the minus strand of NC_081345.1, from coordinate 27,262,302 downwards.
TCCCACCCACACCCCGAAAAAATGAAAGAAAAGAAACAGAGAAAAAGCATTTTCAAATGGAGTGCTACCTGAGAGAAATTAAAATTTCGTTGAGTGATGAGGCCGACATTTGCACCATCCACCACAGCATCGAATGGACCATGCCGCTGAAGCCACTCCTGAGTGAGTGCAACTTTTAAATCAGTTCAATATTCTTTCGAGGACTAAATGCCTGATGCATGGAGACACAAATATTGGAAATACACAGCAGCATTTTACCTACTTTATATCAATATATCTGTGGCAACGATCTTTCAGAAGATTCATTTTAATAAAGAAATCATGACACATAAGAAGGCCAAATGCTAATTCTAGTCAAAGGTTGACATAAACAAACAGGTAAGCTACTTCTTTGTGTTATAACATCATGATCCTTTTTTATTGTTTGCATTGAACAATGCATAATAAAGACAAAAGCAGACATCTTTTTCGCCCACCTATCACTCGATCTGACATATCATAGAGGCCTTTAGTGGGTTATGCTTGGCATGTGAAAGAACTAATGTTTACCTGGAACTATGGAAGGCCCAGGAAGCTAGGCGTGGAAGGTTCAAGGTTTCCCCACTCGCACTTATGTGGGTCGTCTGGAGGGAAAGAAATAGGAGAGCTTTTGAGGGCATAGAGAGTTATTTTGCACAGTTGAGGAATAGCCTCTGACCCGTTATTTCTTTTTGGTGCACCCACAAGTTCCCTTTACGTATGGATGATTGGGTGACGTTCGTAGAAAATCATATTGTTCTGTAGATTTTCTACTTTTTTGGTACATTACTTGACTACTTGTATATGGGTTTCATGCCCAAAAGTGCAACAAAGTCTACTTACTTCATCAGAAAATAAATCAAGGCTTTCATCACAAATCCTATAAAGGAATTCCAAACTATAATCTACAATTATAGATCTAGTCAGAGTACCCAATTATTTTTTTATTTTTTTATCTTTAGGGTGGGGTTGTTCTAACAGAAGAGAACATGAATGCTTGGCTTTTTGAGATGGCAGCAGCAGGGGTACAAATCTAAACTTTATGGCAAAGCCATCCATGAGGGAAAGATGCTTAATGCAATCAAGTGTCAGACTTATTTGAAACAGCTAAAAGTTTTAGCAGCTATACAATCATGTGCACCAGACAAGGCACCTGGCCCTGATGGATACATAATGGCTTTCTATCAAAGATCCTGGGAGTTCATAAAAGCAGATATCACAGGATTCCCTCAGTCACTATCATCAGCATTGCTTCTATATTTTGTAATTATTTTGCATCTTCTTAATGCCATTAATGAAGTCAATTACTTCATCAAAACAAAAAAGACTTCTAAAAACACTAATACAACAAACCATCTACAATATCTGGAAAGTATTCAAATAACTAATCAGCACTTTAGTTGATGGGATGCAACAATTTTAATACCAATAGGAGAAAAGCATACATTTCTACCATTTAACCAAGAAGAAGGGAAAACTATATATAACTAGTAATCCAAATAATGCACCAGAAGAAAATCATCAAACCTGAAATTGCACAAAATTAGCCTTAACTTCTCTTTCACAAGCCAACTTAGCCAAGGAGTTAGCAAAGTTCTCCGTCTCCTTAGGATCAATGTCAATGCACACAAGCTTTTCCCCACACGAACGACAAACTCCAGATCCATCCATCTCTGCTCTCACCACATTCCATTTCCCCTTTCCCAACCACCCTTGTCCATGCCAACCACCCCCTCCTTTCACAACACCTTCCTTCACTTTACCAACATCCCAATTCTGCACCCCAACCTCTTCAGCAAATTCAGACTTAAACCAATTTTCTATTACACCAGCCGTCTCTTCACACACCTGCCTTACACTTGCCCTTAATCTATGCATCATTTCATACACTTTATCATCCCTGTTGGAAAAAGAACTAACTTTTAACAATGCAGAAAGCTCTGCTTCCTCAGCAACAACACCAGATTCCCTCATATGTACATCTACTTCATAAGCCTTATCAGCCATACCCTTATCACAAAACCCAAACAACGCTGGCCCATACGATCTTAACTTAGGTGGAACACCAAAACTCTTCATTTTCTTGACTAAATCAAAAGCCATTTCTGGGTCTTGCTTAGCAACTGCCAATCTAGCAGCACTAGTAAAAGTAGCCTCATTAGGAGCAACACCATTTACACCCATCTGTTTGAAAATCTTAAACCCCTTTTCAATACCAAACTCCTTAGTCTCAGAACCAGAACAAAGATAAAGCAACACATTATAATGATGAACATTGAGGGGAATGCTATTCAACTTAGCTTCTTCATATAAGCGAAGGGCTTCAGTTAAGTCACCGCGTTTAGAACATTGGTCAAGTTGATGGCGCAACACACTTTCAGGAGCATCATGGCGGGCTTTCTTCCTGGACCTATAAAGAAAAATAATTTATTCTCAAACTAATAAATCTTTGAATGCTCTATAGAAATTTCCACTCAATATCTCTGATTACGAAAAATAGCTAGCAGCACCCTTATTTATAATACTCCCTCCGTTCCAATTTGTTTGTGTGGTTTTGACTTGGCTCGGAGTTTAAGAGACTAAAGATATGTCAAATGTAGCAAAATATCATTTAATCTTGTGGTCTTAAACATGTCACGTGAAAAGTTAAAAAATAAAGAGCTGCCAAAAAAGGAATTTTTTTTTTTTTAAAACGGACTAAAAAAGAAAGTAAGACAAATAAATTAGAACATAGCAATAGTATAAACAGAAAAACATATTCATATATAAATTTGACAATAAATTCTAATAACTAGACATGAATTAAAACATCAAATCGTAGCCAATTTATGTTTATCTACAACTTTGAATTATTATTATTATTTCCAAGAGACCTGCTAGATAATGTCTTTGTGGGTTCTTGAAGGAAAGAAGCAGAAGTACAAAGATGGGTTTTTTTGTTCATGGAAAAAAGATTGGTTTGTTGGAATTTGGTGTGAATAGGTTTGATATGGTTAAATGGATAAGGGGTTTTAGTGAGAAGAGAGAAGAAAGGTGAGGTTTTAGAAAAAGAAGGTGAAAAATAACCCATGCGACGAACAAGCATTGCTACTGTTGTAAATGGAGATTGGTCTCTCTTACATCAGTGGAAAGGAAGATGGTGATAACCAGTTTTTAACTGTTCATACCACTAAAGGCACGAACTAGGGGTTCAGTTTGTTCGGTTCTTGCTTGCCAAAAAAAAAAAAAAAAAAAAAAATTCAACCAAGTTGGTTTGTCGAGGTGGGTGGGGAACTAGTATAAGGTCAATCTCAATTATTAAAAAAAAAAAAAATCATATCCAAAATAGTGGTAGTGCTACGTAGAGCACTTAGGAGTCGTTTGGTAGCTAGTCAGAAGGTAAGTTATTCATAAGTAATATCATGTTTGATAGTTGGTTAAGAGGTAAGTTATTTGTGTATAAAATTAATATGGTATTCGGTTTGTAATTTAGAAACCTGCATAAGTAATATATGTATAAGTTATGAGTAAATCTATGTATTAGTTATTTCATTTAAGATAAAAGATTGAATAACTAAAAAAAATCTAACATAGTTGATACCTGCATAAAATAATACATAAATTCCCTCATAATTAATTCCTTCAGTACTAATACCTGAATAACTCTCGCTAGCTGCCTAACGACTCCTTAGGTTACGCATACAAGCCAAATCATTAGTCATTACATGTATTAACCGGTATTATTTTAACAAAAGTAATTGTTATTTGGTATGTCATAGTATTTGGCAAGGTAATAGTGAAGGCTGGTGTGGAGTAAAAAGGGGGAAGTGAGTTGATCCAAATCCCTTCCCCAAAATAATAACGTGTATGTTAAATTAATTATTTTGTATATATAATAGATGTTGAACTCTATTATTAAAGTACTAACTCCACCACTAAGAATTTTTGTAAGCATTAGTTTATTTTTGTAAGCATTAGTTTTTCCCTCCAATTTTATGTTATTTCCCCTAACTTTTTTGCCTTAGGGCAAACCTGCGTTAAGGCAGAAGTTTCGCGAAGCCTTGACGTGCGAAATTATTTTTTTACTGAGCAGAAATTTGAACCCACAACCTCGACGTATTTTCGATCACCTTTTTAAGCGAAGGGCAAAAATTAAAGACAGAGCCTTTGAAGGACAATTCATGCAAAAAAATGCCACAAACTAGGGGTTCAGTTTGCTCAGTTCTTTGCAAAAGAACCAAATCAACCAAGTAGGTTTCTCGGGGTGGATGGCGGCTATAAGGTCAATTATTAAAAAAAATCATATCCAAAATCCGAGTTAGGATATTTTTCAACGTTAATCGTCATATAGTCATATATAATAATTTATTTGTTATAATTATGTATCTTTTCTTGCTTCAACTTATATATAGTCCATATTTTACCTCAACTTTGCATCTTTTTAGATTTATTCTTTAGATACAATGATTATTTGTTTGAATTGCGTATTTTTTTGGGGGGTAAGTTTAAATGTCATCGAACTATCCAAAATGACTCATCTAATTGGCGACATGGACCTCTAATTAGGCGCCACGTGTAAACTTGGTATTGTAAAACTGACAATTTGAGCTGTTAATGAAAAGTGGCACGAATGTGCACTTTTGGTCACAGCGATGACATAAATGACCCAACTATTAATGAGTGGCATGGATGAGTCATTTCGGATAGTTCGATGACATATTTGAATGGGTCAGTTGACGTATACAGGATGACGTTACTAATGAAAAAATACCGTACTTAGAAGCTCATTTACTTCGTAATTTAGACAAAAATGAAATCGTGATCTTTGGGATCTTATGTAGAGATTGGTGATATTCAGTGGCGGAGCCAGGATTTTGGTCTAGGGGGTTTAAATATATAAAGAAGTAAATGTACGAAGAGGTCAAGGGGGTTCAACATCTACTATATATGCATAAAAAAATAATTTTGACCTCGTATATACAGTGTAATTTTTCGCGGAGACTACTTAGCTCCGCCCTTTGGTGATATTTTAGTAGATAAATTAACACTCCGGGTCGTGAAAGAATCATTGTATGCCCCGGAAGATAGATTGTTAAGAGCTTCCTGGTTGAACTGGTCGATAGCTTTGCGATTGATAGCTTAGTGAGGTACTTCTAATGATAGATAGAAAAGGTGAGAGGCGGAAAAGGCCGACGATGGGTGGAAAACGAAAGGCGTTTTCTGGCCCCCCCTGCTCTAGCTGCTATTATATACTACTATCTTTTGCAAGCAGAGGAGTATTAGGGAAATCAACTGGTTAAGTAAAACATTCAGCTTTGTTTTAATCCTACATTCTTCCATTTCTTAAAGAAACCAAAAATTTCTAACCTAGCTGATAATCATAATATCAAACTCAACTTTCTAACTATTGTTTATGCATGGGTGGCTTCATCAGGATGCTCAAAGAGACATCATGACAAGATCCAAAGTAGGAATAGAGAACAAGCTTTGATATATTTCATTCAACTTCATGATTTGTACAAGCAACTGCAGCAGATACAAAACTTTATGAAACTGCAACAGAGTTTGCTGTTTGAAATTGGACTTAGCACTCAACATTATTGAATGAAATAGAATAGAGCTCTTTAATGATTTTACTGAGGCATGTATTACAAACTGATGTCACTCATCAATAGCCCAAAATCACATACAAAAATTTAGGAATCAGCAACAGAGCTTGCAATTTGAAATTGGACTAGCAATTCACATTAATTGTTGAAATAGAATAGAGCTGTGCAATCATTTTATTGTCAGCATGTATTGCAAAACTGATGCCTCTCATCCATGGCCAGAGAACAACTATAACAACTCGTGCTTCTTTGTAAGGAGTGTTGATCAACTATATAGTAATTTTTTTTAAAACTAAAAGGGGCTGCACCTGAGATCATCTCGGTCACAGGCTGCCTATGTACCTCGGAGGGAGTAGTTGTTAATAGTTTAACAGAGTTGTCCAGGTGTAAATATAGAGGATGTATTGATTTTGGTGTTGTAACTCCTCCTAGTCCACTTAAAAGATGACTATAGATAATCGACCATAGATAGCGATACACCTGTTCACTCTGTTGAAATATGGAAGGGAGGATATTTTGAGAAGGCATGACACACCTGTTCACTCTGTTGAATACTCCTATGCATGCAAATGGTTAATTATATAGGGTAGAGAAACTTGCAACTTGTACAATCTATAGCCTTCCAATATACTTACTTTGTCCTAAAGAGTTTTATGTTTCTTTCTTGTACAACTGGAGATTATATCCACTTTCAAATCAGTCATTCTTCTTTGACAATTCATTACTGTTTTAATCTCACACAATCTTGAGAGTTAAACTAGCTACATCCACTTATAAAATCTCAAAATAATGAGAATTTTTAGTTATATGTCTATTTTTGGACCCACACACCTATACTTTTTAAATCTCTGTGTAAGGCAAACTAGGTGTAGGAGAAAAAGGTTGGTACCTGGTAAACAAAAAAGTTTGGACAACCTAAATTCGTAATGGTGGCAAACCTTTAATTAGCTTGAAACACAATACATCACTATATGTAAGTTGCCATGACACATGCAAATATTCGAAAAAAAATAATTAGGAAAAAAAATTGTGTCCAATAGGATTTGAACCTATACCAAAGTTTTAGAAGACCTTTGTCATATCCATTAGCTAAGGAACGCATCTCATGCTGTGTGACAGGCAGAAAACAGACTTGGACTCAAAGGCGCATTTATTGAAGTGAAATCTTGGACTCAAAGGCTGTATTTCTTTGGAATCGTCAATCATTTCTGATGTAATCTTCGTTTGTGAAAAGATAATTTCTCAACTCCTGTTGCTCCATACTTGTAAAGTTTTCCATTTTGACTTCCTTTAACTTACGCCTACAAAAAGTTTTCTCATCTTCAGCTGATACATCTTACTTCAAGGTATGGCTTAACCCTAGAGACGAGACAAAAGATAGGGTGTCGAGTTGAGGAGAAATCCAAAGCAAACTATCAACAACATCCACAAGTGAGTAATTATCCGAACTTTTGAATTTTATGTGCAAGCTATCAGTAATACCATAGAGTGGAGGAACCAAGCTTTTTCTCATGTCTTTTGGTACAACTATCGCATCCGTGTTGCATATTAACTCAATAGCCTTTGACTGCTTGAAGTTTCCAAGAAATTTCATGACCTTAGAGTACCAATGACTATTAAGTCTTTCTCCTGCGAAATAGCAGAGTTCAACTTCTAGCAAAACTGAAGCTTTCACGAGTTATGAGTGTTGGAAATTGATCAACACAGGCATAATATTCGAATCTTGTTAAATTAGGAGTATCCAGTTCAACATCAATCAAATCTGAGCACCACGATAGTGCAAGATACTCGAGCCGGTCACTTGAGATCTTGATTGTCTGCAATTCAGAACAACCGGATAAGTACACGTATTCAAGGTTGGGTCGATTGAAAAGAAGGTCCTTTAGCCATTCGTCAGTGACATTCACATGACCGAGGTGCAAAAATTTCAAGGCTTTGCAACAAGTTATTTTAATTACAGCTTGTAGCTGCTTCCTGTTACTGCTATCAATGTCAAGATGTTCAAGATTTGGAGCTACAATATCAACCATCTGGAATTCAGGAAGACAAACTAGCCAAACCTCCTTCAGTTTCGGTAAAGTTCCTGCAATTTCCAAGCTGGCTAGTCCGTGAAAATCACATAAACTTAAATCCTCTAAACCGCTGCAGCTTGCAGATAAAGCTTGAACGAATTGCTCGTCCAAATATGTATGAGAGAGTCTTTAACTTTCGCAAAGATGAAAACTTTATGCCATCAGGGGGCAATTCAAGCTTAAATCCGCATAATTCAAGAACATTTAGTCCCTTGGCAGCAAAGATTTCTTCGGGAAAGATGTTGAAACTGTCATCAGGTCTGTATACGGTTAAAATCAACTCCTTGATATTACATGCAACGAGCGTCTTAATCCAATTATGACCATAAGAGCTCCAATGATAGGATCGTAATGTCAGCCAGAACTTCTGTATAGAAACCTTCTGCTTCTGGCGATTCGCTAGAGTTTGATCAACAATATTCAGAAGCTCCGAAGAATTCATCACCAAAATTCAAGTGGGAGAGGGAAGTCCAATCAGTATACCATGCCTTAGAGAAAGTACTGATTTGTGCAGCATCTTTAGCAAGGAGTAAAGATAGAAAGTGTTGCAAAATTGGCACTGGTAATTTGGATATATGATCCTCTGCTGCATCCACACTTTTCTCTTCCATGGCTCTCAAAGATAGTTTTATCCCAACTCTAAACGCAGCCTAAGCCAATTTATAGTTTTAAACCAAACGCTAAAAGGAAAAAAGAGCTATTGAAAGAAAAGTTTCTCTTGGGTCTCTGATTAAGGTGATGAAAAGTCAATTTTTTTGCGCGGAGTGCCCTTCTTTTGGGGTGGTCTTTAAATTTTTGCTATATTTGTGGTTTTTAAATTATGCCCTCATATTCTTTGGTCTTTAATTTTGCCCTTCGCGCGAGGTTACGAGTTCGAACCTCGCTCAGCAAAAATTAAAAAAAAAAATCGCAAGACAAGGGGTTGAATCGCGTGTAGGACCAAGATACTTTTGTTAAGGAATTACAAATTTTATGCGAACCGGCATACTCATACCTTATGACTTGGCATAAGTATGCGGTCGGATAACTTTGATAATTTCTTCACAAAGTTATGCCGGTGGGGATACATACTTTTAATGGGCAAACTTTCTTCATCACAACACTTGCACATAACACAAATTGGTTCTAAGAAGCCCGTTGTATGATCTATTAGCGATCGGCGGTCTTCCGTAAGCACGATCACATTGTGAAATATATTTTGGTCGAGTGGCATGTTGAAACACCATAAATTTTCGGTTGACTCTTTCGGGATTACCTAATAATTGCAAGAATTTAGTTCGAATCAAGCTTTTTCCGGGTTGAGAAGAAGTATGCACTTGCTCCGGGATTCTCAGAAATAATTTGTCTAACCATCCAATATGTACGCCAAGCCCATTTGTTAAATTGGTCAAATCCTACTCTTTGACATAGTAGGCATGGATCCACTTTATCCGTTAACTTTTATGCGGGACCGATAACTTTGTGAAGGAATTATCAAAGTTATGGGACCGCATCTTATCTTGCCAAGTACGCCGTAAGGCATAAGTATGCGGGTCGGCATAACTTTGATAATTCCTTCACAAAGTTATGCGGTGGGGGCATACTTTTAATGGGCAAACTTTCTTCATCCTGACACTTGCACATAACACAAATTGGTTTATATTGTATGATCAGATAGCGATCGGCGATCTTGGTATAACGCGATCACATTGTGAAATATATTTTGGTTAAAGTGGCATGTTGAAACACCATAAATTTTCGATTGACTCTTTCGGGATTACCTAATAATTGCAAAAATTTAGTTCGAATCAAGCTTTTTCCAGGTTGAGAAGAAGTATGCACTTGCTCAGGATTCTCCAGAACCGATAATTTGTCTAACCATCCATATGTCGGCCAAGCACTGTTAAATTGGTCAAATCTACTCTTTGACATAGTAGGCATGGATCCACTTTATCCATAAACTTTTATCGGGACCGGCATAACTTTGTGAAGGAATTATCAAAGTTATGCGGATCGTATATCTTAAATGCCGTCGAAGGCATAAGTATGCGGGTCGCATAACTTTGGTAATTCCTTTAACAAAAGTATGCGGGTCCGGCATAGCGAAATTAAACTCTGCCTTGCGAATTTTTTTTAAATTTTGCACAACGCGTGGGTTCGAACACGAAACCTATGGGTGTTAGCGAAGGCAAATTTTAAAGATTTGAATATGAAGGGGAAAAATTTAAAGCCACCCAAAAGAAGGCAATTCTGCGAATTGCCCATGAAAAGTCATAAAAAAGGAAAACTTTCTTTAGCTTCTACAGGTGTAACGTGAAAGCTACTTCTTTTTATTTTCTCACAAAACTTCCTTTTTTTGCAGAAGAATTTAGGCAAGAATCAGAATCTTTCCTTAATTTGATTGAATATTGAAAAATATATCGTATACAAGAATAAAAATAGTAGTAAGAATTTTGTCAAGTTCTTCTTCTTCTTTTTAATTTATATTGGCTATGCATATTAAACCATAATCACATAACGATTATAACATCAAGAAAATCATTCTCCTCAGTTAATAAACTTGATAAGGGGTGTACAGGTACCGACCCCGGGTTGGTTATTTTTTTAAAGATCAAGCCAAACCAATTGGGTTTTTAAATCTATAAGGTCAAAAAACCAACAAAAGTTGTGTTTTCGAACCCCAGGTTTTCTCGGTTTTTTCGGGTTGCTCGGATTTTTCGGGTTTTTTCGGGGTAAAGTCTTCATACTAAACATATAACTTGTACTTCAAATATTTTTTTAGTCCTAGTAAGATACGAATATCTAATTAAAATATTTTTTAAGAAAATAACACAAAATGTGAGATGAGAGATGACATTGTACCAACATATTCAACAAAAAAAAGTAATGAAAGTGCATAAAATAAAATGATCATAATTTAAAAGTACTAAGCCATGCTATAATAAGTACGTTTTAATTATAAGGCATATAGAAAATGATCATAATCTAAAAGTACTAAGTCATGCTAAAATAAGTACGGCTAATAAGTATTAATTACATGACTAAATATTAAAGAAAAAAATAAAACTAAGTTATGTATTTTCACTTTCTAAATCAATATAAAACTAAAGAATAGATATGCAGCATTATTTTCATTCCTAGTGTTAAAATTGCATTTCTTTTGTTAGCATTAGTATTGATTTGATTTTTGTTGAGTTTTTATTTGAGTTACTACTACGTGAAATTTATAAAACTTATTGGACCATTCAAAATTCTAATTCCAAGTGAAATAATATGTTAAAAGACAAAAAACTATGAAAAGTTTAAGAAATATTTATAAATTACATTATAAATAATTACTTTTATGTATAAAATATTTTTGAAATTTTAAAAATGTAATGTCGGGTTTGTTTGATTCGGTTTGACTTTTTTTAGGTTAAAACAAAACCAAACCAAACCAATAGTGCTCGGGTTTTTCTTTTTAAAACCAAACCACTAATTGAATTTTTTTCTGGGTTTGATTTGAATTATCTGTTTGGTGCGGTTTATCAGTTTCCTTCGTACGCCCCAACTTGATATGTTTGTTACCCGGGCTTCTAATTATTTGGTCCAAGACCCAGACTCAATTGGGAATTTGGACGGGTCATCTGCACTTCTATCCCTGTTTTTGTGTTGTCTTAAATTTTTGTCCCTCAAGACAAATAACTTTTTGGCGTGTGATAAGTTTATATTTTCGCATCATAATATCCCACATATTATGTCCCGCGCCTTTAAAGAACTTATGCTCCTCTTGGCATAAGTTCGATTCTGAAGGTAAAAAATTAAAGACCATCCCATTTGAAGGTCAAATCGTGCAATTTCTTCATTTGGACCACAAGGTTTAATTCTTAGGGCAATTCGCAGGAATGTCATTATTTTGGGGTGATCTTTGTTTTTTAACTTTAAATGACTGGGGTTTGAGGTTCGAAACCAACCGATCGAAAAAAAAAAATCGCATATGGTCCAAAGTTAATAAAAATCAGAAACATTCGGGCCAAAGTTAAGTGCGAGCGAGAATTTTGCCTCGCTTTTACTGCGAGGCAAATTTTTGTTGTGAATCCAAGTTTTACCTGGTGATTTTTTTTTAAAACCGATTGGCGGGGACCAAATTTGATAAAGTTTTAGGCGAAGGGCAAAAAATTAAACAAGACACTATACACAAAAAAATGTAATTCTTAGGTATATGAACTCCTAGTAAGATTAGTGCTAATTAACTTAAATCTGTGTATCTAAGCTTCCAAACCAACCCCCATATTTAAAAAAATACAATATGGTCCAAAGTAATAAAAAATCAAAATAATAATACAATAGTGTCTTCCCTGCCTCGCCTCTTCCACATTCATGCATTTTTCTTGCCTTTCAAAACCGATTGCCTGAAGCTCTCCCAAATTGAGACAAATAACTTTGAAAATTAAACAAGACACTAAACATTTCTCCCCAGAGTTTTGGACTTTTGGCACAGTTCAAACACATGAACCTTCATGGAAAAAAAATTCATAGAGCTTGAAATAGGTACCATGAGTCATTATACCTTGGAAAAAGGGTAAAAATGCAACAATTTGCCTTCCGTCAATAGGTTGACCCAACCATGCCCCTCTTGTTACTTAGTTGGGCAAAATATGCCCTTATTTCACACTGAACCTAATGGAGCATAATTAGAAGACTCAAAATCTTTTTATAAGGATTAACACATCTTATTTTTCTTTCTATTTTTTGGTCAAAAATAAAGGAGATGAAATCTACTTAAATTTCAAACACTAGAACAGGTGGCTCAAATTACAAGGTTAATAAGCTCTTGTTGGAATAAGAAGTTGTAGATTAAGAAGCCAAAAATCAATAAACAACAATTCAAGATATATGAATGAAACCTCTGTAGTCAGGCATTCCACTCTCGGGCAATTTCACTCAAAGAATAAGCAAAAACAGAATTCAGAAAAATGAAAACATCATTGCTATCAGCATAACGGAACTGCATTTAGTGAATAGATGGAGCATACATGTCCTGAGTGTTTCAAGATCTAAACAAACCTATAAAAATATGTGCTGCATTTCTTCTGGAATGACCAACTAAACTTCCATTGATTCAACAACTAAACAAAGAGCGGTACAAGATCGGAAGTTTGGCTTCCATAGGTAATCTTCAGCTGGTTTCAAGGGGTGAAGTAGTGAAAAATAAAGGAAAAGAAAACGAGCAAAATGCCTGATTTGTGATAATGCCAGCCCCATTTGTGTCTAAACAATTTGGAGTTGAATCACACTTCTCGTTTTTCATCAGTATCGTTTTCTGCTGCTTGCATTGCAGTTTTTGCTTCATTAGTTATGTTAGCCCCTCGATGGATACCTACAAATAACAGTAACAAATTTGAATATTGTATGGCACTAGAAGAAACATGCTGTCTGAGGTCAATGAGAATATGAACGTCAATTGGCATGAGAAGACACATACATATTCATGCACAACAGATTAAATGGAAAAAGTTTTGGATAATATAAGATTCTGGGTCCACAAATTCCATTTGTCAAACACAGGCAACCTTCACGCAACTTGTGTCAATTATGTGAGGCACAAGGCAGCATTTCTCAATTAAAACCCAATACAATGTTGTGCATTTATGTATATGCTCCTACACCATTCGGTTGTCTTAGAACTTTAACATTTCATAGAGCCTTGCAGCAGTCAGCATAAAAAAACAAATGAACAGAGTAAAATTTATTACCTTGAGTGATGGAAATTTGATCACCAGAACCAATACCGTGGATGAAACCTGTTTTGCCAGATGACCTGCCATGCAACTCTCTTATTAGAGCTAAGTTACTAGCCTTGGTCTCATTCTCTGCTTTAGGCGAATAATTTTCTCCAGTTGATGGCCTTGCTGCAGGTTTTGGAGCATAATTTGTTGACCAAGATCCTCCATTTGATCCAGCTAAGGCCATTATAACATCTGCCTGATACATAGCAGGAAACTCGGTCATGTTTTGCTAAAGAATTTTAAAACTAGATTGATTCTACCATCTTAAGAGTCTAATCAAATAGCAAAGCGCAATCAGATTTATTGAATATTTAAATGGGGAAGTTGAGAAATTCAAAGCTAAGCCTGATTGATAAAAGTTTTTGTTAGATATTCTCCCCTTAAATATAAACCCCCGCGCCTTTGCCACTGTTCAGCAATTGGAGAAAAAAGAAATTTTCTTTAAATATAATGAATCTCAAGACTCCAATGATGGTCCCTGCATCTCGCTGCTTATATTTGTCGCAAAATGCTTTTTCAATTCTAAGGTATTACAAAGCAGTCGAACTAAATTGGCATCAGAAAAAATTTCTAAATCAATTTGCAAAGGTGTGAATGTCTCTGTTATTTTTGTCATAAAATTCAATTCCAACTCCAATCCCGTCTTAATCCAAGGAACAAACATGGAATACAAGATTCTTGCTTTTAGTTTCCTTAGGAGAAGTCCCATCACCTAATGTGCACAGTCATTGACCTGTGAAGTCATATCATCCTCAAACTTCAGTAGATACACATTTTGGGCCTTCTCTAAGTGACAATTTGACGAATGCATAGGCAATAATGTGAGAGAAGTTAGAAGTGAGATCACGACAATTTCTCGAACTATCCCGTACCAAATCACTAAGGCAGAACCAACAGAGGACTCTTGATAGGATGTGGTGTTTCTTTGTGATTTTCTTTTGAGATCTTGACATCTTGTAAGAAAATTCCCAAAAAACATGTCTGTCTAAGTTTTATTTTTTTCAAAGAAGATTTTGCACGAAGTTTTTTCAGATTCAAGGAAGTGGGTTTTAGTCTTTCAGATGTTTTTAGAAGAAACATTCTCCTTCACTTACAAAACATTCACAAATCTTCAATAGAACTACAACTATCTCTTCATCAAAAAAATAAAACTATAACTATCAGAGTACAATTCTTTTGGCATTGACTCTTTTTTTTTTTTCCCAAAAATGTTTTAAGAGCTTTTTGCAAAATTTGTCCGAACAGATCTAAGTTTGATTGGACTTTCTATAGAATATGCAAGAGTAAAGGCTTAAGGATATATAATTCTTCTCAGATGTAGCAAGTCATTGATGTCAAGTCTCTCATGGAATAGCTCATCTGGAATTGCCTTACATTTCAAGGGAAGCCAAAATTTTCTGATTCTTATTAATACAGTAGGATTCTTAAAAATGAAAGAAAGAAATTAGAAGTGACAAATTTCTGTCATATTGAAGATTCTAATTGGAATAGCAATTGGCAAACTGGATTGAAATTATCATACCGCAGCTTGTTTTCAAGTGGATTAGCCAAACCAATTTCAGGTTCATGGACAGACTTTCAACTTATGCACAGAAATTTTGAGAGAGTAATGTTAAGAAAAGGTAATAAAACTGTCATGAGACGCACCAAGTAAATGAATGCATTCAAGGATAATATTTCCATTCAATCAACATGTACTTATACACTCCATTCCGAAGTGTACTCTTAATTCTACTGAGCATGGATACATAGACAAGTTTTGAAGTTATACACAGGTTTAAAGAGAGGTGGCTCTAGAGGTAGCGTAAATGAAACTTTCTTTATAGGCTTGAGAGCTTGTAAGTGTTGAAAGTCAGCCTGACATTTGTGACATATTAGCAAGATGCCACTGAGAAAATGGACGACCGGTACCTTTTTAATGCTTATGTAGTGAATGTAGTTTTTTTCAAATTACAGTTGCTAGGACCAAAATGATTGAGGCATTAGAAAATAGGAGGATTACGAAATCAGGAACTTCTTGGCAGATAGACAGGTATGGTTTCCACAGGTAATAGTGGCAGCAGTAGAAAGAACAAGAATAGGGGTAGAGAAGAAGGCAAAGGACATAAAGAGAGACCGGGAGAGGAGAAGTCACCCTTTACAAGGGATCCACATAACACGACCAGCCAAAAATTTATTCATAATAGTATTTGGTATGCACAGTACAATGTCTATAAATAGATATAGTACTCGAACAAACGACTAAGAGTGGTAGCTTGGAGGCCAAAGTACTTGCTGCTGAGTACCTTAGAGCCCATGGTCAAAGGACTTCCAACACTTCAGAGACTAAAACTAGCTGGACCACAGAACTCCTAGAATGACATTAATGAAACTAACCTTGACCAAAAAATAAAAGACAATTATATGACAGCAGCTTTAGACTCGGAAATCAACTCATGAATGATTTTGAAAACTACCGAGGATACTTCTTATTTGACCAAAATGGTTTTCTTGCTTTTTGTGGGACCCCTAGCCCTTCACTTTAGGTTTCAAGAACCTAAAATAGGCACTTAACTTAATCAACTAAAAGTTTTTACATGTTTCTCATCTAGCTCCTGATGTGATACAGTACTATTTTAAAATGAATAAATATTTAAGGACATTAATCTTCACTTAAAGAACGAACATCTTTTTGGGATGGCTCAAAAACAAATGTAGGGTGGAGGGTGTATTAGATATATTACAAGTACATTAACGCATTACCAAGTTAATTTAACCATAATTAACGAGAAGACTAACAGGTGAATAAAAAGCATCTAGTCATGAATTACAGTAGAACTAGGATCATTTAGGGAAGACAAATTAGAGAATTAGAGAATTTGTACAGCTAGTCTTGAACAAGTTAAGAAAATTTGTAAGTTTTAAAATTATTCTTTTCCTGGAGAAGTCAAGATAAACTTTATTGTGATTATTCTTTTCCTGGAAAAGTCAAGATAAACTTCATTGTGAAGATATAGTCATTGGGCCTAACTCAACCCCAAAAGCTACCTCATGAAGGGAGAATTGCCTAAAACCACATTAGGAGACCACAACTCATTCCCTCAACAGATGTGGGACTTAACAACCCCCGACCCCCTCTTACACGCCAGGACTCAACTGGAGCGTGGATTACGGGAGCCAAACATTGAGAAAAACAACAACAAGGATCGATTGATCAGGCTCTGAAACCATGTGATGATATGTCCCTTGGATCTAACTAATGTCTAAACCCATAAGCTAGCTCATTAGGGAAGGATTGTCCAATACCAAATAAGGAGATCACAACTCATTCCCTCAATCAATGTGGGGCTTAACATTGATTAACGCGCCAAGGAGGTAACATCAAGTTCACATAAATGTTGATTGTACTTACTAGTGCTAACCCAAAGATAAGATCAAAAGTCAAAACAATATGAAATTATTCACGGTCTATAATAATCTAGGTTGGTCAACATGTTATTCCCAGATACAGACTCATTGCTAGTGCTAGAGGACTTGCCTGATTTATCCCATGTCCTTTCTGAACATCACCTGAGAAATTAGATTTTATACTAGAGGCTCTTGTATGCACTTAATTTGCTATGTTTAAGACAAGTGATGGAAAGATCCTCTACCTCCAACCAAGAGGTTTGGGTTCGAATAACTGAGTGAGCAAAAAGGGCCATTCATTAACTGTTGGTTAGGGGTTTTCGGGTATGGTTTAACTTATCAAAAGAATTTGCTACATTTTATGCTACTTTCCACTGCGTAAAGTATGATATCCACATGTCAAAACCGACAAAACCTAACCACGCATAAAAGTGGTCTGACTGTTTCACAAAACCACCTATTTGGCATCCTTCCTAAACTAGTGGATCTCAAGTTATATGAAAAGAGGCATTTTTCGTTCTAACCCCAAGATCATGAAAACAAATCATGCCATATTTGTCCCTCTATCGACCTTCCTGGAGTCGATGTATAATTCTCCAAACAACATAATACTACAGGGTAGCATTGCATTAAAAGATAATGAATCATTTTAAACCTCAATCACTCTACGCTTCTGCATTGATATTTAATCCTTTTCTTGAGCTATATTGTGAGCCTGATAGCCCGAATATCTTGGCTTAGTGGTGAAGGAACAGTTTACAGAAAACCACTTATTTACAAATAAAAAGAAGGCATCGTAGAATTAGTCAGTTGCAGCACCATCCCAATGTATACTCTTTTTTGTAGTATCATTATGTGTCTCATCTGAAACAAGTTGCTAGAGCAGTTATTCTCCTGACAATAACTTTATTACCATGCTTTACTTGATAGTAGATACAATGTCAAAGTTTATTTTTATCTACGGTTGTGCCTACCATTCAGATTTGATACATGCCAGTACTAGTTCCATCACTAATAGCTTTACAGCAAGCTAAAACTTCTTCAGTAAGATAATTCTCCTCTTTCACTAAAAATTGATTAAACAAAATTCTCCAAATCAAAACCAAACTGATCAAGAATTATATCGCCAGGGATACCATCAGTTATTACCATAGACAAGTTAAGTATGAGGGATTATGATTTCACATGCTAAACATCTTTTTTTATTTTATTATTGAAGCATGTTACTTTCATTTCACACAATATACCTGGTATTGTGGATTGACGAATTCAACCAAGTGAGCAATTAGACAACAACTTATCAGTTGGCTGACACACTAAATTTATTCAACTACTCTGTTCAAAAAGAAAGAAAAAGAAAAAGCGACACAAAGACATTACATAAACAGTATAAACACAGAAGAGAGGTATGATTTGATAAAGCAGAAGACAAACCTTGCTGGGATGGACATTATCAAAAACATGGGCTTGACCCCCATAAAATATAGTCATTTGAGAGCCAACGGGTGACGATCCTTGCCGACTATCATGCAACAAATATCAAGAACTCTCAATGATATTAATAGAGAAATTTAGACAGACACCAAAAGAGGTGCAGTATCTAGTAAAATTACCTTGGGTTAGAAGATTCTAGGTCAGTCAAGTGAAGCCCAGACTTCTGCTTTGCACCACTTAATGGCATCCCAGAAAGGCTTCTATCACAGATTCCACCACTTGCATTAATGGAGCTTAATATTCCAGATCCTTTGATTCCTGTCCTTGATCCTTCATCAGCGGCTGCTTGAGATATTGTAGAAGGTCCGGCATTGGCATCTCCAAACCTGTTGACTGACGACTGATACCCATAAGGTAAAACATGACTAGCACGTGGAGGATACTGCAAGGTGGGACCAACATTGACAGGAATAACTCGATCCCACTTGGAAGCACTGGCATCGGTTCTACCAGTGGCGGATGGTTGTGATATTAAAGAGGCATGAAGTGGCCTCATTTGATGCATAACAAAGGGCATTTCCTGGTCATGTGGTCGTCCACGTCGATCACCCCCTGCATTTCGTAGTAGCTGAACTTGAAGAAAACTACCAGTATCAGAGCAAAATAGCAGGCACGATAGGATGATATGCAACCAACAGAAGAGCAACTTGGAACAATTTTTCCTTTTTTTTTCAACTTTTTGGAATTTTGGTTAGTAAATGGGGCAAAAGAGGAAATACATACCTTCTGCATATGTGAGCTCTCCAGTGCATCTGGTCGTAGCGATGAAAATTTATCTCTTGTTGACCCCATGAAAGAGTCAGAATTGCTTCTTTTCGTTCCCGACAATCGATTACCTGTCTCAGGCGCTGAAAGTTCACCCCTTAGGCCATAGAATGGCACTCCTTCAAAATGATTTCCTACATTTCTTTCTACCATGAAAAGAAAATGATCAAATACTGTTCAAATTTATCATACAGAACAACCATCAGAAAGCAACTTGCAACATTCTCAAAAGAAGAAATATTCAATCACTTGTTACTTAAAAAATGTTTCTTCTAAGCTAACTTCCTTTTCTAGTAAAGGCATGCATAGAATTCCCATATGTGAATGCTAGAAAATCTCACCCTTTATCAAAGGCTATTGATAACAATACAGAAAAAAGAGTTCAAAAGTTGAGTCAAGTCTTCGTAAACTAATACTAGAATAGAAAAAATTGACAGGTAATTGAAAAAAGGACAACATATGAAGCTACTAAATCAATCAATTATCTCAAATAAACTTCCTCCACAAGAAGCATTCCCTTTGCTTAGTCAACTATAAGATAGGCTTAGTTAGGTACAAAAACATATCACAAGAAACATCAAGCTTATAAACATAAATAAAAGTAAAGCAGCAGCATGATTATACACTAAAACATGCTCATGAACTAAAGCAAAGATAAAAAAGTACTAACTGAATCAACTGGCAGATTATATATCAAAATATACAACAACATACCCAGTGAAATCCAACATGGGGTTTGGGGAGGGTAAGATGTACAAAGACCTTACCCCTACCTTTGTGGGGTATAGAGGTTGTTTCCGATAGACCCTCGGCTCAAAAGAAATGTACCCAATGCAAGGTTGTGAAAAAACAGGACAACAAAGTAGCAAGATACAAACAAATGCAGCAACAGCTAGAAGTACACATCAAAGAATAAGGAGCTGTGTGATACCTAAATAATAGTACTACTACTAAAAGTAAAAGAGGAGATGAGGAGCTAGTCCCCTCAGCTACCTACTAATCCTCAACCTCCAAATCTTCCTATCTAAGGTCATATCCCCAATCAGTTAAAACTATAATATACAATAAAAAAATATAAAGCTAACAGCCTCTATTTTCCCCTCAAATTTGCATAAGAAAAGGAGTACAACACAAAACATGAATATGGAAGAAAGGTTGGATTTTTAGTTACCAGAAGCCAGATCAGAAGTGGTGGAAATGGGGCCACGTCCACCACCAGAAGAAGCACCAACTGACAGAGAATCTCCGGCCATCATCGGAGATGAATCTCCGGGATACCCTTTACCCAAAAAATCATGAAAAGTAGTAGTGCCTGCTCCTGCTTTCACTTCATTTTCTGCAGTACCAGTAGCACCTTTTTTGTTACTACTTTGTATGTGAGCCATACATGTAGCATCACCAACACACCCATTTCATCTCTATATAATTATCTCCTTGAAACTCCATCTTTAATTACCTAAAAGAGCCAAAAAAAGCAACAATCTTTGCACAAAAAAGAGGGAAAAAGAAGGTCACAGCTATAGTAGTGTGAGCTTATTATCTGCAACTTTTGCAGACAAGTTGTAAGAGAGACCGCTACTTGTTGAAATAATTCAAAATGTGCAAAAACTGGCCTGGATATTATTATACAAGAAAAGGAAAAAAGAAGACAAAGGTAGTGCCTTTCAGAAAAAAGAAAAAAAAAATGGTTCAAGAATCAGACAAGTATTGAACTGAACAGAAGAAGAGAGAGAGAGAGGGGGCATTAAATTGCAAAAGTGAGTGGCTTTTTCTTACACATAATAATACATAAATGGGTTCTGTGTTCTTGGTTCTCTTGCCCACTCACATCTACTAATATGGGGCCTGTTTTTTTGCTTCAAAAAATTACAGAGACATAGCATTGGGAAGGGAGAAAGCAGGAGAATAATAGTAGGGATCTTTTTTTGCTTTTTCTTGCAGTTTATTATTGGAAGAGAGGATGTATCATTAATTGCAATATATCTGTCCTATGCTTGTTTTATTTACAGTTGTATCTTAACCCTCTGTTTGGATGGTTGTTTCCCCTGGTTCATTAATGTACAGTATGGTATGATACAGTATGGTATTGTATTATATTATACTGTATTAATGAACATAACATTTGGATAGAATGTATCGTTTAGTGTGATTTAATAATATTTGTATTCTTTGGTTTGACTGTACGGTACTGTATAATAACTTGAAAGTTTACTAAAATACCCTTAACTCTTAATTAGAAATTAATTATATATATCTATTAATAAAACCCAGGTAAAGAATAAAATATGAATTTTAAAAAATAAGTAGGTAGTGGGTGATAGAGTCGGGGTGAGTGGGTGGTAGGATGGGGGTGAGTGGGTGGTAGGGTGGGGGTGGGTGGTGGAGGCATTGGTGGTGTGAGGTGGGTGGTTGTAGGATGGGGTGGTGGGGGTGGGTGGCAAAGGAGTGAGGTAGTTGGGGGTAGGGGTGGGGTGGGGGTGAGTGGCGGGGGTGGGGTAGGGGTGAGTGGTAGCGTGGGGGTGATGGGGTGGAAGGTGGGGCGGGGGGGGCGTCGGGGGTGCGTGGTAGGGTGGGGTGAAAGTTGGAGAGTGGGCTATAATGGAGAAATGCAATACGTAACCACAGAAAAACTACCAAATTCATGGTTATAAAAATTGAGACTTTTTATGATTATATAACCATGGGATGAACCACGAATTTTACAATACCATACCACATAATTTTAAGAACAATAAAAACAACATGACTCCATATAAAACCATACATTAATGAACCACGGGAAACCACCATGCAAACAGGGGGTAAAACAACACATCATAGTCATAACTCCAAATTGGCTTAATTGATAGAGAAAAAGGGTGAAAAAGGTCCATGCTGGCTGCTACTTCTGGAGAAAAGCCGCCCCATTAATTTTGACTCTTATATATTCTTTGCTAAATCAACATATAAAAGACACTTGTCTTGCGTCAATTCGTGAATGTAAATATCGAGTGCAAATATATTTTTTCCCAAAATAATAGTACAACAACAACATACCAGTGTGAAATCTCACAAAGTGAGGGTTTGGGGAGAATAGATGTAAGCAAATCTTACTCTTATCTTGGGAGGTAGAGAGAGATTGTTTACCAAAATAATAGTGTTGCAATTGATAATCCTTTGAATAATTATTGATTGGTTGATTCTTTATATTTTTTTAAATATACATTATGTAAATTAAAATGTATAGTCCGCTTCATTTTTAGATAATACAAAGATTTATTTACAGTAATTCACTTGCCCTATATTAAAACTGCATTCAGTCTAGTATTGGCTATATCATGTGTGATTCAAATATTTAGCTTAATACAAATTAAAATTAAAATTGTCTAAAAAATTTCAAAACACTAAATAGTAAGTATACATATAGGAAGTACTCCCATAAGCATAAGGTGTTTTCAGACATCCCTCTCGACTCTAGTGATCTCTTTATCCAAACGGTTTCCAAAAGCAATTCAAAACGACCATAGTCAACAAATCAAATAAAGTAATTTAACTTTAACATTTATAAAAGTTAAATTAAGAATACAAATTATTTAATCATTATTAAGTAATAAGTGTGTGCACATATAAGTATTGAGTAACTTGTCCATCAAAACTTGAACAAATTCATGACTGAAAATAAGTTACACCCTCCGTTCACTTTTATTTATCCACTCTTGATCTTGCATGCTCCTTGAAAATTAATAAATGAACTATCTATTTTACCATAATACTCATATTAATTGATGTATAGTCTCAATAGACTTGAAAAATTATTTGAAAATGAGTAATTAATTTTAAGGGTAAAACAAGAAAAGAAAAAAAGTTGTCTTTCTCTTGATATCTTTAGAGTGGACAAATAAAAGTGAAAAATTAATTTTAATATAATTGACAAATAAAAGTGAACGAAGGAAGTAGTATTTTGTCTTCGTTGAAATTTGGACCTGGGACTTCATTGTTCTCGACTCTTATAATTGACTATTATGTCACATCTAAATCATACAATCCAAATACTATAGAAGAAAAAATGTACTCACATACTATTTGTATGGAGTATACACGCATGAGACTCTATCACTGATTATAATTAATTAACAAAAGAAGTATAATAATATTCAAAGATGAGATTTAGGTTTTGGGGTAGGAGGTTGAAAAAAAGAAGACACGTGAATGGTGGGATTCTCTCATTGGAATGTGGGGGAGTGTTGAGTGGGGGAAGAATTTTGAACATTGATTTGATTCTCTCTCATACACACACATGTATTGGTAGTGTTATTTTGAGTACATGTATTGACTGTGTCCACTTTTACTACTTGCAGTTTTCTCCCCATCACTCATATGTCCTTTTCCCACCTTGGCCTTTGTGTCCTTTTGAAAATCTCTCTATTTTTCGAGTAAAAAAAGTGATTAGTGGACGTTAACTTCTAATCATGTTAATACGTTTTTAGTTTAATTTTTGTTAGGAGCTTTTAGACTTTAGTGTCGTTTGAGTCACATATCAGTACAAAAATGTAGATAACTTTTACTTTGAGGTGTCAAATTAATAAGCGGATTAATTTGAATTTGAACCGATCAAATAGGTTGAGTTAATAAGTGGAGAGTTATTGACCAGCCCAACAGTTACTAAGGCTGAAAGGAGCTGCCGATTGCAGCGATTTGATTTATAATGTGTTATAATTAATTCGTCCAACTCTTACTACGTTCTAATTTATTTGTTAGTTTTCTTATAATTTGTAAGTACATAATAACATTTTTTTATTTTTAGGCCAAACCCCTCGGGAGACACTTGTGGTTGGCAGAATCTTTCACTTAGGCACCTCAACTAAACCTCGTACTAATTGAGCACTCAGACTATAACGAATTTGTTCCAATTAGACCCGTTTTTGACAATCAGCTAAAATTATAAAGTGTATGTAATACACTTGCGGGTGACGTGGCATGATGACTAATTAAAAGAGGACATGTGACTTTTGAGTGCAAAATAATAATTTAAAAATAAATATAAAGGAAAAAAAATACCCTTTTTTAGCAACAAAATTTTTTTTACCTATTTTCTAAACCCCAACCCCTCCTTCCCCCTTCCTTCGCAGGGCCTCTAGCTAGAGCACCTTCCACCACCATCCACCAAACCCACCACCACAACACTAATTTTGGAAAATATACAAGAATATGAAAGAACAAAACAGGAAAAATTGAAAGAAACAGTCTATCTTTGTCGAATCTCGCCGGAAAATCACTATTAAAACACTTTGAAGATTGGTGTGGAAACCCAGATTTAGAATTCAATTTTGTTGGCTAATTTTTAATTGAAATAACAGTAGTCGTGTATTAGTGTTGAAGTTCTTGATTAGAACACTATTTTGTCACTTTAGATTGAAGAGTGTTCATATGAAAATTAGAAGACTCCATTAAAGTTCATTTGAAGCTTTGTACAAACAAATTTCAAAACTCTTCTGTCAATTTGTTATGAGCTTGACTTTGGAATTGAAATTATAGTCTTCAAATGGTTCGTCATCATTGGACCTGAAACCGATGTTCTTGACAGTTTAGCGAGTGAGTTTGGTCGGAGTTTGTTTTCTGACGTTGCTCCGGCGTTCGTCGTTGAAGTGACCCCCCCCCCCCCCCCCCCCCACCTCTCCCCCTCTATTTATCACTGTGATGCTGGAAAAACTTGTCCGGTAGTGGCACAGTGGTAAGGTGATGGTTTATGGTGGAGGAAGTGTTGGAAGGAAAGAGAAGGAAGAAGAAGACATAAAAAAAATGTAAAATTAAGCCCCTCACGCACCTGTTTTGTGTGAAGATCACACAATGTTCCAACTCAGCAAAAAATGTCTAAATGACACAGTATAGCCCTACGATAGGTTTCTAAATGAAACAACATTTAGCTGAGGTATCTAAGTGAAAAATCTGGACGACCATAGGGGGCCGCCGATGAGTTTGACCTTCTTTTTAATATGATTTGGGGATCTCATTTGCATACCAACGCAAGATATGCTTATACGACTCTATGTACTAACGAACGAAAATCATCGAGACATTTGAGTAAATAGATATAATCCATGTAACCACATAGACTATCAAAATAAAATTAAAAAGGTGACAATAGTCACTATAAATATATGAAAGAACCTTTCTTTTTCGAATTCCTATGATGCAATTGAGCTTATCGACGGGAACAGAGCAATTTAAATAATTATTTTGTGGCTCCGTTGATGAAAAGATCAACATGTTATTGCGTAAGTTCACTATGATCTTTAGGTACTTTTTATAAAATTTATGGACATTATCTAACAGTAAGAAGTCTAAAAAAAAAAAACTTTTTATCTGCATTCGAGCCATTGTCTGTCATATTGCCCTTTATTGAGAAATCAAAGGTTTTCTCTAGCATATTCTTATGGTACCCACAGGGGCGGACCCACATGTAGTGGTCCGAGTGCTCGAGCACCCATTGACCCGAACGCGAACTATATAGTTGTATGTAGAAATTTCTTAAAATCTGATATATTTTCTCAATAGCACCCACAAGCCAAAAGTTTGGGTGAGTGCTTTGGTTGAGAGCTTGAGTTGAAGGCGCATGGTTGGAGGTTTGTGGGCTCGACTCCAGCTGGTTACACATGTTTTTTAAGACTTTTTCTCCCATACGGATGCAACTTGTTCTTTAATTTTTGTACTTTATTAATTGGCTTTCCTTTAGTTTGATGACTTTTACTTTAACTTGGTTTTAGCTTAAAAATTCTTATTCCCGCTGACTTCTCCTCCTCCTTTTTTTCCAATATATATTCCTCTTTTCTTTTTTCTTAAACCTTTTTTGTTCACTTTTTCGTTTATTTTTTAACTTTTTAAAATATTTTTTTTGCTTAACATTTTTTATTATTGTGTTCAAATAATTCCACTTATATTCTATGATCAGTAGAAACTTACGTTAATGGGAGATCAACACCCACAAACTTAAAATCTTGGGTTCGCCATTGGGTACCTAACATAATTATATGATACTCATGGGATTTAAGGATTATATAGATAATATATCAAACAAAAAAAAATCTTTTTAAAAAAGTATTTGGGTAGGAATTTTTATGGTTAAATTGGGCAACATATTAATTCAACTTAAATGTGCCGAATTGGACAAATCAAAATGAGCTGAGTGAATTATATTTTAGTAGACCAATTTTGGCATCACTGCTTTTGGTGTTGAGCTAAAATAAATATGAATAGAGCAATATGAACAATGAAAGTTTGAATATTCGACCTGATTAGAGTATTTTATTGAATCCAGTGAGATACTTCTAATCAAGAATGGACAAGGTTGGCTCATTACTGAGAGCCTGCGTGTATGCTGCATTGCAACTATGGGCTTGGACATCGCTTCAACTTTTCTTAACTCGAAATTAACTTTTGTTGCATGTTTAGAACAATAAAATAGAAAAAAAAATATCATGAAAATAGTAGAGTTGACTTTCATGCTACTTAATGAATATAATGTATTTTAAAAACTCATAAAGTGCGGATTACTCTAAAATGTACTAAAAAGGATGACAGACCTCTAAATCCTAATTATCGCTAAACTGAAAGAGTATGTACCCCTTTGCCTTCATATGTGTGGAGAAACTATAAATGACTCTTTGGACTCAAGAGCAAGGAAAAACATAATCTTTAACCAAAAAAAAAAAAAAAAAAAACATAATCTAACAATTTAATGGTCTCCTTGGAAACCCTTCAATAACCAAGAAATTACTTATTAAAATTGTACTGGTTGTCCCGAATTGAATTTTAAAAAAATTTAACATGTTCTTCAATTAACAGTGCATGAAAAAAAAAAAAAAAAAAAAAAAAGATGAACAAGTAAAAGATTAATCGGTGAAACCTGAACAAATACATAATTAAAAACCCTATCCAAGATTATATATCATAACAAAGAAGATGATGAAAATGAAAAATCATTAGATCAGCACTGACTACTCCATTTAAGAGGTATAATTGAAATCTTGACTAATACCAATACCACATCCCAGTGGATCATGTCAATTGTCAATTAACTACAATATCATATGTATATCGCTAATGGGATTTGGCATCATCAACATAACAAAGTCCTTTTTTTCAGCTGCATGCGCTAAAAGTTATAGATTTTTTTTTTTAAAAAAAAATAAAAATAAAAAAAGTGTGTAAAATGGTTTGTTGGATTTGCTTATTGATGATTTGGGTATGATATATGAAATTTATGTTTCAAATTTGAGCTTATTTTGAGTAGATTTGTGTGTTGAATCGTGTGTTGGATTGTTGAAATTCGAAGAACAAATCATTATTCTTCGTTAAGGCGCACAGGTTACATGTATTTCAATCATGTATGATTGAGGTGAAGACATTCATGAAAGAAATTATTTTAGACAAAAAAGATTCAGACACACATGACTTAAATTTTAGCCTATTTTTACGTGTACTTCAGTCATGCATGGCTAAAGTCTGAAGGTCAGGCATACATGAAAAAATTCAAACATACATAACTGAAATTCAAATAAATTTTACACATATCTCAGTCTAAAATGTTCGAATTTTGCCTTGGCAAGCCATACCAAACACCAGGTGAAAATGTCTAAAAGCTTGGCATTCACAAGGCCACACTTTCGGACGCGAATGTCTAAAGTTGCCAAGCTTCAGACGCAAAGTGGGTACTCGCACAAAAAAAAATATATATAAGGCGGGTATAACTAAAATGGCGCGACCAAAATAGGTATTTGTGCACTTCGGCCAAAACATTAAGATGATCAATTGTTATCAACAGCCCAATACATGATCTACTTGCATTATTTCCTGGCTCATCATATAACATTATTTGTTTAAATTATTAGCTGTTCATCTGCAACATGCATGTTATTTGTTCGTCCTCAATAATTTCAACATGTATTCTGATCCTCCTCAATCTGGTATTTTTCGTCGCCAAAAGAAAGGTAGCAACGAGATCTCAAAATATCTAGCGATAGATTAGCAGGAATTTTTCTATCAACTAAACCTGACAATAGACACCGTTTGTGGCTAATCCGCCATAAACTTTACAATGAATTTGATTTATCCGTCATAAAAGGTTAACAACGAGCATATTAGCGATGAAATGCAAATTATGGAAATATAATGTTTAGCAATGTCATTCGTCCATCGCTAATTTCTTTCCTTTTAGTGATGTATCTAGACACAATAGGAAAAAGTCGAAAATATAATAGAGTTGACATTTATAGATAATAGAGTAACCAAGATCTTTAAGTTGTTGAAAGGCATGACAAACTTTTGACGCGACAATTAATGTAAATGTTTCTTAGCATTAGAGTGATATCATGATTTGTTCATCCAATTGCCAGACACATCAGAATCTTATTTGATTAAGATGTCATATTATTTCTCTATCGTCCAATCAACAAAAAAATAAAATAATCTGCATAAGTGCACAAGTACGTAGTATATATAAAAGATTAAAAAAAAAAAAAAAACCGATAAGAAGAATGTCATGAATAATAATGGGAGCCTTAGTGCGATAATAATAATTATTTCCGCGTGACTAAAAGACCACAAGTTTAAATCGGAGAAATAATTTTTTAGAAATACAAGATAAGATCACGTATAAAAGACCCAATAAAATTTTCTATTTTCAATTATACAAACTCATCTCAGATTATACATCTTGTTTGATTTAACCAAACCACATGGCATGTTGTGTTTGATTAGAATAATGATTAGAAAAACTAAGCTAGGATGATTAAAATATGATTGTGACATTGATGATCCAAAAATTCCTAGTGGAGCCCACATTACTCACACGAACAAGCAAAGTTTATCTCCCCAATCCCATATGAAATAACTTTTCTCTTTTATAACTATGATGGCGATATTCCTATAACACTACTATTAATATATTATTGTCCTTGGCTGATGAAAGAAAACTGGTTTTATTTAGCCTTGCATTATCCATGTTTGCAAAGACAATACAAGAACATATTACTCGAACATATAGTGCCAATTCAGAAGAAATTGAACAATTCAGAACAAAAGGAAAAGAAGGCAATGAAAAACGAATATTCAACTCAAGCATACACTATAAAAGCATGAATTTCAGTTGAGAACGGAGATCAAAAGTATCCCAATTTGGATATAAATAAAGAGTTGTGGGAATATATAAGAAATTAAATTGGAAATCCTCATATTCCAAGGAGTCTTTGAGCAGACAAAAACCAAGCGGTCCATTTGGCCAAAAAAACAATATCGATATAAATAGTAAATAAAAAAGATTGGTGTAAAAAATTTTTTTTTTAAAAAAAAAAAAAGAGAGAGAGAAAATATTCCATGTGAGGGAGAAAAACGAAAAAGAAATGAAAAGACAAAAGAGAAACGACCCCATCAGAGGGAGACTTTGACATCTTTGTGTGAGAAAGAATAGACGTGTGGCTTCTGTCTAAAGGAAAATATGAGAAGTACAAGGTGTCTCTAATCACATGTGAACAAAGAGTAAGAGCCTGTTTGGATGGGCTTAAAGCATTGAAATAACATGAAATTTAACTTTTTATTTAAGTCAAGGCTAATTATTTTTTCTCTTTTAAGCGATTCTCTCTACTTAACAATTAAAAAAAAAAAATTTATAAGCAACTTATAAGCCAATCCAAACGGGCTCTAAATAAAGCATTGAAATAACATGAAATTAAGATATCTCTTTAAAGCGTCTCCTAATTAAAAATAAAAAATTGTGAGGTTCAACAGGCTAAAGCGGACAATACCTCACAATTCAAAAAAGATTAGATCAATGCATGTTAAGTGAGAAAGCCAAGTTGGAGTGCAAATTAAATGCTCAATAGAAGAATGATTCCTTCTTGGAATATACAGTCCATTTGAAATTTTAGGCATTACGTAGTACATGTAAACTTTGTGTATATAAGTAGGAAGTATAACATTTGTAATCATATGCTAGCAAAATTCGCAACTTCGCTAGTGAAATGATATATGTCTCATGGGCTGAGTTTAAACATGAGTTGTACATGAGGCTGCTAGCTCCTTTGTATATTTGACTTACTACTATCTTTTAGCATAGTATAATTAATTGTTGGGATTCCTTAGTTATTTTAAACGAAAAAAAGGTTGGGAAGCCAAGCTGCATTTATATATGGAGCATATACATACACACGCAGACACCAAGTCCACATGCATTGTCGCAGAAATATTACTGATTAGTCAACATTTACTTTTCGGAAAAGGGTCAAATATATCTACTATTAGTTATCTTTTGTATTCAAATATCGTTATCTTTTCCGTTATACTTTATCTTTAAGTTTAAATATACTTTTCTGTTATCTTTTGGGTTTAAAAATACATTTAATCAGTTAAAATTGTACGAGTGGATATGAGATCGAGGTGAATTTAATGTAGGCTTGGTGAGGTGGACATGGCATGGCATGCCACCTCACTACCTCAACCCATTTACCCCTCTCTTCCCCTTCTTCTTCCATCACGACCATCTCCTTCCCCTTACAACATTTGCCACCATTAGCACCACCACATCATTTGTTCATTCTTTTTTGCAAACTAATGGTGCTAGTGAATTTGCAAAGGTGATGCATCTTTTTTTTTTCCACAAATGGTAATGCATATTTTTCGCAAATAGAGCATGCTTTCTCCAATTAAAAGGGTGATAAACAGAAAAGAGTCATCATGTCTGCATTTTAGAAATTCAAGTTGCAATCTATTATGCATAGGCAGTTGATGAATTGGTGAAACAGGAGCAGTGAAGTTCTGGATGTACTGGCTTGTAAGTATCCATAAATCACATAATGTGAAGAAACAATGGAACTCCATAAAGTCAAATTTTGAGTTATATAGTTCTTTTAATGGCTAGCTATTAGTGTATAAGATGTTATATTAATACACACTTGCAAAATTAAGATCTATTGTGCAGCAAATGGTGTGTGTCAATTACTCGACAATAAATTAATCAAAATGCATTTTTTCAGCAGATCCTGCTGTAGACTATAGTGCAAATTACATTAAACATTTCCGGACCAACTTCACCATTGATTCATAAAGTTTACAAAGGGGTATATTTTAGGACAAGAAAAATAAACCAATAAACAGAGGGGTAGGAGATGGTAGTGATGGAAGAAGAAGGGGAAGAGAGGGGTAAATGGGTTGGGGTAGTGAGGTGGCATGCCATGTCATGTCCATCTACCTGTTGAGGTTGTATAATATGCAGATCTCATATCCACGCTTGACAATTTTAACGGATGAAGGTATTTTTAAGCAAAAGTATAACGAGGGGTATATTTGAACCCAAAGTATAACGAGAAGGGTATATTTGAACACTAAGTATAACGAGGGGCATATTTAACCCTTTTCTAATAGTACAGGGGTATATTTGACCCCTTTCCGTTTACTTTTTTTCTTAAATTTATATTAATACCACTAGCAAATTAAACATATTGAATAAATGAGAATCTAACTGTGATTCACTATAGGATTTAGTTGCAACAACAAAAGACCATCAATCATGGAACCACTGCAAATGTACCACAATTAGAGCTTCATCTTTGACTAATTAAGGAAGTTGTCAAGACAAATATTATATATTAGGATTATTTCTGGAGAACTCCCTTAAAAGTATCAAGCAAATTGTCCCGTAAAGTTTTTACAAGAACCATGTGACTCCATAAAAGGGATACATTATTCTTCCCAAGTGACGAGTCAATGTTTATTGCTTCAATCTGTACTCTTTATTCCCATATTTGTCCAAATTTGCAGGCATCTAGTTCACAGGTTGTACATATAATAGGGAACTTTGCTTGGCCGTGTAATTTCACACCGAGTAGATCTCAAATTTAAAAAAGCACTTAATAGTCTTACTCATAAAAGTAACTATCTAAACTACCGTTAAATGTCTCACTTAAAATAACACTTCACTTAGTCGGAGCAATAAGAACAGATTTGAAGAAAAATAATAAAGGGAAAAGGGAAAAAGGGCCAAATATACCCCTCTATTTTGTTTTATTAGCCAACTTTATTCTCCGTTAGTGATAGTGAACAAAAATATCCCTGCCGTTTGCAAAGTTTACATCTATATCCTTAATTGGATGGAAACCCAAATCCCACAAAATTACCCGATTATTAAACTAATGGAAGTTAAAGTTGGCTACCAAAACAAAGCAGAGATACCATCTTCTTGGCAGTTGAAATATTTTTGTTCCCATGTCCCCTCAAGATAATTGACCGCCTTGATGAAATCAGGTTATTAATTAATCGTAACAAGACAATTGAAAAGATAACTTAGATTCAAATTAGCACCAATATAATCCGAGTTTGGGTGCTAATCTAGAGTCCCCCTTATCGTTTGTTGTCCATGCTTCTAAAGCACACGGCTTTTTGCATGTAGATGAAAATGGATCTTATATGGATCGTAAAAACAAAATACAACATAGACACAAACACAGAGGGTAACGTATTAGAAATATTAACAATCAGGATAGAAGATCCCCTCTCCCATGTCTTAAAAGCTTTTAACTGAACCGATGACCATTGTTGTATTTTTATTTCGTTTCTTTTTATATATGTAATTACCAGCCTTGAACACCATCCCTAATACAATGTTCTTTGCTTCTCCAAGATAGTAAATAGTACCTAAGCATGCATTATGTCAACGCTTTTAAGGGCACATAAATGAAGAACTAAAAAATTCAATACCCTTGTATTGGATCAGCGACTGAACCAACTACACCTGATTATTCCAATTGACATAACAACTAGTGGAGGAAAAAAACATAGCAGAAACTCAGCAGCCTAGATGAGCAAGGGATGGGGTCACTACATGGTTCTTTCAGGCACAAATGAAAAAAATAACAGAATACAAAAGCTAATGCTAAATAAGACAGACACAAATATCTCTTCAGACAACAATAATAGATATTACAGTGGACATACAGCTAGGACTTCAAAAGAAACCATGGATGGGACAGATATTACTTCCAGAGCTTAACAAACTTGTCATGACTGGCTGAAGCAACCAAACCCGCGACTGACGATACAGCCAAGGAAGCAATTGATCCTTCATGAGCTGTGAGGGTCATTGTCTTGTTCTCATTCATGTGCCATAGCTCCAAAGACTGCAAAATGCATTTCATGCATTAGAATTTGTGAATGCGAATCTATAGATCTAGTGGAATTGAAAAATAACCTCAGTTGAACCATGGGGGACCAGGATTCAGGTCCCAACTTAGACAAAGAGTTTAGTGACAGAAAGTTTACGTTAGACCACGAACAAAATGATATGAAGAGATGCTGACCCAAAAAAGAAAGTAACTGAAGGCTTAAGATTAAAAAGTTAAAAACATCACATATAATGTCTCACGATATTTAGTCACGGGAAGAAAGGAGGACGATTTTGACATAGCGAAGGTGCAATGAGAAATTCGTTGTTTTCCAAGACCAGCTTAAATCATGCAACATTTCATGTTTAATTTTTGAACATTCAGTGTTCCACCGAGAGTAGTCTGTTTTATTTCTCTTTTTAACAGGATAAAGATATACATCACAAAAATTAAGCTGCTTAAATATAATGTGCAGGATGTTTCCAAAATACAATGTACATGACTTGCCTGGTAACAGCCAATAACAAGCAACGATGAATATGTAGGGTGGAAAACACATGAGAGGAATTCGTTGCCATCTGAGCTAAGCTCATGTAGACAGTCCCCTTCACTACCGGACCTCAATGTCCAAACCCTGACAGAGTCTTCACTAACAGATGCTAGGAGCTCACCAGAGGGATCCCAGCAGACATAATGTATTCGTTTTGTGTTACCCTTCAGAAACAATAGCTATATGTTAGGCACACCACACACCGGAAACACGAGCAGAGCTAGAAGAAACATACGACAATAGATATCAGTGCATGTCAACAGCCTTGAAGAAAGTCAACAAGAGAAGTATATTTATACAAAATTCTCTCCTCAGCTCTTTCTATGACAGGTCATACTTCTATTAAGGTAAGTAGCAGGTGCCTATTCTCATTAACTACGCGAAAATCCTAAACTCTGCAGACAGAATATAGCAATATAAAGCAATGGTAACTAGTGAAACAGAAGTCTTACAGCAATTAAAAGAACCTTACAACAAACAATGAAGCTATCTGCAAAAACTCATTTTCTCGGCCTACATGGAAACTCATTCAACATAATCCTATACTCGTTAAGGGTAATAATGAGAAGATGTCAATATATTGTGAGGGTTGGATAAGGAATTAATAAATGATTAAATATCTCATGTTTCTTCTAAATATCTTAGTTATTTTCCAAGTTGCCGAGATGGATAAGCAGCTTTCAACTTCAAAAAGAAGTTAGTGAAACGCTAAAATATAACAAAGTTAATAACTTAAGTTGTACTGGTGTGTCATTAAGGTACACCAACCTTTAACGAATGCCGACAAGCTTGTGTCTCCACATCAAGTATCGATACGACGTTCTCGGCAGCAGCAGCAAGATATCTACCAATGCAGGGCTGGAATCTTACCTGAGCCGCTCCACCCTACTCGAGACATGAAATAACATTCAGAAGAGATGGAGAAATCATATAGTTAAGCATCAGAGTCCCCAATCCCCCGTGCTAATGCACATATAATAGTAGATGAAGAATTTTACCTTGAACACTCTTGTGCAGCTACCATTGTTTATACCCCAGTATCTTATCTCACCATAACTATCACAAGAACAGATGAGATCTTCTTTATTAGGATGGAAGTCAAGTGACATTGCAGGAGCAGAATGCCCAGTGAACGTCTGAAATGAGTAGCCCGGCTGCAAATAATTAAAGGGGGTGTTAGGAGAACTTCGAGAAGAACAAACAAGATCATTCTTTCTGCTTCTTTTCTTCTTTGGTCATTTAAGTAAGTGCACCATGATCCTCCTTGGTCATTAGTCAAAGATGTTCATTAAGGCAATTTTACCACAACCTCTCTCCTCGTAAACATTTAAATGAATTTGACAGTCACCAAGGTCTTCCACCCTTTCTAAAGACACCAATATAGTTTGTTTCAATGTCCGACATGGATATGGCCCGTCTCAAAGTAATGTAAATATCATACATCCACTCTTGATCCGTAATATATTTCATCTAGTGGATTCCGTCAATTTTAATCGCGTATTACCCTTTCTTTTTTAACAAATATAAACTTCTTCCAGACCTCACACAGCAAAAGCAGATAAAAAAATATTGACAAACAAGAGGTTATACGACAAGCTAAATATTCTAGAAAACCGAAGATAATCTTATATTATGTTCTGTTTAATCTACCAATACCTTTTTTATTTTTTTGAAACCGGTAACTTAATCTATCAATACCTTTGATATATCATATAGGAGAAATCAAACTGACACCGCCTAGAAACACTAGAGACATATGTCCCAAAACAGATATTTAGCACACTCAAGGATACAACCGGGATGGAATCCAAAACATAAAAGATGCTAATATAAGAAATAAATTATCAAACACTAAAGACGGTGTTTACTAACATTGTCAGCATCCCAAACCCTGACACTCTTGTCAAAAGAAGATGTGGCAAGTCTTGCCATGCTTGGACTGAAACGAACATCAGTAATGAGTGACGAGTGCTCTTCAAGTGCTGTTTTTTGCTTTAGGGTATCAGGATGCCATAAAACAGCCTGAAATAAAAGACAGACAATAAGCAGTACAAGTTATTCTTTAAGAACCAGGAATATGGCATTAAGAACCATAACAATAAGGCATTGTCATGGCAAGATCTTTGATACTTCTCCACTAACCTTTTTGTCATGGCCACCACTAGCTAGCAGTTTTCCATCAGAGGAGAAGTCACAACAAACAATTTTACTGCCACTAGCCCGAACAGAATTCACTTCATTAAATGTGAACCCAATAATCAAAGGTTATTCCTGTCAGCATATGCCCAAATGCATAACTCTAGATAAACTAGGCAGTCAACACATTTCCTAGTTGATAAATTATACATAAAGATTCAGTGTACGACATTCATGTTCTTTGGTAATAAGAAAACCATGAATTGACTGAAAAATACACATCTTCACAACCAACACCCAGATCTGCAAAACAACAATGTCATCAACCATTATTAACTGTTAAGTCCCACATCGGTTTTGTGGTCTCAGATCTGGAGTAATCCTCCGGGGAGCCAGCTCTTGTACCAGGCACAAGATCTATTTCTTTAAATTGGTATCAGAGTCCACATGTGACATTTCAGCAACCACCCAACTACTCCCACAACCCCACGCACCATCCACACCCACCCACTCCCAAGAAAAAAATTGGATTTTCTACACCACCACCACCCCCTCCCCCCCCCCCCCGGTGACCCCCACCCCCTAGAAAAAATTAATATTTTTTTCTTTAAAAAAAAGGTTCTAATTTTCTTTTCCACCACCCATCGCCCACGACACCCCTCCCCCCCGGCCCAACACCCCACCACTCCTGCCAAAAAAATTAATTTTTTTCTTTAAAAAATGTTTTGAAAAGTTCCCTTATTTATTTTCTACACCAACACACCCCCGTGCACGAACCCCTACCCCTCGAATTTTCTACTTTTTTTTGCGCGGAGTGCCCTTCTTTTCGGCTGGTCTTTATATTTTGCCCTTCATTTATGCCTTCTTTAATTTTTGCCCCTGCCGCCTGTTTAATGAATATTTTTTGACGAAATTACCCTTATCCCATTAAAACCCTTTCTATTTCGGCAGTTGCCCTTTTCTTTTCTTTTTTTGCTTCTTCGTTCCTCATCTGTTTTGTGTCTGTGTTATCTGTTCTAAAATTTAGGTACGAATTTGGATATTTTGCTCGTTTCAATATTTGTTTTTATGTTGAATTGATATCTTTGTCTTCGTCGTTTTTTATATTTAATTTATCCTTTTCGATTTAAAATTATAGTATTTTTGTTACAGTGTCTATGATTTTTTGAACTTTAGTTTCGTTCCCATGTATATATTCTGGTTTTTTGAATGTCGTATTATGAATGTCGTAATATGTTTTAGTTAATTTTGATATGCGTTTTGGTTTTCTCTTTGTTGAATCTTTGAAGTTTTGTCTGTGAACAGCTGTTTTATGTTGTTGCTGTTGTTTTTGTTTAATAATCTAGGTTTTGTGAAGAATGTGTTTGTCTGAGGCAACGTATGCCGGGTCCGGCAGAGTTGTTGCTTTTTGAAACTGGGTTATCTTAGGTTGCATAAAGTTACTTGTTCAAGATAACTTCATGAATTAAGTTAATTTATGTGTGTCTTGGTTTTTTGGTGTTGTATTGTTAATAATTTTGGTTTTTATGCAATCTTTATGTGTTTTGGTGTTGTTTTGTTAATAATGTTGGCCTTTTATGCAATCTTATGTGTTTTGGTTGTTTCTTCTATTATGCAGGTATTTGTGTACCAGTCTAGGGCTGATTTTTTTATCATGGTATATGTTAATTATTTTCATTCTCATTTTTGGTTTATTCTTATGTAAACTCTTGGTTTCTGTTGACATTAATTTTTCTTTTATAGGAGGAACATCCCTTGGTTAAGTTTGAACATTGGGTTGAAGGAGGTGGCATGTGGAGTGGTGATTTTCATTTTCGGAGTTTGATTTTGTCCTTTTTGAGTGTCTCTCAATTGGAGTTGTTGAAAAAGGGTGTGTTTGGACAGTTTATGGATTTGGTTGATGTCCGCCTGAGTGATAGTATTTTCCATTGCTTGATCTTATCGCAACTTTCATCTAGTAATGATAGTGCGTTAAAGTTTAAGATTTTTGATCGCGTGTGTGTATTTGATTCCGAGTCTTTCCGTCTTATTACTGGGTTGGATTCTTGTGTTGGCGATTTTAGTGTTGTGTCTCAAATAGATTGTGCATTTTGTTGCGATTTTTGTTGAGTGCTCTTTTTTGTGTCCGATATGCAAATGATAGTTTTGCCGAATGGGTTTTCGGCAAAGATTGTTGAGACTTTATTTTAAATCACCGGATAGAATAAGGTTGGGCCTCTCCAAAGTGTGATCTCTTTTGGAAAGTTAGTTTTTTAAAGTCAAAAGTTAGTCTTTCTTTTTCAAGCATAAGTGGTTTTTTTCAAAACTGTTCATAAATCTTTTACCAAGACTAATTTTTTATTTTAATATATCGATGAGATGTTGTGTTTCTTAATTTGTCGTTTTATGTAGGTTGTTGAGGAGGAGCAATTTGTTGTTGAAAGGTCATCCAATGAAGAATCCAACGTTTCTCCACCGAAAGAACATGTGCTTGAAAATCTTATCCAAATTCAAGATGTAATGTGGTGGTTTCTGATCATCTCGAACGAGATTTATCTCCTGCATCTCAAGCTGAATGAAATGCAACTGGAAATGTTGAGGCTGAATTGGCTTTGGTAAATTTACATTCTATACTTTGTTGTTTTTAACACTTTGTTTGCTCTTTTTGTTTAGCTTATGCAAATGATAGTGTTGCCCCTCTGGCATAATCTCCTCTTTTATTGCAAACTCATTTTCTCTCTACTCCGTCATTCTATCAAAGCAAAGTTATATTATACTTTTAGTTTTTGAACTTAGCTCTTGCCCCTTCTGGATACTTTCACATTTTATACGGAAACTATGTTCTGCCTTTGTAGCATACTCATCTTTTTCGAAAGTTATTTTTGCCGTCTCCGGCATACTTTTACTTTTTGAAACTTAAATCTT
This sequence comes from Lycium ferocissimum, assembly GCF_029784015.1. Lineage (NCBI taxonomy): Eukaryota > Viridiplantae > Streptophyta > Magnoliopsida > Solanales > Solanaceae > Lycium > Lycium ferocissimum. The sequence goes on along the minus strand of NC_081345.1, from coordinate 27,223,512 downwards.
GCCGCTTCCGGCATACTTTTTTCTTTTTCAAGCATAAGGTTTGCCCCTTCCGGCATATGTTGTGTTTCTTAATTTGTTACTTTATGTAGGTTGTTGAGGAAAAACAATTGGGCGTTGAACAGTTTGGTGACGCCAATTGCGAAGAATCCATTGTATCTCCACCAAAAGGAGATATGGCTCAAAATCTTGAGCAAACAACACTTGAAAATCTTGAGCATATAAGACGTGAAACACCTGAAGCTCAAGTTTCTAATAAGGGTGATGAACACGATGTTGTTCCTCATATTGGGGTTATGCCCGAGCCTTTTAATGCACTTTGAGCCATTGAGGAGCGGCCAATTGCCCGAGCCTATTAATACGGTTGAGCCATTGAGGAGCGAACCAGCCAATAGAGCCTATTAATACGGTTGAGCCATTGAGGTAGCCAATGCAGACCCGGTTCAAGTCAGTACGCCGAGGGAGTCTGCTGTTTTCGATGGAAAGGGTGATAACTCTCAAGGAATAGAGGATAATTTTCGATATGTGTCCTTTGAAGATATTGTAAATGTCGCTTCTTCCACTGTCAAAGAGAGTATTGTTATTCAAACCCCTGCTGTTGCTGAAGAAAAACCTGTTGTTGAAGTGGCGGAAGTGTTGTCTTCCTTGAAGACAAGGCGCCAGAGGAAAAGGAAAGTAGTGGGTGATACCCCGGCACCCGGATGGATGCTATATTCTGGACGAAACGAACTTCCTTTTGGGTCACGGAAGGACGAAAGTGACTGGGATGAACAGTACAGAAGGATGTGCCCATTCCATTACTTCAAAAGCAAAATTGGCGTGAACTTTTGGAAAAAATTTATCAATCCTCAAAATCTTCCAGCAAGTAGATTTCGACCTCTTTGGGTAAGTTTTTAGTTATTGTGTGCTTTCTTAAAAGTTATTTTCTGCCCACTCCGGCATACTTTTACTTTTTGAAACCCAAATCTTGCTGGAAGGTTTGCCTCTTCCGGCAAACCTTCTGTTTGTATTTTTCTAATTGTTGTTCCCTTTTCTTTAATCAGGGAAGAAGATGAGGTAATGTATCCTGCAAAGTTGAACCAACTGAGTGAAGTTTATAAGTTGGGTGATGTTGAGCCAAAATATAGGATGTTTTATTTGGAGCTGTACCATGATGTCTATGCGCTTAATGATGAGGTTCGCGATTGTCTTTTACTTTTTTTTTTCTTATTTTTCTATTTGTTATTGCTTCTTGCTTTTTTTTTTTTTTTTCTTTATTGCTGAATCGCTAAATTTTTTTTTTTCCTTAACACAGCATATTGATGTGATCTCTGTATTATTTTAGGAAGAAAAAGATGTATCATCCTCCTTTGCCAATTTGTTAAGTACACAACCGTAGATATGATGTTTGATCGGCTTGTGCAATTTGACATCAATAGATACTACCAAGACCCGGTTAATTACCTTTGGTATCTTTGGTGGACAGTGATGATGCATTTTTGTTGAGTAATATTGTGTATGGGCAAAGAGGAAAATGTGGTATATCGTGGGAGAATGTCGACAGGGTATTAATTCCTATTCGCCCAGGATCTGATGATCCTAAAGCAATTTCTCACTATGTACTTGCTGTTTTTATGATTGATGAGCGTAAATTGGTAGTTTATAACTCACTCAATCATAATGATGATCATTTGGTTCGCATTCTCGAGGCCTACTGTGGTATGATTCCTAAGTTGTTGGAGGTCAATGATTTTCAATTATTCAGGCCATCATACAATAACTTCAGTAATCTGACATATACCTTTTTGTCCAAAGCAAGGATCGTACGTTTCATTCTTATCTTTTTTAGCTTTTTCCATTGTTTTTTGTTGATTTTTATTTTTGTTTATTGTTTTTGGTTTTTGTTGTTCTAAAACATCTCTCTTTTATGACTTTCAGAGATTATAATTGTGGTCGGTTTTTGATCAAGTTTGCTGATATGCTGATTAGTGGTGAAAATCCTGCTGATTGGGATGGTTCTGGTTTGATGGACTACATGAAAGAGTGGTCAATCAATTTGGTTTGTCATGGGAAAGATAAGCTGAAAAAGGGTTATGACACGCCACCAGATACAGCTGGAAATGATTATCATGAGCATAACGATATGGAGTGTGAATATGACATGAAAAAGAGAGCAATATCTGTGAAGAAAGCAAAAAAATAGATAGTTTTAGTTGAGCAAGATCTCGTGAAGAAAGGAAAAAATAGTTTGTCTTAGTTATTTTTGCACTATGTAATTTTGTTTTTTTTGGTGCGCCCTTGTGTTTTTTGTAAATGCAATCGAAAGTACGAGTTTGTTTTGTGTTATAAATTTCAACTTTAACCACCTTTGTAATTTGATGGTGTTCATTTTTAATCTCAACTTCTCTTGTTCATAAAATTTGCTATTTTGTTGAAAATCCAAGTTATACCGTTTCCATCACAACTTCATGGTTGTTATATAATAGAAGTTTGCCGGGGTCGGCATAGTTTCTCGTTATGTAAATAGAAGTTCCGCCCATTCCATGAGAAATTAAGTTAAGAAAACTTGCCATAACCAGCAACAAAGACAAACCATTTGAAGTTATTTGACCAGCCAAAATGCATTTATTGGGGATTATGTTGTGACGGGAAGTTGTTTTTTTGTTGAAAACCAAATTTATGGTGGTTATGTAATAGGAGTTTGCCGGGGTCGGCATACTTTGTCATTTTATGAATAGAAGTTCCGCCCATTCCGGCATAAATTAAGTTTGCATAGTTTGTTTGTGTTATAAATTTCAACTTTAATCCCCTTTGTAATTTGATGGTGTTAATTTTTAATCTCAACTTATCTGTTCATAAAAGCTGTTATTTTGTTGAAAATCCAAGTTATGCCCTTTCCATCACAACTTCATGGTGGTTTTGTAATAGAATTTTGCCGGGGTCGGCATAGTTTCTCATTTTATAAATAGAAGTTCTGCCCATTACGGCATAATTTAATTTCAGAAAAGTTGCCAAAACAAAGCAACAAAGACAAACCCTTTGAAGTTATTGACCAGACAAAATGCATTTATTGGGGATTATTTGTGACGTAATGCTGTTATTTTGTTGAAAACAAAAGTTATGCCATTTGCATCACAACTTTATGATGGTTATGTTATAAGAGTTTGCCGGGGTCGGCATACTTTGTCATTTTATTAATAGAAGTTCCGCCCTTTCAGGCAGAAATTAAGTTCAGAGAACTTGCCACAATCAGCAACAAAGACAAAAGAAGATAACAACTTAATAAAAGAAAATAATAAAAGAAAGAGTGAAACTTAGTGTTAATTGTATTGTGCCGAATGTTTTATCCAATTTTCCAGCATTTTAAAATGTTTTATAAGCAACAAAGCCCATAAGTATGCCGCTAACGGCATACTTATTTATTTTTTAAGCGGAAGACCTGCCGGTTCCGGCATAAATTTGAAACATGAAAACAACAGAGAGAATAATATTGTTATGTCCCAAGGCATACATCTATTAAACTTACCAGGATGTAGTATTTGAGATACCAATTTTGTTTCCCCAAAAATCGTTATACACCCACGGGAGGCATAAATTATAAAGCTGGATAATTAAATTTGATGATTTTTTTTTTCTTTTTCCTCAATGTTTTATGGTAGAGAATTGTAGATTTCATGTAGGGACATTTATCTCTTTCTCTTATATAGTTTTTTATTATCAACAACAAGAAGATAACAACTTAGTAAAAGAAAATAATAAAAGAAAGAATGGACAGAAGAATAAATGTGTGATTGATGCTTGAAGTCTCAGTCTTAGTACTACCAAAGTTTTGCCATTTCTTTCAGGCAGAGTGCGCATTATGCATCAAGAATCATAAGATAAATTCATATAAACCATGTATAAGAGTGTGATGTTAGGATGACAATTTCCTCTTCTGTATCGTCTTGAAAATGGATTGAGAGTCGGAATTTGTGGTTACGGAGTTGCCCTAGTGTGTCCAAAGAACTTGCATCTACCACATCCGTATGTGTACTTTGTCGATTCTCTTCTTGGGCGATACCTTTTTGTTTGTTTTCTTCGAGTCTTATTTTAACATCGGGCGGCATTATTTTAATATCCATAATGTTTTGTGGAATAATCCATGAGTCTTGATTTCCAACCGATAGTATTTCACCTTTGTATGTCTCTTGGCGAGGCTTGTTTCTTGAACCGATCCGCACGGTATGTAGATTTTGGCAAACTTCTTTTATCTATAGCGCCATGGCATGTGTGCACGGTAACTCGTCGGTTTGGAACTCCAAGCACTCACAAGTCATATTCTTCAGGTCTACATTGTATTGATATCCTTCATCTTTCACAACAAATTTGACGGGAGTTATGTTTTCTACCTGTGGAAATTGATAATATAAATGAGTGATATTTTTTCGGGCAATTTTCAGATTATGTGAGAGTTATGCCCTTTCCGGCATACTTCTGTACTGGTGAAAATAAGAGTACGCCCTTCCGGCAGAACTATTTATAAAATAGGGTCTTAGTTGTTCCTTTGTCAAGCATAACTTTTGTGTTTGTTTGATTTTAAACTATACATTTCTCATAAAACTAAGATTTGAGGTGTATGTTGGTAAAATCTACTTACTTTCATTGTGAGTATAAAAACGAAGTGTCATAATTATGCCCTTACCGGCATAATTCCATGCTAGTTAAAATAAGAATGTGCCCTTCCGGTGAGAATGAAGTATAAAAATGGGGTCATAGTTCTTCCTTTATACATGATAACTTTTTTGTTTGGTTAAAATTAAACTATGCATTGCTCACCAAACTAATATTGAAGTGTATGTTGGGAAAATGTACTTACTTTCATTGTGAAGCCTCTACTTATCTTTTCAAGCAGAATCTTTTCAGCCCAACATGTCGAGGTCATGGGACGGTCTGTTGCATCCAATTTTCTGCGGTAAAACCAATTTTGCGGCTTTTTGGATGTAATCAATACATGCCATTATTGGCAACTCCCTTGCTTTCCTCAATACAGAATTCATTGTCTCGACATTGTTCGTTGTGAGCATGTTGTAACGCCTGTTGGTGTGGAATGAACGTGCCCATCTTTTCGGTGGTTCTTCTTCTATGTATTCTGCAGCTTTTGGGTCGATTTGTTGTATCTGTGACATATATGTACGAAACTCTGCTTTGTTTGTAGGTAGTTCTTTGCATTGTAGAACGGTTGATAGGATCGCTTCGGATGGGAAATATTTTTGCAAGTTCTTCTCCATGTGGTAGATGCATATTCCATCTTTGGGTATCCGGATACGTTCTTTGATTGCGGTTGCAATTGATGCGTGGCGATCGGAAAGAATTGATAGGTCTTTGCGCGTGCCAAACACCTTTTTCACGTGTCGAAGAACCACCGTAGGATTCATTATTCTCAGAGTCTGCAATACCAAATGCTAGTGGAAATATGCTGTTGTTTCCATCTTTTGCTACAGCTATCATGAGCACACCGCGGTATTTTGATTTCAAGAAGGTTGCATCCACCATTATTACTGGTCTGCAGTGTTTCCAACCCTCAATTGATGCTCCATAAGCGAAAAAAGCATACTTAAACTTATTGTCAGCGGTCCATTTGATGTTAGCAACTGTCCCAGGATTTCTTAATTTCATCATGTGAAGATATTGCGGTAGAAGTGTGTAGTTATTTTTCTGGGGTTCCTCTTATGACATTATAAGCGTGTTGGAGGGAACGCCATGCTTTGTGGTAACCAATGTGCAAGCCATATCTGCTTCTCATTTCTTCAATGACAAATTTGGGTGTTATCTCTTGTAGTGTATGGCGTACTAGGTCTGTAATGTATTCCGCTATGACTTTTGAAGTTGCATTCCTCATGTCAGAGGTGATGAAATTTATTGAACAACTATGTCTCTTTTCAAAGTTAACTACTTTGAAAAGTTCGATCCTACGAACCTTGAAGCGTGGAAACGCCAAATGCGGAGTTGGTTCAACACATCCGATGTAATACCGTTGCGTGCATGACTTTTCTACCTTGTCTTGTTGATGACGAGTAATTGCAATGTTATTCATGCACTTTTTCACGGTATCTTTGTCTTTGAATAAAATGCCAACTTCTATTTGATCAATCGATGCACTAGGTGTCAAAATTTGTGTATCATTTTGTATCCTCTTCCTCTTGAGTGTCTTTCTTTTGTTGCATGGCTGTGTTTCTGCCTCTTCAACTGTCATGCTCGGAGTAAGTGAATTCATTGAAGTTGGATTGAGAAAGGTCATTGTTTACAACTTGCTCAATGTTTGGCGATTGCCATTGTAGCTGCTGAGGTGTATGGTTAGGAGTTACTATCTCGCTCTGCTCATGTGGAATCCCAAGGTTATGTCCAATAGGGCTGTGTTGTTCATCATCCAAGCCAATTTCAGACATGTCTTCTTCATAAGCAATGCAAAGTTGTTTGTCAATTTCCTCTATGGTTTGTCCTTCTGTCATTAGGATAGAGTCATTATGTTGTTCTTGTAATGGGTGGTTCTCCGCATCAGCTGAATTGAACTCTAATATGAAACGGGAATTTCTGAAGTTGTCATTGTTGTTGAGCAGTACAAGGCAAGTGTGAAGATCAATGTCGTTTTTTACACGCATCCCTTTGGATGTTTTCTCACCGGTGTCAAACCATATGTTGGCCTCTTTTTTTGCCGAGTATGTTGTGTATGCCCCGCAAATATACGTTGAGTGAATTGTTGAAAATTTACACCATCATTGACAAGTATTAGCTTGGTTTCATGATTAACATAATTGTAGGCGGCGTCCCATTTGCCGTTGAAGGCTACGTAGATGCATCTTGGTGTCATTTTTTTTGTTAAACTTCTGCATAAAGAGAGATTCACTTGAGAAAAAACCAAAATGAAATGTATTTAAGTTGTTAGTTTTGAAAATTTGAGTTCGCCTTCCCAGAGAGCTTTTGTATGTAATGTCATGAAGTATGCGAAACGGCATACTCTACCATTTTGTAAACAAAAGTTACGCCGCTACCAAAGATTCTTCAAAAACGGAATAACGTTTTCGCAACAGCTTATTCCAATGAAATTGCAACAGATTATTTTCATGAAAATGAAAAACCTCCTCTGTCTTTATCCAATTTAAATCAAATCCATGCAACGCTTATTCCAATTTAAAATGGACTAATTTATACTTCTATATAAACCAACACAACTTTGAAGAGGAAAAAAAAAAAACACTTTACTTCTGAAAACCAGATATAATCACATACAAAATGAACCAAAACCAACATATTGTACATGTTAATGGTGGCCACGGGCAAGCACATGAACATGCCCATCCTCATAACCAAATCCATCCTAATATTGCAAATTTGCAAATTACTCATGAAATTCTTGATATCAAAAGAGATATAGATTTTCGAGGGCTCTTTACGGTGCTCTAAGTAGAGAAAATGATGATCTGTGAAGAGAATTACGATTTGTAAGGCGAGAGGTTATTCCAAAGACACCGGCCAAGTTGACGATGGGGCAATTTGGAATGGGTACACGTGAAATTAGAACCGATGATGGTAGTTTGGTACTTATGAAGTTAGGATTTTATGTTGCCTTTTATGGCATACTTGTTCGAAGTTTGTTCAGAACTTTGCCAGTAACGGCATGCTCTACTACTTTGTAAATTGCACTTTTGCCGTCTCCGGCATACTTGTTATTAAGGTGGTTCAGAACAATGCCGTTAACGGCATACTCTACTCCTGTAAATTGAACTTTTGCCTCCTTCGACATAAGCACTTTTTGTTTCTTGATGATAATGCAGTAATTGTTTTTGGTTAAAAAAAATTAAAAAAATGAAAACCTCCTCTACCTTCATCCAAATAAAATCAAATGCCTGCAACAGTTATTCCAATTAGAGGATTGACTCTCGGATCGATTTATACTTCTACATAAACGAGAACTTTTGCCTTCTCCGCATACTTTTTATGAAATTGGTTCAAAACATTGCCGTTAACGGCATAATCTACTCTTTTGTAAATTGAACTTTTGCCTCCTCCGGCATAATGAATTTTTGTTTTGCTGATGATAATGCAAAGAATCTGGACTAATTTATACTTCTACATAAACCAGAACTTTTGCCTTCTTCGGCATACTTGTTATGAAATTGGTTCAAAACATTGCCGTTAACGGCATAATCTACTCTTTTGTAAATTGAACTTTTGCCTCCTCCGGCATAATGAATTTTTGTTTTGCTGATGATAATGCAGTAATTGTTTTTGGTTAAAAAAAATTAAAAAAATGAAAACCTCCTCTACCTTCATCCAAATAAAATCAAATGCCTGCAACAGTTATTCCAATTAGAGGATTGACTCAACTGGACTGATTTATACTTCTACATAAACCAGAACTTTTGCCTTCTCCGGCATACTTTTTATGAAATTGGTTCAAAACATTGCCGTTAACGGCATACTCTACTCTTTTGTAAATTGAACTTTTGCCTCCTCCGGCATAATGAATTTTTGTTTTGCTGATGATAATGCAGTAATTGTTTTTGGTTAAAAAAAATTAAAAAAATGAAAACCTCCTCTACCTTCATCCAAATAAAATCAAATGCCGCAACAGAACTTTTATTCCAATTAGAGGATTGACTCAATTAAAAAAATGGACTGATTTATACTTCTACATAAACAGAACTTTTGCCTTCTCCGCATACTTTTTATGAAATTGGTTCAAAACATTGCCGTTAACGGCATACTCTACTCTTTTGTAAATTGAACTTTTGCCTCCTCGGCATAATGAATTTTTGTTTTCTTGATGATAATGCGAAGAATCGGACTAATTTATACTTCTACATAAACGAGAACTTTTGCCTTCTCCGGCATACTTGTTATGAAATTGGTTCAAAACATTGCGTTAACGGCATAATCTACTCTTTTGTAAATTGAACTTTTGCCTCCTCCGGCATACTTGTTCTAAATTTGCACACAGTTTACCTTAATTCAAGTTTAAATCGATAAGCATTGATCGATTTAAATTGAATTTACTATAATTACAATTTCAAGTAAATAAGCATTGTATACTAATTTAATTAAGGTATAAAGTAGTTAAAATCGAACAAAGCATTAAATCCAATCGATTCTATTTTTTTGAATAATTTTATAGTGCGTAATGTTCAATACGAAATCTGTATGTCATCTGTTTCTTAATAATCAGGTCGTAGAAGATGATCTTTTTCAAATATTAACCATCTAAACTCCATAAAATCGTTAAATTGAGTTGAATTAAGATTTGTACCTTTTACTGATATTGTAGCAGCAAAATCAATGGAGAAATCTGGCTTGAAACAACGATTTGAATAATTGAGAAATCTGGTTTGGGAACGAAGTTGGGCTGGGTTAACGATAGAAGGATTTGAGTTGTTGTGTTTTATATGTAACGGTTAGGGGTAGTAATGTCTTTTTACTATGTTAGTTTTGCTCGGAAGGGCAATAATTAAAGACCACCAGGGCGGGTTGGGGTGGGTGGTGTGTGAGGTAGGAGTGGGTGAAGATGAAGTGCATTCAAGAGTGGATTTGGTTGGAGCGTGCATGGTGGGGTTGGTAGGGTTTGGGTGGATATTTTTTGAAAAAAATTCTAACAACCAACCGAATATGAGAAAATAAGTAAGAAATGTACTTATTTTTATTACCCAATCGGACATGAGAAAATAAGTAGAAATTTACTTATTTTTCAAGAACATATTTTGCAGAAAAATGTTTTCCACTGAACCCACCCTTTGTCTTTTTATTTTGGTTTACAATAAGTGTTCACTTACATAATCAAGAAGAAATTAACTTTATTTTTTTAGATTTGACCCTATTTACTTAAGGCAATAAAAAGACAAAGAGACTTATTAATTAACATAGTTTAATTAAAATATATAAATTTTTTTTAATAGAAGTTAAAGTGGTATTAAAAAGGTTAAGGAAACTCTTATTTTAAACCGGAGGAAGTAAAACACAGGAGGAGTGTCATAGACAACTGTTGTTCAGTACTACCTTTGTTTCTAAATAAATGATATTTTAGACTTTTCATTTTATTTCAAAATAAATGAATGCTTTAGAATTTCAAGAAAAAACTAACCTTATTTTTTTTTAAATTAACCTTATTTATATAATCAAAAATCATTAAGTAATTTTTTTATATATTTAATTAGAGATAAATTAATAAAAATACGTTAAGAGTGAATAATTTCCTAAGAGACGCGCATAAGTTAAAAACATTCAGAAGTAAAAGATGACACAAAATTCAGGATGGAACTAAGTAGACCTCACTAACTTTTATTAACATGCATACCCCGACTAGTTGCACCTCGAGAGTTTGCATCTTTCTGAGTTAAACGCGATTCAGCGCTATCATCCACAGAACCATCATCCACAAAAGGATCCATATTAGACTGCGCAAGAAAATTAAAAAATAAAATAGAAAAAGATAGGCAAAGGTAGAAAACTTGATAAGAAAGAGAGGAAAGAAGGGAATAATAGAAAAATAATGTTTGGAAGTGAACTCAACTTAACATGAAAGCTTGTGACACTGTGACTTTAGTGACTACGGATGAGGGTGGCATTGATTCCAAAATTCCTAGTGGAGCCCACATCATTCACACGAACCAACAAAGTAGGAAGGATGACAATTTTCCAATCTCATGTCGTCTGATCACTTTTATTTGTCTACTTTAAACTTTTTACATTATTTAAGAAATAATAAATAGAGTACATAATTTATCAATATATCTATATTAATTGATTCATATTTTTATTGGATTTAAAAAATAATTTAAAGTGAATAATCAATATGTCACGACCCGACTAGGGGCCATGACGGGTACCTGGGGCTAACCACCGAGCACCGCTCATACCTTTACCCATCATACACATGAAGCGTTCATTCATTAATCTTATACTCAAATCATAGGAAAACCATTTTTCACCTTGAAACATAATTACCTTTATATAGATAAGCCCTTCGGCTATCAAAATAATATACATACAATAAGGACATCGTGAGACCATACTACCCATACATGCGTATCTACGAGCCTCTACTAGAGTACTAGACATATGGACGGGACAGGACCCCGTCGTGCCCAAAACATATATGTACCCAAAATAATAAACCAATGGCACCTCCGAACAATGGAGTGCCCTCAAAGTCCGCTAGAACCTCCATGAATGCCGCCTCCCCGTCTACTCCTCGGGCATGAACACGGTGTCCAAAGAAAACGAACGTCGCACGAGCAATGTACCGAGTATGTAAGGCGTGCATAATAACATGACAAAGAGTATGAGGAATAGCATAAGATAAAAGAAACGTTCATTTCTCATAATACTTTTTAAAACATTCGTCATACATACTTACCCCTTTATTCTCCCAGAGATACACTTGTTACATCCACCGCTACATACGCAATAACTTACAATGCGCACATCCACGTACCTCCGCCATATAGGCTCGGTATCACCCGTACTCGACCCTCCCGGACTCGATAGTATCCGTACTCGGCCTTCCGGACTCGATGGTATCCGTACTCGCCCTTTCGGGACTCGATGGTATCCGTACTCGCCCTTCCGGGACTCGATGATATCCGTACTCGGCCCTCCCGGGACTCAATGGTATCCGTACTCGACCCTTCCGGGACTCGATGATATCCGTACTCGGCCCTCCGGGGACTCGATAGTATCCTACTCGGCCCTTCCGGGACTCGATGGTATCCGTACTGGGCAATAGGAGTGCTACGCATACATACATACATATACATAAAAATACATAAATGAAATCAACATCATCATTAGCATTACCATACATCTATCATTAAAGCATACATTAGAACATCAAGGCAACTATGGCAATGTTGGGGTGACATGAGGTCGTGGACCCCGATTACATTATGGAGTAATCATAATCATCATATCTCACCTTGAAGTGGACTAACGTTTTAAGGTGAGTGTACACAAGAAAAAGCATCATGGAACCATACTTAGAATCATTAACTTCATTGGCATCATATCTCACTTTAGGATTCTTTAGACTTAAACTCATCATCATCATCCATTATCATACTCGTGTCTTATCTCTTTTCTTTATCTTATACATATGTAGTTCCTTATAGTCATAGACTCATAATTTCCGATGTGTAGGAAAGTCATGGAAATATGGGAGAATTCATGCCATGGAGTCATGCCTTAGAAAGAAAGGACTAGCCTTACATACCTCTTTCGTTTAGCTATTTTATCGTTTGATCGTTCTCCTTCGATACTCGCGTTTCTACCTTCAAGAGAATTCGCATCAACATTAGCTAATCAATTATGTGAACGTGCTTACTAATGCTAGAGAAAATTGAGCAGCATTTCCTTTGTTTATACAACTTTCCTCATATTACATATCAACTCCCAAACATCCATAACAACATTCACAATATTATAAACAACAATCATCATTCATTTTCGTTATCCACATTTCACAATTTCACTTCAATTCCTCCATAATCATGGTCATAGTACACTATTACGTTTTCTCACATATAATGCTTATCCCATGTTCTAAATGTCATTCATAACATACTTACAATCACAACATATCAATATTCATGACTTATTCCAAACTACTATTCACAATCTCATTATTCACATCTTTGTGACCCATTTTCTATCTCCTTCCATCATCTAAGTCTTTCAACCTCTCCTTACCCTAAACAACATGGAAAGATCATAAAACTTACCTTAGATAGTGTAGGAATAAGCCTTGAGTGGAAATACTTCTCTTGCACCAAAACCCTAGTTCACTTCCACGGAATTTGGTTTGGATGAACTCTAGTGAGCTTTTACACTTAACTCTCTTGGTTTGATGAAGTTGATCTTGAATCTCTCTTGAGTTCTTATGGAAGAAGTGTGGAACCTCTAGAAGCCTCGAGAGATGAAGAAGTGTGGGAAATGAAATTAGTGAAGTTGGGATCACATTTATATAATTGAACTTAACTCGGCCGTCGGGACTTTCGACACTTTATAAATTCGTATAACATTGCACGACCCGTATAAGTGGTCGTGGTTTACCACAGGGCAAACATCATCTCTCCGCTCGGGTGTTATACGGACCCTTATACGGACCCTTATACGGACCGTATAAGTCGGTCGTATAACCCCATTTCCCTGAAATGATCTCCGTCGTTCGTTTGATCTCCAATCCTTATGGAACCTTCTTGACACTTGTGTAACACCTCATTAACAATCTAAGGGACGTTATAGCTCTTCTCCAAAACATCATTAATCCATCATTAATTCGATACTCGTAAATCTTGCCCGACACACAACATATCCCTTGCTTTCCTTAACAACTTCCGTCTCCTACCTCGATTGTCTTTGAAATCTCATTTAGAACCATCAAATGTTATTTATTACTTACCAAGACATCGTATACATCGCGCCCTTCGTTAGTCTATTCACTGTATGTTGACGGAAAATTTCCGAGGTGTAACACAATACTATAGGTAAAACAGAAAAAAATATTGATTTATCTTGATATGTGAAAAATGATAAGTAAAAATAAAAATCTATTTTAGAAATAGTGGACAAGTAAAAATGAACTGAGGGAGTATGTAATAAATTTTCTTTTTCGTCTTAATACACAATTTGTCCCTGAGCTTGTACCCAAATTTCCTTTGCAAACCCCTTGATCATGTGAATTACTTTAGCTTTACACAGGCAAACCTCCTTAAAAATGTATCTGATACACACTATTTTCGTGCCTAAACACTTCTTCTTGTAGATTGCATCACACATTACAATCAAATAGCAGCACGTGTCATAACATAGTGAAAAAAAAAAAAAACTTAAAATAAATCTCAATTTTTTGATAACATCTAAAAAATTATTTATACCACTAAGCAAATTAAAAATATTGAAGAAATGAGAATCTATTTGTGATTCACTAAAGGATTTAGTTGTAACAACAAAAGACCTTCAATCATGGAGCCACTTTAAATGTACCACATTTAGTGCTACATAATTGACTAATTAAGGAAGATGTCAAGAAAAATATATATTAGAGCTATTTCGGGAGAACTCCCTTAATGTATCAAGCAACAGGCAAAATGGTTTCCTATAGGTTTTTACAACTACTATTTGGCTCCATGATGTTTATGGCTTTAATCTTTAGTACTCTTTATTCCCATCTTCGTCCAAGTTACCGCTCATAGGTTAAACATATAATAGAGAACTTTGGTTGGCCTTGTATTTTGCATGTGGTTCATAGCCTCCGTTTCCTTATGAAGGAAACAAAAGGGTAAATACTGAAAGAGAGATGAATATAAATGAAAAATAATTAGGAAGCTACCACCGGCAGCCCATACTTTGGGGTTATTTCAGGATTACCCAGATGCCCTAATAAAATATTACAGCCAGTATTACAAATTTTGTCCCTTAAAAAATTACATTTAAGTAGACAAAATGTGAATTGTATACCCTTGAAGGTATATAAAGTACATTGTAATGCCTGTTTTAAGTAGGTATGGGGTGTAACATTTTCCAAAATATGCGTTCTTGCATAATTTTTTAGGCCACCTGGACAGAATGTAAATACCCCTTTACACTTTAAAAAAACGCATTTGATAGCCTTAATCATAAAAGTATCTACCTAAACTACCACTGAACGTCTCACTAAAACTATGACTTCACTAAATTGGAGCAATAAGAGCAGATTTGAATAAAATTAATGCGCAAATGACTTGGGTGTTCTTCTAAAACGTCAAATATCTTGGACTATTTGGTGTAAAAAAGTCTTCTGCGAAGTTGAGAAATAGTCCACGAGCTCATGGACTAGATTAACCCAAACAAATATACATAGGCATACACACAGTGCCATGCACTTAGAAATATTAACTATCAGGTTAGCTCTTCCCATCTGCTAAGCTTTTAACAGAACAAACGCCCTTTTTTTGTATTTTATATATTTTCTTAAACGTATTTACATTGAGCACCATGCCTAATACAATGTTATTTGGTTCTCCAAGATGGTAAATTGAACTTATATAATGCATTATGAACACTTTAAATACCCTTGTAAACTCTGCCAGAACTGAAATGTATGCAGTGGCTGAACCAAATACACCTGGTTACTCCAATTGACATAACCACTTGTGGCGGAAAAAGAACATAGCAGAAGATCAACACCAAATTTTCTTCTTTAGGTTTTAATAAAGATAAAGTTAAGCACCAGGAGTCCAGATGAGGAAGGGATGGGGTTAGTACATGGTTCTGTCAGGCACAAATGAAAAAAAATAACAGAACACAAAAGCTAATGCTACATAAGACGCAAGAATCTCTTCAGACACCAATAAAAGATTTTACAGTGAACATAAAACCATGGCTCCTAAAAGGAACCATGGATGGGACATATATTACTTCCAGAGCTTAACAAACTTGTCATGACTGGCTGAAGCAACCATACCCGCGACTGACGATACAGCCAAGGAAGCAATTAATCCTTCATGAGCTGTGAGGGTCATTGTCTTGTTCTCATTCATGTTCCATAGCTCCAAAGACTGAAAAATATAATTCATGCATTAGAATTTATGAATCTATAGATCTAGTGGATGGAAAAATAACCTCGGTTGAACCATGAGGTCCAGGATTCAGTTCCCAACTAAGACAAAGAGTTTAGTGATAGAAAGTTTATGTTAGACCACGAACAAAATGATATGAAGAGATGCCGACCCAAAAAAGAAAGTGACTGAAGGCTTAAGATTAAAAAGTTAAAAACATCACATAAAGGACGATTTTGACATAGCGAAGGTGCAACGAGAAATTCGTTGTTTTCCAAGACCAACTCAAATCATGCAACTTTTAATTTTTGAACATTCAGTGTTCCACCGAGAGTAGCCTGTTTTATTTCTTTTTAACAGGATAAAGATATACATCACAAAAATCAAGCTGCTTAAATATAATATGCAGGATGTTTCCAAAATACAATGTATATGACTTGCCTGGTAACAGCCAATAACAAGCAATGACGAATATGTAGGGTGGAAAACACATGAGTGGAATTTGTTGCCATTTGAGCTAAGCTCATGTAGACAGTCCCCTTCACTACCGGACCTCAATGTCCAAACCCTGACAGAGTCTTCACTAACAGATGCTAGGAGCTCACCAGAGGGATCCCAGCAGACAGAATGTATTGGTTTTGTGTGACCCTTCAGAAACAATAGCAATATGTTAGGCACACCACACACTGGAAACACAAGCAGAGCTAGAAGAAACGTACGACAACAGATATCAGTGCATGTAAACAGCCTCGAAGAAAGTCAAAAAGAGAAGTATATTTATACAAAATTCTCTCCTCAGCTCTTTCTATGACAGGTCATACTTTTATTAGGGTAAGTAGCAGATGCCTATTCTCATTAACTGCGCGAAAATCGTAAACTCTGCAGACGGAATATAGCAATATAAAGCAATGGTAACTAGTGAAACAGAAGTCTTACAGCAATTAAAAGAACCTTACAACAGACAATGAAGCTATCTGCAAAAACTCATTTTCTCGGCCTACATGGAAATTTATTCAACATAATCCTATACTCGTTAAGGGTAATAATGAGAAGACATCAATATATTGTGAGGGTTGGATAAGGAACTAATAAATGATTAAATATCTCATGTTTCTTCTAAATATCTTAGTTATTTTCCAAGTTGCCGAGATGGATAAGCATTTTCAACTTCCAAAAGAAGTTAGTGAAACACTAAAATATAACAAAGTTAATAACTAAAGTTGTACTGGTGTGTCATTAAGGTACACCAACCTTTAATGAATGCCGACAAGCTTGTGTCTCCACATCAAGTATCGATACGACGTTCTCGGCAGCAGCAGCAAGATATCTACCAATGCGGGGCTGGAATCTTACAGCCGTTCCACCCTACTCGAGACATGAAATAACATTCAGAAGAGAAGGAGAAATCATATAGTTGAGCACCACAGTCCCCAATCCCCCGTGCTAATGCACATATAATAGTAGATGAAGAATTTTACCTTGAACACTCTTGTGCAGCTACCATTGTTTATACTCCAGTATCTTATCTCACCATCACCATCGCAAGAACAGATGAGATCTTCTTTATTAGGATGGAAGTCAAGTGACATTACACCAGCAGAATGCCCAGTGAACGTCCGAAGTGAGTAGCCCGGCTGCAAATAATTAAACGGGGTTGTTAGGAGAACTTCAAGAAGAACAAACAAGATCAGTCTTTCTGCTTCTTTTCTTCCTAGGTCATTTAAGTAAGTGCACCATGATCCTCCTTGGTCATTAGTTAAAGATGTTCATTAAGGCAATTTTACCACCACCTCTCTCCTCGTAACCATTTAAATGAATTTGGATTGAGAAAATGACAGTCACCAAGGTCTTCCACCCATTCTAAAGACACCAATATAGTTTGTTTCAATGTCCGACATGGATACGGCCCGTCTCAAAGTAATGTAAATATCATACATCCACTCTTGATCCGTAATATAATTTCATCTAGTGGATTCCGTCAATTTTAATCACGTATTGGCCTTTCTTTTTTAACAAGTATAAACTTCTTCCAGGCCTCACACAGAAAAGCAGATAAAAAATATTGACAAACAAGAGCTCATAGGACAAGCTAAATATTCTAGAAAACCGAAGATAATCTTATATTATGTTCTGTTTACACTTGCGGGAAACTCCGTGCCGAGGGCCTGTGCACCCCCGGGATTAGTCGGGGCTCAAAGAGACTCGGACACCCGGTGCTTAATCAAAAAAAAAATATTATGTTCTGTTTAATCTACGAATACCCTTTTTTATTTTTTTGAAACTGGTAACTTAATCTACCAATACCTTTGATATATCATATAGGAGAGAAATCAAACTGACACCGCCTAGAAACACTAAAGACATATATCCCAAAACAGATATTTAGCACACTCAAGGATACACCGGGATGGAATCCAAAACATAAAAGATGCTAATATAAGAAATAAATTATCAAATACTAAAGACGGTGTTTACTAACATTGTCAGCATCCCAAACCCTGACAGTCTTGTCAAAAGAAGATGTGGCAAGTCTTGCCATGCTTGGGCTGAAACGAACATCAGTAATGAGTGACGAGTGCTCTTCAAGTGTTGTTTTTTGCTTTAGGGTATCAGTATGCCATAAAACAGCCTGAAATAAAAGAAAGACAATAAGCAGTACAAGTTATTCTTTAAGAACCAGGAATATGGCATTAAGCACCACAACAATAAGCCATTGTCATGGCAAGATCTTTGATACTTCTCCACTAACCTTTTTGTCATGGCCACCACTAGCTAGCAGTTTTCCATCAGAGGAGAAGTGACAACAAACAACTTTACTGCCACTAGCCCGAACAGAATTCACTTCATTAAATGTGAACCCTATAATCAAAGGTTATTCCAGTCAGAATATGCCCAAATGCATAACTCTAGATAAACTAGGCAGTCAACACATTTCCTAGTTGATAAATTATACATAAAGATTTAGCGTACGACATTCATGTTCTTTGCTAATAAGAAAACCATGAATTGACTGAAAAATACAAATCTTCACAACCAACACCTAGATCTGCAAAACAACAATTTCATAAACCATTATTAACTGTTAAGTCCCACATCGGTTTTGTGGTCTCAGATCTGGGGTAATCCTCCCGGGCTACCTTTTGGGGTTGATTAGGCACAAGACCCATTTCTTTAAATTGGTATCAGAGTCAGCTACATTGATACCTGTTGTTGTGCTTCTCAATGTTGGGCCCCTGTGTTATGTTATCCACGCTCCAGTTTTCCCGTCCTGGACATGCGGGGACTGTTAAGTCCCATATTGGTTGAGGGATGGATTGTGGTCTCTTTATATGGTCTTGCGCAATCTTGCCCTAGCTTTTGGAGTTGAGTGAGTCCCACGATATTTTTTTAACATGAACCATAGACATACACCATAAAGATACAACGATATTAGAAAGTAAATGCACCACAGAAGAGAACATTCTTTTGTTGGTGATCTCTGTAAGACCTTTTTATATTTTTCTCTATTTCTCTTCCCTTTACTTTACCCTTTTTTTTTTTTTTTTTTTTTTGTGTGTGTGTGTGTGGGGGGGGGGCGGGGGGGGGGGGGGGTGGTGCAGAGAGAGAGCAGAGATTAGGCTAAACTAGAGGCATTCTACAGTGTACACACAAGATTTCAGAAATCAAAGTATCAAACATTAAGCTAAGATTTGAGTTAGATATTGAAAGGCTTAGAGAGACGAAAGGATTACGGCGGTTACTGACTAGTTATCAGTTCTTCCTTGAATAAATTTTTACCATAACAATTAAAACACAAAAGGAGGAGTTGTCATATACAACTGCTGTTCAATAGAAGAACACACAACTCAGGAACTAAATTTAAAGCCAGGGAACCAAGTAGACCTCACTAACCTTTACTAACATCCATACCACGACCAACTGCATCTCGAGGGTCTGCATCGTCGTGAGATAAAAATGATTCAACATTATCATCAAGAGAACCATCATCCACAAAACGGTCCATATCAGCCTGCACAAGATCTTTGTCATCCCACTGCCAAAATTACATTCAATGAGGACTGGGACAACCCCTTAAGATTTCATCCACTGGCACAAGATAAAGCACTTATATTACCAATTGATTTGATGGCGACGTAAGAGTGCCATTATTATCTGCTCCAAACATCATCAGTGGCTTCGAAGAACTTCCACTATGTTGTATGGCAGGCATTGAAATCACATCTCCAGGCGTGTGAGTTGAAGGTGTTGAGGGAGCAGAACTTGGGGAAGGTCCAGCAGTGTTTGCAGTTCCTGTGCTATTGGCAGGCCCCGAAGATGAAACAGGATGTTTTCTCTTTCTCACATTCTGGTTTTTTGTGGCCTTGAAAGACAAGAAATACCTTATTAGGAATCTTAATAACAGAAACTCAGAATAAAAATCTCCAATATATTAATCTTCCATTGGATCCCTTCTAAGTCATAAGAGATCAAGAGCTTCTATCAATAAACACATTACATAGTATTTCCAATTCATGTGTTTGGGATG
Source organism: Lycium ferocissimum (assembly GCF_029784015.1). Taxonomy (NCBI): domain Eukaryota; kingdom Viridiplantae; phylum Streptophyta; class Magnoliopsida; order Solanales; family Solanaceae; genus Lycium; species Lycium ferocissimum. Next base: position 27,203,448 of record NC_081345.1, on the reverse strand, counting down.
AGACAACTAGGCGAAATAGCATGCAAGGATCATCTAGCAAAAAATAGGACCAGGTCAGCAGAACTAGGACGAATTAATATTAACATGACAAATCCTGTGGTCTGATAGCACTTTGTTTATGCATCAGATAAGTGTTCACAAGAAAGAAAATATTTTCAAACTAGTGAGGTGCTGAAGTAAAAGATAAGCAAGAAGGGCAAACATCGTGTGGGGGAAGGTAACTATAAACCCAAACACAACAAGGATACTGCAAAAAAATGCATTAATCTAATCCCTGCTTTGCCTTCTCTTTGTATTCTTCTCCAATCTTTCCTCATCCCCCTACACGGCCACCTCCCCGATTTTTTTTTTCTTTTTCCTTCTCAGTGGATACTTTCCATGGTCCCACTATTTTGTTTTTGAGGGACCAGTAACTAGCCATCTGCCAAATAGATGACAAGATGCAGAAGTGCTGATGTTCCAAAAAGATAAGCCCTCAGCCTAGTTCATCAACTCGATTCCTTAGTGCGCCCAACAAACCAAGAAAATTCTCATCAAAATACAAAATTTGCTTGGTCGAACCAGCCTTCCGTTAAGAAATCATATGGCGCTTCTTTCATCGGTTAATATTTTTCTATTGTGTTACAGCATCAAGAAGAATATGATTTTCTAACAGTAAAAGTTTATCCCAACGAAACAAACACAGGTTTATGTAGCTAAACAAAAGGACAACATGATTGTGCTGCTAGATAGAAGTTTCTATGATATAAACCAGACAAGTAGAGACCTGATCATTTCCACGAAAAGAATTCGACAAGCTTCCATCTCCTGTAACACTGCCACTACCCATAATTTTATCTTGTTGTAGACTGTGATTTGAACTCTGTGGTTGCTGGCCAGAAAGCGTGTGCTGGGGAAGCTGCTGCTGTTGCGACTGCTGTGGATTACCACTATGCTGCTGCTGCTGCTGCTGTTGCTGTTGGAATTGGGCCATCCTCAACTATGCATGAAAACAAATATCTAGAGATTAGATATGCTGATAATGTATGTGACACGCTACAATACATGGTCAACACATGCAAGACTTATAAATGATATTTCACCATGCGATAGAAAAAGATTTCGTACCTTGAGCAAAATATCTTGATCTCCACGAGGCAAAACAGGGCCAGGACCCTGTGATGGTGAACTCATATTTGGGACAATATCACCAACAGAATTTGAAAGGCCATCCTTGCCCATACTAGAGTTCCGATTACTAAGGAGCATCCGCAATCTTCTGCTTTCGACGTCACTAGCAGATGGTGAAGTCAAATTCTGCTGTGCTAGGATAAGCTGTTGTTGGTGTTGCGGTGATAGCATTTGCAGTTGATGAAAGGGCTGAGGACCCTGCATAAAAGACTTTGGCTGCTGGAGAAGCCCCGATGACCTCAGCTGATCATAGCCCTGACATGCATGACACAGAAAAAAATGTAAATCATAAAATATCAATAAAGCTCCAAATATACGTCTCAGTCCAGATACTATATACTAGCTCCATTTCAATTATGTGTCTTACTTTTCTTTTTAGTCTATTTCAAAAAGGAACACCACTTTTCTATCTTTAATTCCAACCATCCCATTTTACATTTAGTAACAATCTCATAGGATGACATGGCATGTTTAGAATCACAAGATTCAAAAGGGTATTTTACATTTTTAGTTTAAGACTACAAGATAAAAAAGTCTACTTTACATTCTTAAACTTTGTGACGAATCAAACTAAGCCACAGAAAATGAAAGGAGGGAATAATTTTTTTTTTAACGGGGAAAAAAAAAAGCAAAAAAAATGCCTAAAAGATTGAAGATTAAAATTTTTTATATGTCAAAAGACAAGGGTCCAATCACTTAATTTACCAAGCTACAAAATAAGCATCAATCTGGAAGCGCTATTTATAATCCTCAATAGAGGACGAATAATGAAGCCTTACATTACTCCGAACTATACATATAATGTTTCCATGAAAATCGCCATGTTGTATTCATCAAATTCTGAAACATTACTTATGATCTGCTCTAGGGGCAAAAAAGTTCACTGCAAGCTTAAGAACTCTCAGTAGTTCCAAAGCAAGGATGTCCTTACAGCATGCTAAATTTCAAAATCTAACATGTATGCCTTATCCTCTAGCTAGGAGTAGCAAACTTCAAGGAAACCACTCCGCGGAGAAACAAGGTCTTACATATGCAATTTTGATTTTACAAGTTTATAACATTGGAACCCTGAACGCCTCAAAATTTGATTCCCATAGAGCAGAACCCAAAGTAGACAAATTTCACATTCACGTCTTACTGAATATCAGAACTGTGCACCTATCCAGAATTGCTAACATAACTATTTACCAACATCATGTAAAACGTTTTAACTCAACAATGCCTCTAGACAAGTTGCGACAAATGCAATCACGGAAACAATTGACACTTGACACGTGAAAAGGTTCCAGATGCTATTTGCAGAAACACAATATAACCTTTAAAACTACAATACGACATTGGCACAACCAGGTTTTCTGAACAAACTCATTTCCCATCAAAAGCACAAGTGGCATCGTCGCTGAATCCTTTCCTAATACCACATGTTATGACTACTACCATCCTTCAAGTAAACTCTAATATCTTTTTCTACAAATAAGGTAACGTTTATTATCTTGATCGAGCTGTATATTTCCCATGCAAAAGTCATCACAAAAATCACAAAGACAGATCTACTGGGACTCGTATTGGTACATAGAAGCCAATAACATATGTCTTTTTTCCCTTGGGGGGCAGGGGGTGTAGAAGGCAATAACACACAATGTCTTCTACTGTGAAATATAATCTAAAGGTATTTACAAGAGAATGCCCTGTCAAAAAACACTGAAGCAAGAAGAAACTATAAGACAAAAAGTTAAAAAACTTACAGTGAGGGGCCATCCTTTCAAAGTCAAATTGTTGCCAGCTTGATTTGATCCTAATACAACATAGTTAAGTCAATTCATTTGTAGATCAAGAAGTCTACTTGCCATTTCGTTTAAGTTAATGCCATATAATTATTAGAAAAATAAGTGATATATCAAGAAGCGGGTTTTCAGAAAGAAACAAAAGAACTAAGGGGATCAACAAAGATAAGCTACCAGGAATTCCAATCAGGGATCCTTCAGCACCTGCAGCTCGGGGATTAAGTATCGGATTGATTTCAGTCTTTATGTCCTGCTCAAATGAGGCAATAAACCATGTAGCTAAAGATTAAAATTACTGAAAATGAAACTCCTGAGCAAAGAAACTAGATAAAGAAGAATACTGACCGGTGTAGACCCTGGAAGTTGCTGACTACGCGTCTGAACCTGTGGGGACATACTACCGGTAGTACCATGCAGCATTTGCCTGAAAGTAGCGAAGCAGAAACACCTTAGTCCAATTTAGACAGATATATGTTAAATTTGCTTTCAGTCAACTGAATTAACTGAACTTCTTGGTTTACACTAAAGCGATAAACCTATGCTCCAAGATAAACAATTAGAAAGAGTCTACTAAGATTATAAACCAGGCTACTTTATCACCTCCAGCTCCTCAAATTGCAAGAAGCATTCGCAATGAAAATGTTGCATAGATCAACATTAAGTTCATAGATAATAAAGTAGTGAAAACCAAATCTTTCTCCTTGCTCTCCTTATTTTGTTCTCTAAAAATAATGCTAACCATAATTCTAGCGATGTCTCATTTTAGTGTGAACAGGTAAATAAATTTAACTAAATTCAGAATCATACCCCGAGGACTGCCCAGCTGACGCTGCTGCTGCTGATTTCAACATAGACGCATGATTTGGATCTAAAAGCTGACTGACATTCTCACTGAATCTTTGCTGAAACAATAAATATTCTAAAGTTAATAGCTGGAAGGCATATAGTTGTCTCCGAACCTCGGTGCAAGAGTACTACCTTCATAGCTGCATCGTCTAATCTTTCCTCGTACATCTTTGTGGCCAATGCATTTGCAGTTCCAGTATTCTGTCTCAGGAGAGAGTCATTTCCACCAATACCATTAGTTGTGCCGTTCAAGAGGTGGTTACCATCTCTGCGCTGCTGTTGCTGCTGTGCCTGCTGCTGTTGCTGCTGCTGCTGTTGATGTTGCTGCTGCTGTTGATGTTGCTGCTGCTGTTGTTGCTGCTGTTGCTGCCTCTGCAATAAAATCTGCTGCATCTGCATGTGCTGCTGCTGTTGTTGCTGCTGCTGTTGCTGTTGCTGCTGCTGCTGCATATGTTGAGGCTGTTGGGATTGCTGCTGTTGTTGCTGCTGCTCCCTTGCCTTCATTATTTGTGTCTGCAATTTCCAGATTTACGTTGTATACGAAGCAAATGAAACCTTAGAATAGATAAACTTTTAACAGCCCAGCCAATAATGTGACAGTCATCAAATAAACACTTTTTTTAATCAGTGGATCATCAAATAAACATACAACGGGTAGAAAGAATGATAGCTCATTCTAGAAGTTCACCATAAGAAACTTTCTTAATGAATTAATTCACTGCCCAAACTATGTTCTCTCTCGCTATCAGAAACCCTACAGATTCCAACAGTACAGGACGTACACCAAACCTTACAGATTCCAACAGTCTGCGACCTACACAAACTTAAAAAGAATTTCTGGTCTGGTTATCTGATTGTCCATTAAAGTTGTAGGAGGCTGCCATGCTAACAGCCAAAATTAATTAATCATCCCTGTACACAGAATATCTTTTTTTTTTTTTTTTTTTTTTTTTTGGTAGGGTAATAAACCACACAACAGATGATAACATGCTAAAAACTAGATTCTAGTAGGAAAACATGCATTTTAACATACTGTGCCTCAAGAATTCACTATAACAGGTACCAGATGCTTATTAAGGTCAAAGAATGGAACTGATTACATTTTCTATTCCCCATACAGGAAGACGGAAATTTTCTGGCAAATCTGCAGTCTGATCTCGTGGACAAAGGCATGGGCTGACAAGACCCTATATAGGAATGGGTTCATGTGGTTGGTCAGAGGACCTTGGATTAGAATGTCCCAAATTGGGTTTCTCCATGGCAATCCCACGCACAGCAAAAGGTAAAGGAATCCGGACAAAGGGAAAGAAAATACAGTGCCCCTAGCATCAGCTCATAAAATGCACTAACCATATCAACAACAAAGTTGACATCACTATTAGAGAGTTAAAGTGATGAGTTTCCATGAATCCATGAAAAGTTACTATTACGGTCAATGTCGATAAAGTTCAGCAAAACTTTACACAATTATCATCATTAGAGGCAAAAAAAACAGAGCAGCTGAGTTGTTTTTTCTACTAATCAGGTAATAGTTAAGTGAAATTTTTATACAGAAAGAAAAATTGTTAAGTGAAAACGTAAAAAGCCTGCTACCTTTAGTTGCAGCTGGTGGTTCTACAAAATATTGACACGAGTGAAATCCAACAAACAACTGAATACAAGCTAAAAAGAAAACAGCTTTTAGCATCACTCTGGTCTTCACAAACAGTAATTTCCTGCCTCTGGTATCGATACAACTTCGAACTTCCTAACAGTTCCGATGTAAGTTGTAACAAAAGAAGGAAAACAGCAAGAACATTCTCGACAAGAGTCTCAATAGTTACTTTATAATTTCAGCTAGGGACTACAAAATCAATAATATCAGAATAATTAAACTTAAGAGTCCAGGAATAATAAAGTTCATAAGATGGAAATTTTGCCATTAACCAACCTCGATATAAGAGGCAGCAACTTCTGAGTGCTTCTCATTGGTCCTTGCGATGAATATGTCCCAGAAAACAGACCACCACTCAAATAGAAAACCACCTGGAGCATCAATAGCTGAAAGAAAGACGATCAAAAGGTCAAAATAATAAAAAACAGAGAAAACCAACTGGGGAAGTGCAACCTCCTCCGCATAAGCTCAAATTTATAATCTCACCAACAGGGTCAGATGACACTTTCCCTTCAGCTTGAAAGGCCTGAGCAGAAGCCTTTAAATCTCTTTTCACTAAATAATCATGAATATAGACATCTAGCCTGTAATCCAAAGTACGAAAGACACTCTGTCAGTTAACGCAATAGATATCATAGTAGAGATAAAGATATTCTGATATGAAACAGGTTGCGTTCATAGCTAGGTGGGATTGAATTGATTATAGAAACATGAGTTCAATTAGTCGACTGATTAGTTAACAAGGAAAAAAGGATGAGATAATACTTGACCTTGAAACGTGACTTCTTATTCTTCCTAAGAAACAACCTGTATATCTTTTACTTTTCTCACTGATGAAAAACAATTGTAGAGAACCAATTTAACTGCTAGGTTAAAACAAGGCCTACTTTTTCTTCACTTGAATCATGTTTCCAACTTCCAAGAATCTAGATTTAAGTAATAATAAAAATAAAAAAAGGTTTCTTTGTTACAAATTAAATGTGTTCAGTTCTTCACATTAATAGTATATTGCTAATCAAACAAAACCCTAAGCACCCAAACACTAGTTCCTGTATTCAGCCCAAGAGAAATCTTCATAACATATGTGTGTATGAAAGGGGGTTTTTGGGGGGGCAACTCCACCATATAAGAAACTTATGCAACAAATTCATAAACCCAATCCCATAATTAAACCTAAAGCTCTGCAAACCCTAGCAACACAAAAGCTAGTGAAAAAGACTCAAACTTTCTTCAACAAAATAGATACCAAAACAACCAAACACGCATAATTAAACAACCCCACAACACAAATCTGGAGAATATCTATTTAAAAATTGAAACTTTACACAAAACCCAAGAAAAGGGAAAAGAATGCACACACAACATGTAATAGTAATAACAATTAAGAAAACTAACATCTTATCAGCTTCCCAGTTGGTCTGAGACATGTTGAAATAATCCAAGAATTCAAACAAACTCTTCTTAATAATGCCAGATCCTTAGAAACTGACTTCTTCTTCCTTGCCCACTGAAGTATATCCCATCAATAAAAAGAAGAAACTTTTTTTGGTTACTAATCAATTCAACACAAAAACAAGAATAAAGAGTACAGATAGAAAAAGCATATATGTGTTTGTATATACCCCTTTACATTATGTGTTTTTTGCATATAAAAATTCGAATCTTGAAGATGGATGGACAGAAAGACTGATTAAAAAGAAAAGAAAATAATTAAAAAAAAAATATTACTTTTTTTTTTTTTTTCTTTCAAGAAACTGAAAATCTCTTCTTTTTCTGGTGATGGATTTTAGAAAAGAATGGTTGGATTTGCTGGAGCTGATGTTGCAGATATTCTAAATTGTTCTGTAAGATAAATTTTGCATAACAAGCCCTTGCTTTTTATCGAATTTTCAATTCTAGTCCTTGCAGAACAAGCTGATCTGTTCCTTGGTTCTAAAATAGCCCTTTAATATTGAGTAATTAACTTTAATGACATCTTAACAGTATAGAGTTGTTTTATTGCTTATAAACAAAGTAGCATGGACAAAAATGTCATTTCAAATATTTAGTCTTTCGACAGATGGTACAAATGTTGCAGTATATTTGCATAGGAAGTCCCTTAATTTTAGTGGTTTTGAGTTTTTGTTTTCACGTTCTAGATCTTCAATTCTTCATTAATTTAATCTAGAACCTTAAGAATTGATCAATTCCGGGTAGGTTTGCCAAAACTGGTGAAATGACAGTTTTATCCTCTGATGTCAAAAAGGGTCAAAGTGTTTTTTATTATAATATAACAGGATACTTTCTCATTTAACCTAAGTTTAAAACAAGTCAATTGAGTAAATTTAGCGATAACGTCTTCTAAAAGTAGATTCAAGTAATCTAGAAGGTTTTATTAGTAGATAAAAATAAGTATAATTCAGAATCTGAATTCAAATTCTAATGATCTTGGATTCGTTCTAATCTTTTGCACTCCCTTTTTTAAAAGAAAAAAAAATGTAAGATCTTATATTTTTTATCTTTTTATTACATAAATCATATTTTCTAAATTAATTGTGGATTATATAAATAAATAATTATTAGTTAGATTTGCTAAACTTATGTTTGATCTATACTTCACCCATTTAGTTGTTGTGATATCATAACAAACTAATTATTATTATTATTTTATTATAATATACATGCGTGCATAAGACCGTTGGTCAAATAATTACGACTATACTTTCATGTGGTATTAGCCTATATGTGACACTAGGCTCAAATTAAGAAGTCCTACTAAAATCTCCAACATACACATGCGGTGACAACAATAATATTAAAGTGGAGGAAAGTAAAACAAAACATAAAAGAAAAGAATACTTTAATTAAAGAATATGATTAAGCTATTACATTTAAGGACTAGATGCAACCATCAATTTGATTTAGGTTTAGCCCAATAGGAATGATTTGAGTTGTTGAACCTCAAAATATAAGAACCATCCTTGCTTAATGAATTTTATAATAAAAAGTTTATCGGTGAGAATTGAACAAGAAATAATGCAGTATAACTATAGAAGTGAAACTCATACATCATCAACTATCACCACCCACCACTCACAACTATCATCTTCAGTTACAATCACCATCCTTGTCAATCACTATAGTTAACCATCACCGCAATTAGTCACCATTTATAATCACACCGCCAACCACCGTTACCATAACAATCATCTATTCCTATGGACGATCACTACCATCAGTCACCACTTTATATCACTTTCACAACCATCATTCACCACCACTATTAAATATTACGATCATCCACCACAATTGTCTGTCACCGCCACGAACTACTACCAAGTACCATCAATCACTAGTGGCAACTACCATCAAAGCTAGCTACTAGCTATGCCATTAGTCATCACCATTTCCAATTGAAAAAAAACAAACAATCACAATTGTTTATTATTCAGTCTTAATACAACATTTTAATATTCATATTCAAACATCTAGATCTTAATACGCGTCTTAATATAGGGATATGTATTAAGATTCAAACGTCTCGATGCTAATAAAAATAAACGAGGCCTAAACAAATTATTCACTCGCTTAATTATAATTGATGGTGGTATCCTCAAATAATGATTTGTGATCCCACCACATAGAGCTTATAATTCAACAATATATATTTTGTGGTAGCTAATTTATTCCTCAACAGTTCATATTCTGTGTTAGCTAATGATTCCTCAATATCCTATTTTTTATGTAAAATTATTTTCTTTAATCATTCTTACTTTAAAAAATAAATGATCGCAAAAATAGAGAAATAATGTTATGACAAAATCGACAAAGTGGGTTCATTAATAGTTGTTTACTTTACAGTTATTCTGATTATCAAGCACAACGTAACTTTATGGAAAAGGGTAAAGATTACCAACTAGGAAGTTCTAAAAAGGAAGATTTTTTTTTAAGTGAAAGAAAAAGTATCATAGTATGCTTATATTTAAATTGAAAAAGTTATTATATATGCTATTTGTTTATGTATTTTGATTTAATTGATTTGCTCGGAAATTAATTACAACCTTATATTCAAATAGGTAATGCACATTGAGTTAACGCAAAAAAAAAATTGTGGCGGGAGAGGGGTCGAAATAAGAAAGAGCTATAAGGAACCAAGTCAACTTACATAAGGTAATTTTTTGACGTATTCAACACTTGTAACACACAGAAGCTTCATGCTAAATCTCCGTGATAGAAATTCTTCTATATACTTTATAAAATGAAGAACAATTTTGCCATAATGGAAAAGAAGTTGACTTATAAGGAAATGACTATTCTAATTGCAGTTTTCCTTTCTCTTTTTTTCCTGCAAAAAGAAAAAGGAAAAAAAGAGAGATACGTAACTTAAACAATTTTTTTTATTTATTTGGTGTGATGATCTGGTTTAGAAAAGTTTTAAGAAAATATTGTGAGCGAAGTCACAACATGCTTGCCTGGAAAATAAAAATAAAAAATTATCATGAAATTTTATAATCGACCAAACTTGTTTCAAATTAAAACGTAATTGTTATGTTGTTATTATATTATGAAATTTAGAAGAAGTTGATCTTAAAAAGAGAAGAAAGTAAATCCAATCTAATCCCTGTGTTTCAACAGCAACCCCCAAAAAAATCATTTACAACTCATTCTTCAAAAAACTAAAATACAACCAATCCCAAATTACCGACATGAGTGTGAATTAAGTACTATACTAGAGGATGAAGCCCGTGCTCAACATGTTAGGCATTTGATTTTTTTTTTCTAGCGATAGTAATGCAAGCATTTAATTTTTTCTTTCAATCATAATGGAATTAGATAGTGCCCTGTAATTGAAATAAACATGGATATTGATTAACTATAATCCACACAGTTTCCTACACATGAGTGTAGTTGTCACGCCCCGAATCATGGTTTGGACGTAACACGGCACTCGGTGCCTTATTGCATGTGACGGAGCGAACCACATGGCTTGCTGAATCATCATGAAGCATACATGAGCGAAATATGAGATAAACATGATGAGTCTAAACATGGGATATCATAAATATCTTTAAGAAAACATGACTATGGATTGTCATAGATAATGAGTCAAAGATGGTTATACGACTCTAAACATTTGACATAACATAAGCTGGGTTCAGTCTATAAACCTCGAACATAGTCGAGCTATGCTAAACGTAGCTCACGGGACAAGGCCCCCAGCATACCTTAAATGCATAACTAACATAAAGTAAATAATGACTAGACCCCAAAAAGGATGGGGCTCACCAAAAAGCGATACGTATGTGTATACGTACCACATCGTGAAATGGGAGCCCCGGGCAATAGAAAGGGAATCGCACATTGAATGTCTTGGTATGTAAAGCAGCTGAATGAAATAAACATGGCACGTGAAATAACATGATGGTGAAATTGAACACAGTCATGAACATGTGTATCTGACATGGACATAAATACATATATAACATGGGTAAAAACATTTTATATTGGGAGAGCCTCAATATAACCGACATGTAACCACCACGTTAACACGTGGCGTTTGATCTCTGCCCGATCAGCTAAGTCGTCCTGTACCTTGCCGGGTTACAAGTCGTGAACATGACATGAATGGATCCAAATCCCTCAATGGGGAAAATATGAAGGAATCGTCCTCTTTGGGTGGAGCGATCCTTATCTTACGTTGTCATACGTAGTTTCAGGTATGAAACCTTCTCGGTAATCTGTGCAACTCCCAAAAACATGAACATGATATAGTTGGCTAAGAAGCCCATGAATTTCATAAAACATGACTTGTATTAAACATGAGTATCTTGTATCATAGCATAGATATAATAATATAATATAATTGCATGAAAACTTGTAGACATGTAGGATATTCATGAAAATAAGCATTACATTTAGTAACTTGCAAGTAGGAACCCATGGAATGCAAAGTATGAGTTTTCATGGATTACAGACATATTCTCAATAACCAAAAGGGACTATTAAGAATACAATAACGAAGTAATCATACAATTATAGTATATCATGGTACATGTACTTAGGGTTATCATGAACATGGCTAAAACCCTAGTTTTGGTGTAACTTGTATGATCATGGAAGAATGTGGCGTGGGAAGAACAAAGATGTTCCCACACGTGGATAGAAACTCTACATACCTGGTAATGCTCCAAAACTTGAATTAAAGACTTGAACTTTGAAGAAGATTTCCAAAATCTTGAATCTTGAACCTTGAGATGGGTTTTCTTGAAAACCCTAGGTTAGGATGATGATTTCTTGTTTAGATTACAAGGATATATATTAGAATTGACTTGGAATGATTAGAATAGGCTTACCTTGGTGTTCTTGATGATGGGAGAGGGTAGGAGGTCGTTTTAGGACTTGAAGGAATGAAAAATAATGATTTGGATGAATATATACTGTTTTGGAACATTAAATTTTATACCCAACAAAATACTGGTCGTATTTTGCAATATGGGCCGTATTTCAATCCGTATTTTGTTTGGACTGCTCTGCGACTCTTCAGTAAAATGGTCATAACTCTTTGCACAGATGTCCGTTTGATACACATAATATACCGTTGGAAAGGTATTTCAAAACTCTACAACTTTCATCAAGGAAGTTTTCCCAAATTCCAATTTCAACTATTAAATACGGGTCGTATTTCAAAATACGATCCGTATTTAACAATGTATATCCCTCAAGCCAAATTCCAGAATGCTCAGTGATCTTGATGCCAACTTACGATTTGAAATACGGGCCGTATACTGAAATACGGTCCGTGTTCTGGGGGTAAACCCCCATCTGACAACTGAAGAGAAAAATCCAATTCCCACATTCTTTATCTGATTTTCTAAGTCTAGAATCATGGTCAAGGCTTAAGTTAAAAGTACGGGGTGTTACAGTAGTATAGGTTCTTTTCTATACAATGTTTGCAGAAAAACATAACGGTACCCTTCCGACAACCAATCTAGAGCCTTCGTTCTTCGATCTTTTTCCATCCATTGCTTGTTGTTATTGCAAGCTCTTAACACAATTGCTCAAAATTGGATGTTGTTAAGCTGTCTTTTCTTGTAAGTTGGCATTTCATACCTTGCTTCAATCAGTAGTGTCTGGACTACTTTCTTTCCTTGACAGAAGACTTGATGGAGCAGCTGCAACATATGATTTAGATAGACAAAAAACCTGACAACGAATATTTTCATGTGACTATCTATAAAAAAAAAAAATTGCGAATGATTCTACATTAATTCAATCCTGATAATTATAAAACAGATAAGAAACCTTGAAGACCAATGAGTTGTCTGCAAGTTTCGGAATGCAATCAAACTTTACACAGTATTTGAGATTGAATTACTCTTCTTTCACTTCAGCATATTTTGTTGAAAGGATCCCTAAGAGGAAAAACAACCCTTTCATATCGGCCTTTTGCAATTAAAAAAAAAAAGGAGTATTTTAGGGAGACTAGGCACAAGTTTCGATGCATCTTTATAATCTTATGCATGTGTTTGGAGGGTGACTTTTTGAGGCTTCAATTTCTTCATGTGCCTTTGGGAGGAAGCATTTACTTAGACGTCGTAGAATGTACTGCAATCTCTCATTTTTAGAACTTTATAAAGAAGTAATGCCTAATCATAAACTAATACATTTATGTAAGGGTGGGCGTTCGGTTCTTCGGTTCGGTTTTTCAAACTTCTTCGATTTTTTCGGTTTCGATTTTTTGAAAGTGGACACCGAACACCGCACCGAATTAATTCGGTTCAGTTCGATTTTTTGAAGTTCGGTTTCGGTTTTTCTAATTCGATTTTCTACTTGTAAAATGGACTTTCTTTAATAGACGGCATGTCATTAAGCTCCTCAATAATATTCTGCTTCCATTCTGCATTCAACTTTCTTTAATTTTTTTTTCAACTTTATCTTACGTACAACTAACCATATTTGCAACCCAACTATTCTGACCCTATAACATTGTTCCTCAAATGATATGAAAAATTATGACCTGCTGTACATAACTACATATCGTGATAAGCAGCACTAAGCCACTAACAGTAGCCAACAATTCATTTTTTCTAGTGATGGGCAAAAATTCATTTTTTCCAGTGATAAGCAGCACTAATACAAAAATCAGTAGCAGCAGCCCACCCGAAAATTCACTCTATACCTTATGCCCACCCAAAAATATATACCCTCTATACATGCCCACCCGAAATTCTCTAACTGTGCCCTGCTTTTTTCTAGAACTTGAACAATACAACTAATAACATTAAAAAACTAGCAGCCAAGTTGGCATTTGAAAAATCGATTGACGACCATGACGACAAAACTAAACTAGTAGGCTTAAAGCCTTCAACTTAAAACAATAACAACAACCAACCAGCATCAGCAAAATAACACACAAGGCAAAAACAAGCAACACAAATGACATAAGCTTAAAGCGAGCAGCAGCCAAACTGCCAAACAACATAAATAAACAACACAAATGTCTTAAAATTTAGCTCAAAATACAAAAAATTATTTGACATTACAAACTAAGTCTTAAATCCATTGTCTTAACACAACACTAGCGATCACAATTCGGTCCGAAATTCACCAAATTCAAAACACAAGCTCAAATTTGAAGGCGAATTTGCCTCTCTTGTTGACGCTCAAGACATTTCCCAATATGTTTCATCAAGGAACCTGTGCCATTCACTCTTGAATTCTATTTAAGTATCATACCACATGTCAAACACCTTAATTTACGCTTCTTCATTGTCTTGAACTACCGCAAAATATTCCCAATCATGTGAGCGAGCATTAGGAGGCATTGTTGAACTTGAACATAATAAAAAATAAGACAAAACCAAAAGTTAGAATATAACTTTCAAGATAAAAGAATAGAAATACAAAATAAAATATTAAACTTACCACTAGTAAATCAAACATCAACAATGCAAGGATCTCTTCCACTATTTGCTATCTCTAAAGGAAATTTAATCAAATATGTCATACAACATAAATAAGTATATGATTTTTGCACTAAAAAACACAAAAAAATATAAAACCCTACCAAGTTCAAGTTGCTCAAGATACTCCAAACTTTCTTCCACACTAACGGGTTTAGTCTCTTCTCTAAGCCAATCTTGGGCACAAATAAGAGATTGCACACATTTAGGAGTCAATGAACTTCTAAATGGATCAAGAATACGTCCACCGGTACTAAATGCACATTCTGATGCCGCACTAGAAACCGGAATAGCCAACAAGCATTTATTTTCCACCAATCTAAGACCTTAAACTCAACATATTCATCTTCAGGCTCTTGTTCTTCACTAATGTATTTATCCAACTTCGATTTAGCACCCCCACATCCAGAATCTTCCTTTTGTTTCTTCAACTGAAGCTTAGTTCTCAAAGCTTTTGCTCTCGAAAGTGTCGAACTAGAAGATACATCGGATGAGCATTGAGATGAAGAAGATGCGGATGGAGATGATTTATGATGAAATTCTCTTGAATAATTTTTAGATACTCTCCAAATAAAGATTTCATATAATCATACACTCCTTTCTTACTTTCTTTCCTACTTCCTCCCCAAATAGCTCTTCAAGACCAAAGCTAACATACACAAACTTATTATGAGGATCCAACACGGAAGCAATAAAAATCATTTTGTTCATCTTTTCAGGATCGCCCCAATACTTTTTAAATTTTTCTCTCATCCGCTTAGCCATTTTACTCAAATTAAGATCTTCACTTGCTAAACACACTTTCAAATGTACATCAAGCTCACATATATTCTCAAAATGAACATTAGACGTAATATAATGTGAACCTGAAACCTTTACGATGAGCTCGTGAAATCTTTCAAGAAACTTTATCACATTCCTTACATTCACCCAATCATCAGATTGGAGAGGACCTGCAACACTTCCATCTTCAAGAACATGAGTAGAAAGATAATTATTAAAATACACCCTTTGAACTTCACAACATTTCTTAAAGTGACTTCCTCTTGCCGAAGATGATCTAACATACCTCACCATTTGCCTAACACGTTTGTGAAGCATCAATTTCCTTCAAACCTTCATGCACAATTAGATTAAGTATGTGTGCCATACATCTCGCGTGAAGATGCTTACCATCCATTATATTAGTTCCCGCATATTTAAGCCGTTTAGACAATTCTCTATTTGTAATATCGTTGGAAGAAGCATTATTAACGATGAAAAAACCTTATCCAAGTTCAATAAAACAAACAATTACTAATAGCCTCGCATATGCTCGCCCTTATGACTAGTGATAGGGCAAAAATTCAGTATTTTTTTATGCAACATCCAATCTTTATCAATATAGTGAGCAGTCAAACACATATAATTAATTCTTTGCAATGATGTCCATGTGTCAGTAGTAAGGTAGATTTTTGATTTTGCTTCTCTAAAATTCTTCTTCAAATCTAGTCTCAATTCGCTATAAAGTTCATAACAATCTCTTGTTATTGTTCTACGGGAAGGAACTTGAAATAAAGGTTGGGCTACATTCATAAACTTCTTGAAGCCTTCCTTTTCTACAAAGCTAAATGGTAGTTCATCCGTAATTATCATCTCAACTAAAGCCCTCCTAATTAATTGTTGATCAAATTCCTAAAGCGGCTCATCCTTAGATGCAAAATTTATCTTTTTCTGAGTGCAAGTTTCAATCTTGGCTTTATATACTGGGCACCTCAAATTTATATGTTGTCTCAATCCCGTTGTCCCATTTATAGTTGTATTAGCGGCATAAAGATTTTTACAATGTCTACACCTCGCTTTACCAATACCATTCACAACGACCTTATCAAAATGATCCCAAACCGGTGACCTAGAACTTATTTCTTTTCTTTTATTTGTTACCTGGGTCTGGGTGTCAAGTGACTTGTCAATGTCATTGCTATCATCTGTCTTAGGTACGCTATCGGTTGAACCAGCCGCACTTAGTCTAGTTTCATCCGCCATCTATGAAAAATTAAAAAGAGAAACTATCATCTAGAAGCTCTATAGCAACGATTACAGTTTCAAAAGAAAAAAAAAATAGAGCTACGCATAAAGATGAACGGTTCAACAAACACTCAACAAAACCGAACAAGAAGCAACAAATATGCAGTTATGCACCTAACGAAAATCTAGCAATTACAGCATAAATAATTCTTGCCCAGATTTCTCCAAAACTACAAGAACATATGTTATCTTCTTCTTTTCTTTACAATTCTAAAGATACCCACTGATAATTTAAGAAAATTTAACACCCCATAATAAAGATTTAAACTTTCTTGAAAAGGAAAAGAATTTAAAACAAATCCAACCCAATACTTACAAATTCGGTGATTCTTTATCCAAAACTAGCTAGGGTTCGGTGAAAAAAGAAATTAAAGGTTCAAACTTATGAAAAAGGAAAGAACAATCAAACAAAGAAATTATAAGGAGAAAATGAAATTACCACCGTTGTTGGTGCCTGAGAACTCCCGCCGCCGTTGGTGTGAGGACTGAGGATTGTTAGGTGTGAGGAGTCGGACAGAGCAGTGTGAGGACTGTTAGGTGTGATCGTGTGAGGACTAAGGAGTCGGACTGTTAGGTTAGGCGTGAAGAGGAGAGGAGATGAGAGGAAATGAAGTTAGGGTTGGTCCGCTGGAGTTGGATAGCTGGTATACTAATTTGGGTCAGTTAGGGATGGGCTTGGATAGTTCATAGTTGGATCTTGGATATATTAAATTGGGCACCGAGAAACGAGAAAGTGGAGTGGGCTAGCAGGGCTAAGTGATCGAGGGTGAGGGGTGTAAAAATTATTTACTAAATTTTCGGTTTAACCGAATACCAAAGAATCGGTGAACCGGAACTGAATACCGAACCGAACACCGAATTTGTTATTTAAAAAAAATCGAAACCGAACCGAAAAACAGAAAAACCGAACTAATTCGGTTCGGTCCGATTTTTCGGTCTTCGGTGTTTATGCCCATCCATACATTTATGAACTCTTCACGTTTTTCTTCTGGGAAGTTATCAGTCAATCAAACTCATTGACAACCAAAGTAGCATCCATTCCTTTTATGTACTATAAACATTGAAATACCAGCTAATGAAATATCACGACCACTGATATCAAAACTAAAGTAACCGATTTTTTTTTTGTTTTAAAAAAGAAGCTTACACTTTACTAAGGAACTGAAAAGTTCATTCTTCCATTGCTTATACGAACGACTCATAGATCACTATCAAGCAGACCATGCATTTGAATGAGAACAAAATATAATGTTACCTCGGTACTTCATGAACCGTTGGGCAAGTGAGTTCATATCCTGCATTAACATATCATAAAACAACTTTGTTTTAGAAAGCAAGGAGTTGAGATAAAAAAATACAAAATTTAGCACCATCAGGTTGACAACTACAATTGAAAGACTATCTGGATACACATTTCTACTGACATATTCAAATAGAAAGAAAAGAAAATCAATTAAATCAATTATCTATACCTTAGTGTTAAATAGACACTAAAGACAAACAAAAAGAAAAAGCTTTCTTTTTATGAAATGAATTCTGATAGAACTATTTTAGTAATTGCAGCACAATTAAATGTAGAGAATGATGAAAGAATTATGCATATTAATTCTTTTTTCTGAAAAAGCAAATTCAAGATGTTCTATATTATCGAATGGTATGGGAACCAACTCCATGAATAATTTACCTTGCTTGAAGGATGTAGGAATCACAACATACAGTTTTTCATAAGCATTTTCTTAAGGAATCAACGAAATTAGTCTAAAAATCACACATAGACACAAAAACACACACACACGTAAAGTAGAAAAGAGTTTTATATCACGAATGCCAGAGAACTAACGCATTCTTTTGCCTAAATGCCGAGATTAGTAATGTCCAATTCTATACAATTAACTGTAGAAGACAGAAAGCATATTACTAATTTGCTAATGCTTGTTTTCAACTCGATCCACTTTCAATAACATCAAAATATCTTCTATTAAGTAAAAGAATTTCTAATCATTGGTTCTGTGAACAGAACGGTGACTCAATGATACCCGGGAAAGGAGAAATTTGAGATTCAAATGGACCAAAAAGAAAAGTAATGTCATTCCAACAATATATATAATAATAACACCTAGTCATGCACGTGTTCTCTCATATATATATATCTGCAATATCACCATTATATATACATATATATATATATATATATATATATATATATATACATATTTCACAGTAATCTCCACTACCACCAAAAAGTACAATTGAGGCACCATATATAGAGAAAGTAAGTTAAATATTAATGTGTGCATTGATACATTACACTCACATGGACATGAAGAAAGAGATCCATCGAAGGTTACACCGAAAAATAAGCTTTGAAAACTCAACTTCTATATAACCGCCACCTCATGAACTTTAAATTTCATGTGAAAATTCATTATATATTTGCTTCACACATTTCATGAAATTTAAAATAGTATATAATCTATTGCAATTTTCATTATTGGAGCGGAAAGATACTTTTGATTACCAAAAAGTTTAAGTTGGCTTCTATTTCGAAACCTACGCTATGTACAAAATTAATACTATCTCCGACAAGCATGTCTAAATGAAATGCTGTAACATTTGAAACTCAAAAAGGAAACACGTGCCGTGTGGGGACACATGTTTACAGTATTCAGTTGCAATAGATATAGTCTTTTTCCAGATCTATCCATCACTACTAACTTAATCATCAATTATCGATTATCGTCTTCGTGAACTAAGAGATAGCTTTCTTTAGATCCTTTCAAAATTGATTATAACTCTGTTTTGTTAGATACAAATGAATTTGCAAACACACCTCCAGTATAGAATACACTGCATTTTTCTGTCGCTACAAGGAAAGTTGTATAAAAATCTTTCAAATGTCCAATATTTGTGCTATAAAAAATTCAGGGGTTGCAAAATAATAGTAGATGTTTTTGTTAAAATCACCTATGGGAAAAAATAGAATAGAAAATTATTTAGTACTTTCATGCATATCAGCAAACACTTTGGCTGCATCAAAGTTCTATCTTTTTCGTCACAATTTTTCTTTCAGATGGCGATTCCATATGGTTAATGCTGTTGCAGTTTGTGCAGCCGAGTACAAAATTTCTATAGAATCCTTTAAACAAATATGCTTATGCAGAAACCACCAGAAAATATTGAAAAATAAAGTACAAATGCAAAAAGATCTTTATAGGCAAATAAGTTGCTAAATCAGTAGACAAAAAAAGAATGAAAGTTACATACCAAGAAAGAATAGGGAAAATTTATGAGACTTAAAAATAATCTCTTCCTCCGTTTTCAGCTTTTTGATTGTATCTCGCCGATCGGGATGCATGTGCATTTTGAAAAGTACATCCGCAGATGTTCTGCCAGTGCTACACAGCAAACCCGAAGGATAATTAAACACCACACAAAGAAACAAAGTTGAATACCAGAAAAATAAAAGATACCAAAATGAAAAAAAGAAAAGATAAAGGAAAACACCAAAGACAAAGTACTTACAGAATATTATAAACTGGATGGAGAAGATCACTGATTGTCAAAAAGAAAATGGAAGAGATCACTGAAAAGTTAAGCAGATAAAGTTAGAAGCACACTATTTGACTATGGAAAGATAAAGGTATGAGGAAAATGAAGGGACTGTTGTTAAATGACACGTATAACTCCCAACATAAGTAGATTTAACCTAAAGAAGACACGTCTCCATAAAATTATGATTTCAATTATTTTACTCCCCAAAGAGATAATAAAATTACAAACTATCCCTGTTCGTCCCAATTTTATAGTACAATTTAAGGTGCTTCTTGTACCATTGTTTATGCAGTGTTCGTCCCATCAACTCCCATTTATATATAGTAGAAATTGGACGGGGTGCACCAAAACTGGGCTTTCCATGGAATATCAGGCCTTTTACCTCAAACAAGATCGTCTTTTTGCACGGATTGTCCTTCAAAGGTGCTGCTCTTTAATTTTTAGCCTTCGCTTTAAAAAGTGGCTGAAAATATGCGTGTTAGGACTTACTCGGAAAAAAAAATCGCAAGGCAAAGTTTAGCGAAAAGTCTGCCTTATAAGGTTAAAAAAAAAAAAAAATTGCCTTAAGGCAATTTTTTTTTATTTTTTATTTTTTTTATACTCTGCTTGAATTTAAGGCCTAACTTTTGCCCGAATAGGCCTAATTTTGCAACGAAACTCTGCCTTACGAAAAAACCGGGTTGACAGAATCTCAGGTATTTTAGGCGAAGGGTAAAAATTAAAGACCAGCAATTTGAGGGGCAAAAATTAAAGACCACCCCCAATAAGGACAATGGTGCAAATTGCCCAAACAAGATTAGCTAATTAACAATAGGAAATTTTTGACACTCTTTCAAAATTTTGTGATTCAAAAATATTCACAATTTTTTAAAATCTAAAAAATAATTAATTTGAAATTTTAGTAGCTCAATTGGTTAGCTACCTGAACTTTCACCTTATTAGTGAGGGTTCGATTCTCCACCTTGTAATCCCTTCCCCCATTTCCTCTATCCCGATTATTTTATTTTTTAAAAAATATTGAATCTTTTGCTCTCATTTTTCTATCGGTATGACTTGTCGTAGGCCCCACAGGAATACAATAAAAAATCTCTCTGGCATGTGTAGGAAGTCTTAATCCTCTATGTTTGACCAAATACCATCAAATAAATTAGGACGAAGGAAGTATCTATTACCATTCTTTTTATTTATTGATTGATTTTGACTCCCAGGTAAGTCCACAATGACCCAAAAGCTATGAGGCCCAATACACTTTGTAAGACGAAAAGAAGAGACAAGGCTGAGGCCCAGCGGAAGAACAAGGTTGAAAGAAGAGGAACACCGTCCATTATATTTAAAAGGTCCAAAGGCAAATGTTTGGGGAAGCTCACGGATGCCCCCCCTCAAATAAAAAAAAAAATTACCTGCCCATACCCCATTGTTTTCATGCCCCCAAAAAAAATTATTTTTTTTTACCGAGGACAATGATCTCTAACATGGTATATAAATATCGAAATGGTATTATAGAGAATCTTTGTCCTTCCAAACAGTATATAAATATATATGAGATGGTATCGTGGTGATCTTAAGATCCGTCAGCCCATTCTGTCCCTCCATTAGCGTGGTATATAAATATATCGAGACGGTATTATGAATGATCATGTTCATATATTAAAAATGACTTTTCTCACTCTTGATATGAAACCGGCTTAACCTCAATGAGCCACTCCTTAGGACCATGATACCATCATGGTATATAAATATATTGAGATGGTATCATGGAAGACTGTTTCAGGCCTTCATGATACCATCGTGATATATAAATACCGAGATGGTATCCCGGAGAGGAAGGGGTTTGGCCGAGGGGTATACCGGGTAAATATTTTCAGCCGGTGGGGGTAGAAGTGAAAATAGTTTGGGAGGGGACATGGGCGGGTAAATATTTTTTATTTTGGGGACAATTAGTGATGTTTTCCCTAAATATTTTCATGCTTTGCAAAGATGGTCAGACTTCTAGTTAATCTTCTCTTTTGCTCCGTTTGATTTCCTTTAGTTAGAAAGATTTTCCCAATGTCTTCACTTGTAATATTTAACTCCTTTCTTATTCTAATCTATATATAATATAAAGCTAGGCATAGACAATCCTATGTGGCACCTCTCTATGGCCTCCATTGACATTTATCTTTTTTCTCATTTTTTTGACTTTTTCTCTCATTTTTCTTAACTATTTCATCTTTAAAAAATCATCTCAATAACTCACACTCTTTAATTTTCATAACTCCCAAGCTTCATAACCACCAAACTAATTATTGCTCAAGTCTATGGGTGAGTCTAGAATGTCTTTTGACCTTCTTTGTTGATTGTTTAGTTCAGATTCTTATGTTCTTTTTTTTATTTGTTCTTTAAAGAATTAAGAGATTCAGATACTAATTCAAAAAAAAAATGCAATTTAGCTCTGGCATTTGTTTCTCAAAGAAAACCAAAATTGAGCTGTTTGCTTTGATGTTTGACACAATCAATCAATCATCAATATATAATATAATGTTAGGGACGAATGTGGCAAATATCATTCCTATATTTTTTTTTCTACTTTTTTTTGCCTTTTCTTTCATTGTTTTTTTATTTATTTGCTATTTTAAAATGCTAAAGAGTTACTCCTTTTAACTCTCCTAATTATCTTTTAATTATGTTAAGTGTGCTACATTAAACTCTCTCCAATTTTTTTGACCTTTCCTCTTGTATCCTTTTCCTCTTGTATTCTCTCAAATGATTTGAAAATTAAAATTACTCTATCAATAAGTCTATAATTGTCCACATTAATTGCTCAATTAAAAGAGAAAGACAATTAAGAATATTAAAACTTATTAATTATCTGAAAGGTAATATAGTGAGAATAAACATGATTAAATATTATTCCACTAACGTTAGTAGTACAAGAGTCATCTTTAGCAACTAAGGCACCTTTTGTATTCCAAAATAAATTAACTTACTGATTAATTTAGTATTATTAATATGTGAGATTCAATCTTATTTGTTCCTCCGCAAGCACAAACCAGCTTTTAACTCTTTCTCTGTTTACAGATAAGGTGATGTTGCACCTCTTTTTTTCCCTTTTTGGTTTTTTCTTTTTTTGTAAATAGCATATGATTAATGTCTATTATTATATCTTGTGTTAAATCTGTAGTTACACCAAATATTACTCCTATTACGTTACCAACAATTCCAAGAGCCACTTTCTTAATCTCCTTAATTACTCTTAATTACACTCTTTCCCACTCTATTTCTTATGATTTTAATGTATATTGAATGTGGTATTCATTTGGAATATGAAGTGTTTTACCTTTGTATATATACACCAAACAAGACAACATGAGTTGGGCATTCATACCATTTTTGCAAATTTTCTGTTGTACTTTTGATAGTACTATTAGTTTTTTTCGCTTTCTCAATTCTAACCCTTTTAGTTTTTTCTTGACATGCTTCGTTTCTTGATTAAAAATTTTTGTCTTGCTCAATTTTTACCACCTTACTGTTTGACCTCTCATGCCACGTTAGTAATAATATTGTAAATTTTCTTATCTAGGTGAGTTTGAAGAAAAGTTGACTGCTCTTGACATAGCAGCACATTACAAATGGCTATTGTTGGTACATAAGGTAAATTGTAGCTTTAATTCTTTGTTTTTCAGTTTTTTTTTCAAACATTATTCTTTTGTCAGGGTACAGGAGTTCGGTTATGCAAAAATGATGTGAGTTATTTAATTTGACAGTTCGTTCTTTTAATTCATTGGGTGTAGATATGTCGGCATCAATTTTAGTATGTTCTTTGCATACACTTGTCCTTATAATATGTGAATAGAATTTGATATTTATCTAACACTAACAATTTTGGAATTATAAGTCCCTTGTATTTGCAATGTCTTTAAAATATTTTTTACATTTTCCAACTGATCATGTATTTTTCTTACACTTTACGCTACAAAAAAATGAATAATTTGCGGAGATTGAAAGTTGCAATTTGCAGAGAAATAGCAGAGGGTAAAACCTCCGAACCTCCACAAATTGCAATTTTCAAATTACCCATTTTTTTGTAGTGAGCACAATGTTATATATATATATATATATATATATATATATATATATATATATATATATAAACGTGAATCAACTTTTTTTTTTTTTTTTTTTTACGCAACTCTTACGAGATGGATAAAATTTAGTCACTTTACTTTATTTTTTTAGATTTTGAAAAGAAATATCAATATGTAGCAATTAATTTTGATACATATTATAAGTAGTTATATACAAAAGGAAGCAACACTAAGATAGGTATCAGGAGGGTTTCTCGCCACAAATCTAATATTTCTATGGTGATCACTTAGTAATATTAAATTTATGAAATGTACAGTATCTACCTTTTTATCTGAAAAATATTCTAAGGGAGCCATTTTAAAATTATTAGATTTGATATGCTTTTAGAGAATAAAGGTGTGTTAAACAATCAAACCGAATATATTGATTCATACGAGAATTGAGTTGCTGGAATTAAAAAGACAGAAAAGAATACGATTGAGATATAACAAAAAAAAAAAAAAGTAATAGAAACTATGAATTTGATCCAACAAGCTACACTGATGATAAATCTGATTATTCATATAAGAAAAAAGATCTTAGATGAAGAAGGAAAAGACAGGCTGATTTACATCCCCAAATTATTTCAATAGGTTATTTCATATTGAACCGGGACACGGGGGTGCAAGGTGTAGTCGAACCCCGCTTCGTCGGAAAATTGCCTAAATCAATTTTTGATTCATGTATAAATATTAATGTTGCATCCATAACCCGTAATGGGCTCGGTTGGTCAGAGCCCATAGTTGCGGGTTTGAATACGTAACAACACTTTTTAATGTTTTCATTCTCTTTTTCGAACCCCTTATCAAATGTTGTGCGCTCCCTTTGATTGAATAGAAAAATTGTCAAATGATTTTAATGAAGAAATTTTAGAAAAAACACTAAAGATGAAAGAATCTCAAGCAGATAATTGATTAGTTTAAATTAATTTTTAATAAAAATTATGACATTAATATTTAGTTACATCTTGATTGTTTTTGTGACCGTGCGAAGCACGGCCGTGTACACTAGTTAATATTAAACACCGACCTCCCCTTCTATGTTCTGAAATCTCTTGTGGCTTATATTATCATGGGTATTCACGTCACAATAAACAACAACAAGAAGACAGTCTCCATTAATTTCATTAAAAATAAGTTCCATCAAAGTATGGCTTATAAATGAGATAACGTTAATGAGCTATATACATACACGCCTATTGTGCTAACCAGTTAAAAAAATTGTCTTTATATGTGCAGCTTGGTCCTCAGGACTTGAAAAGAAATAAAATTTCAACTTTTAATCAGTTCAAAGGTTTGTGCCAAATTAAATGAAGTTGCTTACTTGTATTCGATATATACATTGAACCAAATCCGTGACCATAATTACTTATAAAACCTCAACCCCCCTCTATTTGAACAAAAGATTGACGCTAGATCACTTCCTCACGACATTCTCTCAAAGTATATCTCTATGCTAACATTAATATCTTTTTCAGCTTTACATCAACTATCAGTAGAATACCGAATTTTCCTTTTACAAAATGCTCAAAGTTTCATCGTGTCGTTTAATCATAAGCGATGGAATATTAGGAAAAGGACTATAGAGTATATGTCCATTGAAAAGTCGATCGTCTCTCTTTCCCATGAAATGCTGTAGATACATATAGTTTTAGGCCACATAATCAAAAGTTACATGCCACTGACGCAAAACAGCAAAGTGGTCCAAATAATATCATCAAAGATCCAAAAAAAAAAAACCTGAATTAATGTCAGAAATCAGAAGAGATTAAGAAGAGGAGAAATTCCCCTTCGCTATGGGTTTGGCTATTTATAGCTAAGCTAGTTGCTGTGGACCTTTCCATGAACTATCATTCTCTCAGTCAAAACCTTTGGGAGGAAGAAAGAAAAAAGACAAACTGTGAGACAAAAAGACCACAGATCCAAGAATCTCTAACAATGGATTTATATATTTTTCACAGACGATAGTGACAGATAAATATTGAAATATCAATTTGCCGTTTGAAACAAAATGTATATTGTATGGAGATCTGTCTGCATGGCTGACCATGGAATTACAAATAGCATGTTAGCAGGAAGGTACTCTAGCCCGCTGTGGACCTCCCGTGAACAATCTGTCACTACACTTCAAAAAAAAAAATATTCAGAAGAAGAAGACAACCCTTGAAACAAAATCAAAAAAAAAAAAAAAAAACAAAAAATTCAGAAGAAGAAGACAACCCTTGAAACAAAATAGAGTACCACAACTTCGAAATTTCTCACACAATTGAAAAAAATACATAATCGGATTTCAAGTCTATGGGTCGCACGACTAAAAGGTTAGGAGCTAACCCCAGGGCCCAGGCTTTGCCTAGATTTTCATCTAAAATTGAATAAGATTAGATTAATCTTGCTAAAATTAATCAATAATTTTCCTTCTTTTGTTGACCAACGCAAACTTGCTTGTATGTCAGCCATGCATGAATGGACAGTTGTTTTGCAAACCTGAAACTTGAAAGTTAAATACAATTAGTTGGAAAGCATGGCCTATGATCACGAGACTAAAGTTAAAAGGTCATTAACTTAGGGAACAGTATCATAGTGTAACTTTTTCATTTATTAATAGAACAAATATCATGTTTGGATAAAAAGAAATTAAATTAAAGAACGGATGGGACCAACAAACTATAACAAACAAAAAAAAATCCTGTCCTTCGCGAGTACCGTTTAAGGTTGTAGAAAAATTCAAAAACTACAGCTTTGATAATGCTCTTTAATTTGTTGCACGTACAAAGAAAGCCATTTAGTACCATCACCTTTTCGAAGAGATCCAAATAAAAGTTGATTTACAATTTTACTTCCTTTAGCATTTAAGTACTTCTTTTCTAATTTTCAGCACTATAACTATAATAAAGATTTGAAATCAGCTTTTTCTTCCATTTTCATAAAGGAGTTTGTTATGCTTCGTACTCACTTTTTGCATTTTTCATGACTGAACAAATGCTCAATAGTTATGTTACTAAATTTTAACTACGAGTAATACAATATTTTCATGAAATTAGCCTTTCTTTTAAAAGTATGCAGTATGCACCGCCAAATTGTTCAGTCCTTGGATCAGTAAGAGTAGAACTGTAGAAAAGTACTAATAACTGATTTCTTTTTTTTAAACGTCAGGTACTTTTTATCAATAATTATTCATTTATCGAACGATTAATACAGTAATTGAGATCGAAGGTAGATAATTAGGGTTCCAGTCAATGAAGAATAAGCCCCCCCCCCCCCCCCCCCCCCAAACACAAAGCAGTTACTCTCTAAGTCTCTTTCCATCTCTTTGTCCAGCTGAAACCAAGATTCTCTTCTCCCTTGTTTTGTTATTTTCTTACAGGATTTGGTGTTTACTCCGAGGAATCATTTCACGACATAAAATTTATATGAAAGTTTATTTATATACGGTACCTCTGACCTCTCCATTTGAATTTGGATCAAATGTTTTCACGTCTCGCGCGCGTAAAATCAATTTCTGGGATGGAAGAGTGTCAATTGTCGTGTCTAAATTCAGATATAGGAGTATTAATTATTTGATCATTGAGTCAAAATATTCATAGTGATAGTATTTCGGCACCTTATTTAAATTAAAGATACAACCATAGAAAAATGTTCAGGTCGAAATAAGAAAGGATACTACATTAATGGTGTCAAAGGTTCAGTTAAATATGTAAAAATATGCTCTCTTAAATGAGGTGGTATTACAATTCATAGAGGGTGCCATTCAACAAAAGCTGTTCCTTTTTCCCATGAATTCTACGTATTAAGGTGGTCCAACAATCATAAAAGATGGAAAAACAAGAAAATGTAAAAAAATATTCTACAGAAGAAAGGAGAATTTCTCCTTGATTATTAGTCTAGCTATATACTCTGGACCCTTCCGCGAACTATCAACTATCATTCTCAGCCACCATACTTTGAGAGAGAGAGAGAGAGAGAGAAATAATAAAAAAGACAAACTCTAAAACAAAAGATCTCGTACGATTTTGAGAATTCTTTAACAATCGTTGATATATACATTGGAAGAATTAAAACCGCGACAGATAAGTGAAACATGGACTTGTAGTCTGCACCAAAATATACATATGCCGATTTGCTTGCATGGCTTGCTACGTAATAAGCATGAATAATAAACAGTAGCTGCCAGTGTGGACCTTCAATTCCCATGAACTATATATATCATCTGCCACCACAGCTTGATAAAAAAGAGGACAGAGAATAAAATAAAAGACCACGGATTCAAGAATTCTCAAACAACGTTTTGATATGTACATTTTCTGACTGTTTATTTTACTAATATTTAAACTTTATGGAATCGAATTCGAAATTCAATGACAATTTATCTTAATTAATTATTTGTATTTACTTAGTGGATCTTTTAACACAAAATATAGGAAGCTATTCGGATGAACCAAATAACTTCACACACTACACCCCCTCCCTGCAGACTGTATAATAGGATTTTCATAGGATAACATTAAATTATAACCTGATATACACAACTAAGCTCAAATATTAGTATAAAGTTCTTTTATACTATGAATATTGATATTGTAAAATGCATTGTTGCATGGCAGCTAACCATGACAGAACAGTGGTATGGCAGTAAGGTTTGCATGCATGCCAACTTGCCAAGTATGCCAAATTATACTTTGAAATTCCAATTACTATTTGGAGTCTACGCGTGTGTTCGGTATGGAGGAAACATTTTTCAATTTTCTCATGTTCGTTTGGTCAAAAAGTTTGAAAAATATTTTTTTAGGAAAACAAGTTCCTTAAAAATGAAGAAATGACTTCCCTAATAAAGTAGGAAAACAAGTCCACAAGTGCATTCCACCAGCCACCCTACCTGCAACCCACCCACCCCACTTTTACCCCCCAAAAAATTAATTTTGTTTTGAAAATTTATTAATTTTTTTTTTTTTAAAGTTTTTTTGCACCACCTATTTGCCCCCAACTACAAGCCCAACGTTACTCCTACAACCCATGCACCACAATCCCCCTGACCCAACTGACCACTCTCGCAACCCATGCACTCCCCCCCCCCCGCCCCCGATTTTTTTCCTTAAAAAAAAGTTTTAAAAAGTTTCTTTTTTTTATTTTCCACCCACCCACCCCCCCACGGCCACCCCCTGCGCACACCACGCACCACCCGCTCCAAACCCGCACCGCCCCAAAAAAAAATTTTCTAATAAAAAAGTTTTAAAGTTTTGTTTTATTTTTTTACCCCACCCACCCCCGACCACCCTCCCCGGCCACCCCCCCCCATCCCGTCTGAATTTTCTACTTCCTATTTAATTTTGTCTTTATTAAAATTTAAAAATTGAAAGTTTGCGTGATTAGAAATTAAAATTTTTGGAGGGGCTGGTGTGTGGGGGGGGGGGGGGGTGTGTGTGGGGGAGGGGCCACTACTAAAAAAACAGGTTTTACCGACCTCAAAAAATGGCTATTTCCGACCTCATGAGGTCGGTTTTTGTCAAAAACTCGACCTGAGCCGACCTGATCGGTCGAAAACGGTGGGTCGGGTGTACCGACCTCGTATGAGGTCGGTAATTTTTTTTTAGCGGTATTACTTAAATAAAATACGACCTCATTAGGTCGGTAGAATATATATTAATAATATAATGATATGAGTTCACCGACCTCTGAGGTCGGTAATTTATATGAATATATGATATATTTTGCATAAAACCGACCTCGTGAGGTCGGTAATTTAATTTCTGGGAATATTATGCATAAAACCGACCTTATGAGGTCGGTAATTTTAATTTGCGGGAATATTTTACGGAAAGCTTCGACCTGGCGAGGTCGGTAATTTGCCATATGTTGGATAATTTTGCGAGAAAACCGACCTCATGAGGTCGGTAATTTCTAATTACGGAAAAAATTTGAGAAAACCTATGGTCGAAATTCGTGTAAAAAAAAAAATTTGTGGCACCCAAATGACTTACTCATTGCCTCCTGTCAAGATGAAAATAATTTTACTTTCAACTAAAAAACGAGCCCAAATAGCTGCCAACAATACATCAAACTACTATAAATACATAAAACAATAGCTACTATTACGACACACTAGATGGCCCACGGGCGTATGGCCGACATCATTGTTTGTATTATTTGTGCAATTGCTACAGGAATACTAAAGGATCACTTAACACAAGAAAAATAATTCTACGTGTTTTAAGTTTTAACACTCATAATATTTGCTAAGCAACAAAAGTATACAATATTGTGAAATCCTACATTCTTCATTTTCAATGAGAAATCTGTTTACATAATGGAAAAAAAGCACCATGCCTTTTGAAATTTGACCACCTCCATAAAGCTTTGTTGTCATAACTCACCATTGCAAGCCTTTTTTCCCCAAGTTGTCAAAGATATTAGAACCTGCCATTAGAAACCATAGGGATGAGTACCTGTCCAAAATAAAAGAAAGAATTTGGTAAGCGTAAGAAATGAGGTGGATACAATGTGAAGCGAGGATGCAAGTAAAATGTTTGTGTGTTAAAAGAAATACTACGATACTATAAAATAAATAGCTCTTGGAACTATAAGTTGGTAGAAGAACCCATGGGTGCAAGTTGGCATAACTTTGAGTCTTCTCTGTTACCCATGCATCAAGCAGCAATCAATGAAACAACAAGCTATATTGAGTGAGGAATGACAGTTTGTTACCAGAAAGCCTTCTAAGGCTACCTAGCACTTTAGTAAAAACTAAGTAGAAAACAACTTCACATCATTTGTGAGATTTTGCTTTGCTAAGTATATTCAGATGATGACAAAGGACTATAAAGGAAAAAATCAACTTTTATTCTATTATGCTCTCTTAAATGAGGTGGTATTACAATTCATAGAGGGTGCCATTCAACAAAAGCTGTTCCTTTTTCCCATGAATTCTACGTATTAGGTGGTCCAACAATCATAAAAGATGGAAAAACAAGAAAATGTAAAAAAATATTCTACAGAAGAAAGGAGAATTTCTCCTTGATTATTAGTCTAGCTATATACTCGGGACCCTTCCGCGAACTATCAACTATCATTCTCAGCCACCATACTTTGAGAGAGAGAAAGAAAAATAATAAAAAAGACAAACTCTAAAAGATCTCGTACGATTTTGGGAATTCTTTAACAATTGATATATACATTGGAAGAATTAAAACAGCGACATATAAATGAAACATGGACTTGTAGTCTGCACCAAAATATACATATGCCGATTTGCTTGCATGGCTTGCTACGTAATAAGCATGAATAATAAACAGTAGCTGCCAGTGTGGACCTTCAATTCCCATGAACTATATATATCATCTGCCACCACAGCTTGATAAAAAGGACAGAGAATAAAATAAAAGACCACGGATTCAAGAATTCTCAAACAACGTTTTGATGTACATTTTCTGACTGTTTATTTTACTAATATTTAAACTTTATGGAATCGAATTCGAAAATTCAATGACAATTTATCTTAATTAATTATTTGTATTTACTTAGTGGATCTTTTAACACAAAATATAGGAAGCTATTCGATGAACCAAATAACTTCACACACTACACCCCTCCCTGCAGACTGTATAATAGGATTTTCATAGGATAACATTAAATTATAACCTGATATACACAACTAAGCTCAAATATTAGTATAAAGTTCTTTTATACTATGAATATTGATATTGTAAAATGCATTGTTGCATGGCAGCTAACCATGACAGAACAGTGGTATGGCAGTAAGGTTTGCATGCATGCCAACTTGCCAAGTATGCCAAATTATACTTTGAAATTCCAATTACTATTTGGAGTCTACGCGTGTGTTCGGTATGGAGGAAACATTTTTCAATTTTTCGTCATTCGTTTGGTGAAAAGTTTTGAAAAAATATTTTTTTAGAAAACAAGTTCTTAAAATGAAGAAATGACTTCCCTAATAAAGTAGGGAAAACAAGTCCACAAGTGCATTCCACCAACCACCCTACCACCACCCAACCCACCCCCACCCCACCCCCCAAAAAATTAATTTTGTTTTGAAAATTTATTAATTTTTTTTTTTTAAAGTTTTTTGCACCACCTACCCCCAGCCCCAACACCAAGCCCAACCAAGTACTCCACACAACCCATGCACACACAATCCCCACCCAACCTTTACTCCTCCGCAACCATGGCCCCCCCCCCCCCCCTTTAATTTTTTTTTCCTTAAAAAAAAGTTTTAAAAGTTTCTTTTTTTTTATTTTTCCACCCCACCCACCCCCACGACAGACCCCTGCGACACCACACCACCCCTCCAAACCCCGCGCCCCAAAAAAAATTTTCTAATAAAAAGTTTTAAAAGTTTCGTTTATTTTTTTACCCCACCCACCCCCACGACCACCCCCCTCCCGACACCCCACCATCCCGTCCTGAATTTTCTACTTCCTATTTAATTTTGTCTTTATTAAAAAAATTTAAAAATTGAAAGTTTGCGTGATTAGAAATTAAAATTTTTGGAGGGGGGTGGTGTGTGGGGGGGGTGTGTGTGGGAGGGAGGGGCCTTACTAAAAAAACGGTTTTACCGACCTCAAAAAAAAATGGCTATTTCCGACCTCGTAGAGGTCGGTTTTGACAAAACCGACCTCAAACCGACCTCGAAATCGGGTGCCTGAAAACGTTGGAGTCGGAATTATTGTCGACCTCATGAGGTCGGTAAAGTTTTTTTAGCCTGGTATTACTTAAATAAAATACCGACCTCATTAGGTCGGTAAATTATATTAATAATATAATGATATGAGTTCACCGACCTCCTGAGGTCGGTAATTTATATGAATATATGATATATTTTGCATAAAACCGACCTCATGAGGTCGGTAATTTGCAATTTCTGGGAATATTATGCATAAAACCGACCTCATGAGGTCGGTAATTTGCAATTTACGGGAATATTTTACGGAAAACGAGCCTCATGAGGTCGGTAATTTGCCATATGTTGGATAATTTTCAGAAACCGACCTCATAAGGTCGGTAATTTGCAATTTCTGGAAAAAATTTGCAGAAAACCGACCTCTACGCAGGTCGATTTAAAAAAATTGCAGCACCTAGCTATTACTCCGAAATTTTCTCCCTGTCAAGATAGAAAATAATTTTACTTTCAACTAAAACGAGCCCAAATAGCTGCCAACAATACATCAAACTACTATAATACATAAAACAATAAGCTACTATTACAACACACTAGATGGCCCTTGGCATGGCCGACATCATTGTTTGTATTATTGTGTGCAATTATTACGGGAATACTAAAGGATCATAACACAAGAAAATAATTCTACGTGTTTCAAGTTTTAACACTTCGATAATATTTACGCGCACTAAGCAACAAAAGTATACAATATTGTGAAATCCTACATTCTTCATTTTCAATGAGGAAATCGTTTTACATAATGGAAAAAAGAAGCACCATGCCTTTTGAAATTTGACCACTCCCATAAAGCTTTGTTGTCATAACTCATAAGCCTTTTTTCCCAAGTTGTCAAAGATATTAGAACCTGCCATTAGAAACCATAGGGATGAGTACATCTGCACCAAAATAAAAGAAAGAATTTGGTAAGCGTAAGAAATGAGGTGGATACAATGTGAACGGGGATGCAAGTAAAATGTTTGTGTCGTTAAGGTAAAGAGAAATACTACGATGCGACTATAAAATAAATAGCTCTTGGAACTATAAGTTGGTAGAAGGAACCCATGGGTGCAAGTTGGCATAACTTTGAGTCTTCTCTGTTACCCGTACATCAAGCAGCAATCAATGAAACAACAAGCTATATTGAGTGAGGAATGACGGTTTGTTACTTAAAGCCCTTCTAAGGCTACCTAGCACTTTAGTAAAAAACTAAGTAAGAAAACAACTTCACATCATTTGTGAGATTTTGCTTGTAAGTATATTCGAGATGATGACAAAGGACTATAAAGGAAAAAATCAACTTTTATTCTATTATATTCTGCGCAACATAGTTGGCAAAAATCATGAGATGATAGTACTTGTTTATCAATGACAAGATAGTTGGTACATAAGTAGCATGTGAGGACACAAAAGTATAATCCTTTGACGCGAAAAATGAAAATAAACACTCTCTTCCTCAAGGAAAATCTCCATTTTCATAAAGAAATGTCAATGTCAACACAGTACTTACAAATCCGAATTATACCTTCTCATTGCTTTAATCTTTGCTTTTCATTCTCTTCCATTGGCCGTAACATCCCGGAACCTATCATTTAGACCACATGTATTACCATGTTTAAAAAAATGTGATTTCTCTAATAGATTAAATTTTAAATTAGATGATCGATTCGCATAGCTAAACATTACGTACTTACCTAAGAGATTACTACAAGTAATTGACCATATATAATAAGTGGAGCTAGTTATCGAAAATAAGACGGACACTACGCCACATATATCGAAGTAAAATTTCACTAATACTACTGTAAAATTTCTTTACCCGCCCGGTGTATATAGTTACACGAAGATGAGCAATGACCATATATAAATGATGGGAAGTTGAACGACATACCATATTATAAGGTAGCAAAAGGCACAAAGCTAAAGCCACGAGGCAATGAGGCGAGAGACAATGAGGACCGATAAACAATTCCAACGGGTAGAGTCTTGGAAGGGTTTCTTATTTCCATTGCAAAAGCCAGCAATTATTATCAATCCAAAGAAAACCACATGAGAAATTTGTCATTATCGGGTTCAACATTGAGCTTTCCTTAGTCCGCAAAAATCCCAAAAAATATACACCACTCATTATCACTATCAAACACCACTAAAAGTTAAATTATTAGTATATACAATATATCGGACCTCTCTATAACAACCATTCTCTACTTTTAACGTCATTTTATTATAGAGAACCAAGTCTTTTAATGTCATGTTATAACAACATTTGGCTATGGAGAACCAAAAACTATCCGACCTCGTTACAAAGAGGTTTAACTATAGCACAAAATAAACATACCTATGACACAAGCAAATAGTAAGGACAACCATAAAACTAAAGTAAAAAACCAAAAATTCAAGTTTTGGTCTACTTACTTAGGTGAAATGTGAAAGAATCTTGGACACTACATAAGCCAAAAAGGCCATCATGTTAAGATGTCAATCATCACATTAATAAAGACTAGAACAATTAACTTAAAAGGCCAAAAGAATCAAACTAGACATTTATTTTAGGTAAACTTGTCCATCCACAATATTTAAAAATCATCATAACTGAATTTCAAAATTCACCAACCATAAAACTAAAGTAAAAAAGCGAAATCTCAAGTTTTTGGCCTACTTACTTAAGTGAAATGTGAAAAACACTTTTGTTTATAAATATATATACAACATAAGCTAAAAAAAGACGCCATGGAATCAAACAACCCTTTGTTTATTATCAACTTACCCTTCACATTACTCTTTTATAAGCATTCAGAAAGTTAAAAATCCACCAACCATAAAACTAAAATAAAAAAGAAAAATTCAAGTTTTAGTCTACTTACTTATTTCCTTGATTTTAAACCAAGTTTCAAAGACAATGCTTATGTGCGACAATTAGTGCAAGAAATTCAAATCATCTTTAAGCAAAGAACATCCCAATTCAATAGCAACACCGGACTCAACTCCAATATCCACCAAACTCAAGACTATACAATCTAAATTCTACAATCTCTTTCAACGGAGAAGGAAAAGTAAGCTAATCGGATCAACAAAGAAGGAAAAGTAAGCTAATCGGATCAAACAAGGTCTTTATCAACAAGCATACTCCAATGAAACAATTTTATAATGAGACATTTTTATTTACAATGGTTTGTCATAACATCTAAGGATGACTTTCGGAGTTTTTTAAACGAGAAAAGTTTCTTAATGACAAAAGATATATACCCTCCAAAAGGACCAAATACATACTAAAAACTTAGTATAATTCGGTTTTAAAAACTAGAATAGTATTCAAAGAACCATCGGTATCAAGTTACCATGTTAGGAAGAAACGGTTATTGTTGAAGGATATATCGGCATCTGTATATTCATCTTCACGAGTCTCAACGAAATTGTGTTCGAGTTCTTTAACCTTTGTTGTATTCTTAATTTGCATACCCGAAAATTATTCCGAAAATTAAGAAGCTATTTGACGAAAAGACAACCTTTAGGAAATTAATAAGTTATTCCTTCAACTATTATTCTAGTACGTTAGAACTTGAGAAAACTCACTTTTCTTCGAGGAGGAAGATTTTGTTCGCACACTCCTTATGTTATCTTGGATTTCTTGAAGCTGTATCCGTCCAAAATCTTGAACCTATAACACTCCTCATTTACCCAGACTTGAGATGGCTATGCTTTACGAATTCACATACATCCGAGTTATGAGTCAAAAACATTATTCTAGAAAAACCATATGTAGCAAAATACTTCATGATCTCTTTCTTTAACTTAACTATCGTAACTTGAGCAAACCATGCAAAAATAAAAATTTCTAGAAGCCAGATACTAAAGTTGCAAACTTCATTTAACATGGATACGGTTCCCATATCAATATTTCGACCATATACATAGTCATATTATCGTCAAAAGAAATCTACCTTAAAATCCAACGGACGGATTGCCCAATTTTCTAAAATTAAAGCCTACTCAAGCAAGGAGACCAAATAATTCACCTTTAGCAAACTCAACAAACTAAAAATTTCCCAATATCTCACACCAAACATAATCATCAAGCAAAAATCGGCACCAAATACCAAATTAAAACAAAGACAACAATTTGGAGAATCAACAAGAAATTTGACAACCCAAAGAATTTCCTTTGCAAACTCAACAAACTAAAAATTACCCAATATCTCACAAACAAGAATAATCATTAAGGGCAAATCAACACAAATATACCAAATTAAAATAAAGGAAAATTTTAGAGAATCAACAAGAAATACTTGACCCACATATATACAGTTCCCATATCAACATTTCGCTATATAAATGGTAAAATTAAACTGTCAAATGAGGATTATTCTAACAGACAATAGTTCCAATTTCTAAAGCTTGGGAGACCAAAGTATTCACCTTTACCAAAGGATAAGTTAGGGCTTAGCTAAAAGATGGACGACGTAGACGTGGGTAGGGACGGCGGCGCGTGTGGTGGCCGGGCAGGAACGGCGGTGACGTCGGCGGGAGTTTCTAGGGTTAGAGAGAGAGGGGGAGAGAGAGAGTGAGAGAGAGAGAGAGGAAATGGGAACGAGTATAGGAACGGTATAATGGGTCTTTATTTGACGGATTATCCGACCTCACGAGCTCCCGTATATTTAATAATTTTTATTTTTTTATTTAAAATAATACCGACCTCGTGGTGCCCGTATTCTTTAATTAAATATATTTTTAATTTAAAAGAATACCGACCTCACGAGGGTCGGTATTATTTTAAATAAAAAATAAAATTATTAAATATACCGACCTCATGGTCGTATTATTTTAAATAAAAAATAAAATATTTTACATTTATCATGAAATAAATTCCCGACCTAGTGAGGTCGGTATATTATTTTTTCAAATTTTGGTACAATATTACCGACCTCGAGGTGGGGTTTTTATTTTTAAAAAAAATTTAAAAATATGTATTGAGGTCGGTTTTTTTCCGACCTCACTCGGGGTCGGTTTTGAGGTTTGAAACCGTTTTTTAGTAGTGGGCGTAAAAATTCACAAAAAAAGTAACTTTTAAAAACTTTTTCAATTTTTTCGGGGGGGGGGGGTGTGGTGTGATGGTGCTTGAAAACCCGGAAA